>NC_063444.1:26275994-26588725 GCF_020379485.1 Brassica napus | reverse complement strand
GCAAGATATCAACTCCCCCAAACTTGTTCTTTACTTGTCCACAAGTGAACTTTCTAGAACTCATAGGGAGAGAGGTTGAAGGTGGGAGCTCATAACCAAAAGAAACACCACTAGCAAACACAATTAGCACACTCTCTTATTACACTCTAGCTTCTCTAGGCCTATCTCAACTCCTTTTGTCCCTACACTCATCATCAAGCATCCACACATTCAGATCTGCCAACTCTCACATTCATTAAGCATAAGATATCAAGTGAATTCTTGCAAATGGTCAGTTGGTCCAAGTCATTTGGTTGGGTAAGGGAAGGCTTTTATTCAAGTGATTCAAGAGGTTCAAAACATATGATCTTTAAGGTGGTTTACTCTCAAAACAAGTAGCCTTGACATTGCACATAATATATCTAAGAAAGGGACCAACTCATGCATACAATGCTCAATCTCCATTGTTCTACCCTTTTCCCAAACATATAAGTTACACATTCACTCTCAAATGTCAAACCCAACTCACACCTCTCACCAAAAGATTCTAAAAACATCAGCTCTTTTTCCTTGAAATCTATAAGGGATTTTTCACAACCTCAAAATGTCTCTCAGCTCCTAACAACTTTGCTAGCCCCTTTTTTTCTCTCTTTTTTTTTTTTTTTTTTTTTTTTTTTTTTTTTTTTTTTTTTTTTTTTTTTAGGTTGGGGGCCAAGACTTTTCAAAACTAGAGCTGGAGGTTCTCTACTTATCCCAATAAATCAATTCACTTGAGCACAAGAATCTATCCTTTTTATTTCTCCCAAATCATGATTACAACGCTCACCCTCCCACCTATAGCTAGACAATAGAGTGTCCAATCCAGCAAAAATGAAGATCAAGCATTGTCGTTCCCGATACTCTCAACATTATGCACATGTAAAACTTTCCGAAGAAGGCCTCACTCATCAAACAATGAAAGCTTAAAAGGAAGGAAAGGTTTTGGGAGTGGTCTACCACTAGAGTTTGTCAAAAAGAATGGCATAAAAGATGTGACAACTCAAGTGTGTATAGCCATGACTCAGTACACAAGAGACCCTAAGCAAGAAGCATTAAGTTCATTCAGTTCAAATAAGGTTGTAGCTGGCTTCAAAGACTGAGTTTCTACAATCAACAAGTTTCAAGAAGAGTTTTCAAGGCTCGAAACATACAAGTCTTTTCGAGAGGTGCATGGATACTCAGGTGCAACGTAGTGTTCTTTACAAGGTATTTAAAATCATTGCTCCCAATGCAAGTGAATGCAACCTATATGCTCTAGACTCTCCTAATGGTGCAAATGATGCAATCTAAATGAAAAATCTTTTTTTTTTTTTTTTTTTTTTTTTTTTTTTTTTTTTTTTTTTTATGCAAATAGGTGTTCAATGCATGACTCAAATGAAACACAATGAAAGCAAACATGATCAAATGCTTGGTACCTCCCCCAAACTTTAGATACACAGTCTCTGTGTTCAAGGAAAGAGAGAGATACCGAGAAGAAAACTAATTTGCAAAAATGAAATGGTATATACAAGGGAGAGAAAGAAGTACCTCCTATGGATAGTATGTGGGGGCAGATGCCCCAGCATCGTCGTCGTCAGGAGGGAAGGTGGTGTAGTAACCACCGGATGCTGAACCGGAGCCTCCATACCATGGTTGGCTCTCAACCTCGTCAATCTCGTCCTCACTGTCTGAAGAAGCGAGGGATGGGGATTTGTTGCCTGAAGTGGAAGGTTGAGTGGGTGGGTTCCTCCACTTACGCTGAAGCTGCGCAGCAGTGAGGGGGAAGCCAAGAGCATCAGGCGGTGGTGGAGGCTGGGGGTTTGAGGTGTTCGCAAAAGCGAAATCGGCTGAGCTACATCCAGCTATTCCTCCCCTAGTTAAGACATCAGCTACTTTCTTCATGAACTTGGCTGAAGTCTTTGCCTGCTTCTTCACAGTCTTGCTGAGCGCCTTGCACTTATCCTTCAGCTTTTCTATCGTTCTGTCCTGAGCTTTGTTCCACCTCTGGAGACGACCAATGTGGTCATGAGCATCACGGAGAGCTCCAGGTGGAAGGACTCCGTCATGGGGCTTGAAGTAGTAGCGCGGAGGTCCATAGATATGCTCAGATGTGTCTGCAACAGGCGAGTCAGGTTGCGTAGGGACACTCCTTTTCCTTGATGGAGCTGCTTGAATTGGATCGAGAGGCCCGTGTTCTCCGAGAAAGTACTCCTGGGGAATGTTGAAGCTGACAGCTCCAGGTATCTCTAAACTCGTCAGGTTCCGGTTTGGAAGAACCACCTCGACTGGCTTGCCCTGCAAGTAGTAGTGGTAGACGTAGTCCTTCCCATACATCCCACTGAAATAGGTGGCAATCCTCAAGTAGGTGCCATCAATGAACCTAGGCCCCGCTGCGTCCTTTCCCAAGGGAACATTCAGAAATTGGAGCAGTGGTGTGATCATTCCGCCTATCCCCATCTTTGGGCGCGAATCAGTGGTGTACCACGCCCAGTCTCTGTAGTGCTCGAGACGGCCCACAAAGAAACTGACAATCCCAAAGGTAGCATAGATGTCAGTGCTGGGAAGGGGTAACACTCCAGGTTGAGCGTATGGACGGATAGCCGGACAGAGCAGTCGCATGTCTTCCTCAGTAACCGTACCAGCTTGCTTCTGTGGGTAAAAAGCATGGACTAGCAATCTGTGGAGGTAGCGTACAGACGGGTGTCGGATGTGTGAGTTCTTGTCCGCCCCGGTAGAGTGCTTGTTTCCAGTGATCAACTTCCAGAGCTCTGTGGGGAGGTTCTCACACTTGGGAAGTGAGTGGTCTTCTAGGTCTTGGAACCCCATGACCCTCCCAATGTCCTTGAAGTTCATGTTGAATTCAATTCCATTGACCTTGAACCTGATTTTTCCCCATCCTTGTCTCACATGCGCCGTGTCATGGTAAGTGACCACAAGAGAGGATAGGAACTGACAAGTGACATCCTTGTAGAAAGGATAAGCCATGGTGAGGAGTTTTGGCATCTTCAAATGTCCCAGCATCGTCTCAATATCAGACTCTAGACCCAACTCCTTCAGCAAATCGAGGTCGGCAAACCTGGTTGGAGCCCAAGTGACTCCATTCTTCAAATGATCATATAGCTCCTCCACAGATGGAGTTTTCGTTCTGTCTCGATCAACAGCAACCCCTTTGCCCTTTGACATTTTGGCTTTCTTCGTAGGTGCCGGCTCATCTTCACTCTCAGTTTCACCTTCCTCATGGGTGGGAACTGGTACGCTTTTTCCTGCCCTCTTCTCGTGTTCTTTCGATTTCTTTGCAGCCAACGTCTGCTGTCGCACAGTCCTCTGCGTCCCTGAGCCAGTTGGCTCGCTGGTTAAAGCTTTTCCTCTTAGTGCAAACTCTTGACTTTCGGCTTCTTGCCTCTCAGCTTCCAACCTTCCCTTTGTCTTCTTAACCATTTTCACCTGAAAAATTACCAACTTGGAAAGGGATAAGTAGATGGAAGTAAAGAAAAGCAAGACTTTGCAAGTGAAAATTTTTGCAAAAGTGAACTTAACAGGTGAATTTTTCAGTTTAAACTCAAGTTCAACACAATGCAACAATGTAACATCTTAACGCATCTAGTCCACCCACAAACACACCCAATTAAGATCAAATTCGAAAAACCCCCAAATCCATGAATCCTAATTTTGCCTAAGTGCGATTTAAACTCAATTTCACCATTAATTCAACAACCCAACTTGATAGATAAACTTTCCCTAGTCTATTTCACCACAATCTAGCAAGAAAAGAACCAAATTTCGACTTTCAAATTCTAGGGTTCATGGACCTACGAATTTGAATTTAAAAACTCAATACCTTGCTCTGGATGAAAGGAAATGGTGAATGGGTAGTGAAGAATAGACTACAGGGGCGAAAGCTTGGATTTAGAAACAAGAACTAGTTGATTTGGGTGAGAATTGAGAAGGTTTTGGGAATTTTGGTGTGGGTGAGTTTGAGAGAGTTTGTGAGTTTTTGAGAGGAAGGGAGAGTGATAGAGATGGAGTCGCGGGGGTTGGGGTAGGTTTAGGGTCGTCCGGTTCAGTCTAGGGTGGTTAGGGTCGGTTTACTTGAGTTAAACCGGGGTTTAGAGTTAGGAAACTTACCTGGACCGGTTCGGGAGCGACGTGAGGGTGTCGCTGGGAGAGGTCGCTCCCGAGTCGTTTCCTCGCGTCGTGTTTCGACTAAACCGCGAGCGACCTTGTAGTATCGCTCTAGAAACCTCGCTCTGAGCTGGAGCGACGTCAAGGTGTCGCGCTAGGGCGTCGCTCTGGGTTAGTTTTGAACTCCGTTTTGTCGAAACGCGAGCGACTACGAGGTGTCGCTCCCATAACGTCGCTCCCAGCTGGAGCGACCTTTCCACCTCGCTCCGAGACCTCGCTCTGGCGTTTTTTTTTGATCCGGCGACGAAATCGCGAGCGACCTTGTAGTGTCGCTCTCGAAACCTCGCTCCCAGATGGAGCGACCTTGAGGTGTCGCTGTGAGACCTCGCTCCCACGCACGACTCCTGCTCAAAACTGAACCGATCAAGCACCTGCACACAACTTCTCTCCTCTTTTTTTGGTTTTTTTTTTATTTTATTTTTTATTTTTTTATGCAATAAGATGAAAAATGAAAATACCAATGCAATATATACAAGGATACGCATGGGACTTCCTCCCAAGTGAGCTTGTTTTAAGTCCCGAGCTTGACTTTGCCTCCTTTTAGATTAGGCCGGTGTAGGATCAGACAGTGGAACTGAAGTTCCCAGGTCTTCCGATTTGGTTCCCAAGTAAAGCTTCGCCCTTTGTCCATTGATGGTGAACTCTCTTCCATCAGAAGTCCACAAAACTATTGCTCCATAAGGTTTAACCTCTTTAATCTTGAAAGGACCAGACCACCTTGACTTGAGCTTGCCTGGAAACAACTTCAGTCTGGAGTTGTATAGAAGAACTTGATCTCCTTCTTTAAAGTCTCTTTTCAGGATATGTTTGTCATGGAGAGCCTTTGTTTTCTCTTTGTAGATCTTTGAACTTTCAAAAGCTTCAAGTCTTATCTCATCAAGTTCATTCAGCTGGATCAATCTCTTCTCCTTGGCACTCTTGATGTCAAAGTTCAGCAACTTGACTGCCCATAGTGCCTTGTACTCAAGCTCAACTGGTAGATGGCAAGATTTTCCATAGAGAAGGTTGAAAGGTGTAGTCCCCAAAGGTGTCTTGTAAGCTGTCCTATAAGCCCACAATGCATCATCAAGCTTGATGGACCAATCTTTCCGTGTAACCCCCACAATCTTCTCCAGAATGGACTTGATCTCCCTGTTGGAAATCTCAACTTGACCACTTGTTTGGGGGTGGTAAGGAGTTGCAACCTTGTGCTTCACACCATTCTTCTTAAGGAGGTTTGCAAACAGTTTGTTGATGAAGTGAGACCCTCCATCACTGATCACAACTCTTGGAATCCCAAACCTTGGAAAGATTATGCTCTTGAACATTTTTAGAACCACCTTTGCATCATTGGTTGGACTTGCAATTGCTTCCACCCACTTAGAGACATAATCTACAGCCACCAGTATGTACTTGTTGCTATAAGATGAAGGAAAAGGCCCCATGAAGTCAATACCCCAGACATCAAACACTTCAACTTCTAGGATGGGGTTTTGAGGCATTTCATTCCTCTTGGTGATGTTTCCTCTTCTTTGACAAGAGTCACACCTTGAGACAAAGTCTTGGGTGTCTTTAAACATGTGAGGCCACCAAAATCCAGCTTGTAGCACCTTTGCAACTGTCTTAAAGGTAGCAAAGTGGCCTCCATAGGATGATCCATGACAATGTGTAAGGATCCCATCAATTTCTTCTTCAGCCACTGCCCTTCTATAGAGTTGATCTCTACAAAGTATGTAGAGGTAAGGCTCATCCCAATAATATCTCTTCACATCCTTATAGAACTTCTTCTTGGCATAACCTTCAAGGTTCAATGGCTCTTTTCCAGTAGCTAAGTAGTTGACTATATCAGCATACCAAGGACCCTTCTCATCAGCTGCCTTCACCTCTTCAAGTTTCTTTCCCGTCTCACAAACAGCTACCACTGCATGAATAGCCATCATTTGCTCTTCTGGAAGTCTGTCATCAATAGGGATTCCACACTCCACCTTCAACCTGGACAGGTGATCAGCTACTCCATTCTCAACTCCAGGCCTGTCCTTGATCTCAAGATCAAACTCTTGTAGCAGCAGAATCCATCTCAACAGTCTTGGTTTTGCATCTTTCTTGGCTAAGAGGTGTCTCAATGCAGCATGATCAGTGTAGACAGTCACCTTTGACCCAACCAAGTAGCTTCTGAACTTCTCAAATGCAAAGACAATGGCCAATAGCTCCTTCTCAGTTGTAGAGTATTTAGCTTGAGCTTCATCAAGTGTTCTACTTGCATAGTAGATCACATGTGACTTCTTGTCTCTCTTCTGGCCTAGGACTGCTCCTACAGCAAAGTCACTTGCATCACACATGATCTCAAAGGGGAGATCCCAATCTGGCGGCTGAACTATGGGTGTACTGATGAGTGCATTCTTCAGGTTTTTGAAAGCTTCCATACACTCCTCATCGAAGTGAAATGCAGCTTCTTTGCATAACAGCCTGGTCAATGGTCTAGCTATCTTAGAGAAATCCATGATGAATCTTCTATAGAAACCGGCATGACCCAGAAAGCTTCTTATATCCTTCACTGTTCTTGGTGGAGCTAGACCAACCATGACATCTATCTTGGCTTTGTCCACTTCAATTCCTTTCTCAGAAACTTTGTGTCCAAGAACAATCCCTTCCTTGACCATGAAGTGACACTTCTCCCAATTGAGCACCAGGTTAGTGTCCTCACATCTCTGTAATACCCTGCAAAGATTTGACAAACAAGTAGCAAACGAAGAACCATATACAGAAAAATCATCCATAAACACCTCCATTACATCCTCAATAAAATCAGAGAAAATTGACATCATTGCTCTTTGGAATGTTGCTGGTGCATTGCACAGTCCAAATGGCATCCTTCGATATGCAAAGGTACCATAAGGACAAGTGAATGTCGTTTTCTCTTGGTCATTTGGGTGTATAGGGATTTGGAAAAATCCAGAGTATCCATCAAGGAAACAATAATAAGGATGGTTAGCTAGCCTCTCTAACATCTGATCAATGAATGGTAAAGGGAAATGATCCTTTCTAGAGGCTGCATTCAGTTTTCGATAGTCAATGCACATCCTATGTCCAGTTATTGTTCTTGTTGGTATTAACTCATCATTTTCGTTCTTAACAACTGTTATGCCACCTTTTTTAGGAACTACATGCACAGGTGAAACCCAATTGCTATCAGAGATAGGATAGATCACACCAGCATCTAACAATTTGATTATCTCTTTTTTAACAACATCTTTCAAATTAGGATTTAATCTTCTTTGGTGTTCAATTGAAGTTTTAGATTCATCCTCTAGATGTATCCTATGCATGCACAAAGATGGTGAGATTCCTTTAATGTCATCAAGTGAGTATCCTAGTGCTTTTCTATACTTTTTAAGTTCATTTAAAAGCATAGACAATTCATTCTCAGTCAGCTCACTACTCACAATGACAGGATATGTCTCATTAGGTCCAAGGAAAGCGTACCTTACACCATGGGGAAGAGGTTTAAGCTCCACTTTTGGTGCCTTGAGCTCACTCCAATCAGCTTCATGGAGGTTCTCTTGAATGTCTGCTGAGGCAGCATGTTGAGTCATTTGTGGCAACTCCATGAACTCATCTTCTCCATCCTCCTCAAGGTGAACATCTAGCCTTCTTACTAGCTCATCACTCTCTTTGTTTTCAATCATTTGGGTCTCTCTTTCAATGGTCAGGGCCTGTTGAAGAGAGTCCTCAATCGCTAACTCTTCAAGGAAATCATCAGCCAAGGCATCCATCTCATCAATGTAGAATATTTCTCCTTGAGTTGTGGGCTTCTTCATCATCTCCTTGATATCAAAATGGAGAATGTGATCTTTTCCAAGGTGGAGATCAATTGTGCCATCTCTCACATTCACCATTGCTCCAGCAGTCGCCAAGAAAGGTCTTCCAAAGATCAAAGGATCTCTAGGCTCTTCATCCATCTCAAGCACTACAAAGTCAGTAGGCACTTCACAATTTCCTATCTTTACAGGAAGATCTTCTAGGATGCCAATGGGGAGCTTGACAGATCGATCAGCTAGCACCAAAGAGATCTTGCACTTTTTATATTGTGTAAACCCAAGCTTCTTGGCAATGGATAGTGGCATGAGGCTGACACTTGCTCCCAAGTCACATAGACATTTCTCAAATGTCAAAGGTCCAATGGCGCATGGCAGGGTGAAACTACCAGGGTCTTCTAGCTTCCTTGGGACAGTCATTCTCTGAATAATGGCACTGCACTCGTGAGTAAGAATCACCATCCCTTCCATCTCTTTCTTCTTTTGTTCTACAGCATCTTTCAAGAACTTGCTGTATTGTGGAACCAGCATAAATGCATCAATTATGGGCATGGTGAGCTGAACTTCACTCATTTGCTTGTCAAACAAGGCTTTGTATTTCTCTAGGAGTTGCTTTTTGAATCTTCCAGGAAAGGGAAGCTTTGGCTCATAGGGAGGAGGAGTGAACAATTTCTCCTTTGTTGATGTAACCTCCTCATTTTTGTTCTCAAATTTCTCCTCTCCAATCTTTCTCTTGCCCTTAGCTTCAACTATCTTCTCCAATATTTCCTCATTAGTTTTCTCATCCACAATCACCACATCATCATCTACATTGATGACCACCTCCCCACCTTGTTTCTCATTATCCTTAATGAGAACTTTAGGAGGCAACTCTCTTCCACTCCTTAGGGTGATTGCCTTCATTGTCTCCTTTGGGTTTTGTTCAGGCTTTCCAGGTAGTGTACCTTGTTGGCGACTTGAGCTGGCTGTCATAGAGACAAACTGGTTCTCCAAGTTTTTGAACTTGTTGTTTAGATCATGGTAATTCCCATCAATCTTGTTGTGTAGATTTTTCAGCTCATACCCTAATTGTTTCTCACTTCTTGCTTGTCCCTCCAATAATTGTTTCAGCATCGCTTCAGTACTACTCTCTTGTGGAGGTTGTGTTGATGATCCAGCTTGTTCTTGTGCAGGTTGATTTGGTTTTGGTGAGAATCCAGGAGGGAAGTTCTGTTTTGGTTGGTAACCACCTTGGTTGTTGTTGTAGAATGGCTTAGGCTGATTGTTGTAGAATGGTTTTGGCTGGTAGTTGTTGAATGGCTTCTGTTGGTTGTTGTAGAAGGGTTTCTGTTGGTAGTTGTTCTGGTTTTGATAGTCATGTTCCTTCTTGTACCATGTACCCTGAGCATTGACATAGTACATATCTTCTTGGCATTCTACTCCATCAGCTTCAGAAACCATATGTAACTCCTCCTTCTTGTTCTTTTCTGATAGTAGCATGTCAATCTTTTCTTGTATTGCTTTCAGTTCTCTTTTTGTGGTCATATCTTCTCCTCCCCCACTTCTGTCTCTTCTGTCATATTCATCATTGTAGACAGAATCACTCTGTGCCATGTTCTCCAAGAGTTCTAATGCATCTTCGACAGTCCTCCCCAAGTAGTTTCCATTGCTTGCAGTGTCAAGCTGGCTTTTGAATTTAGGCAAGACTCCTCTGTAGAAAGTGCTTAGCAAGCTCTCATTGTTGAAGCCATGGTGGGGACATTGAGACAAGTAGGTTCTGAATCTCTCCCATGCCTCTGAAAATCCTTCAAGTCCTTTTTGTTGAAAACCAGAGATCTGATTTCTAAGGTTTGCAGTCCTTGTAGCAGAGAAGAACTTGTTGAGGAAGGCCTTCTTGCATTCATCCCAAGTTGTGATAGTATCACTTGAGATGTTTTTCTCCCAAGTGTGAGCCTTGTCTCCCAAAGAGAAGGGAAACAATCTGAGCTTGAAAGCATCCTCTGAAACTCCATTTGTTTTTGACAAGCCACAGTATTTATCAAATCTGTCAAGGTGATCTAGTGGGTCTTCCAAGGCAAGTCCATGGTACTTGTTGTTTTCAATCATGTTGATGAGGCTGGACTTGATCTCGAAATTGTTGTTGGCAACTGGCGGTCCCCTAATGCCCAACCTATTCCCATTTATGTTAGGTTGATCATATGTACCGATGGCCCTAGCTTGGCGTTGTGGTTGTCTAGGTCGAAGGTTGGCAGCTCCTTGACCATTGCCCTCTTGAGCAGCTCCAGGAGGAACTTCTTGGACATTTTGTCTATGATCATCAACTTCATAGACACCTTCCGGTTGATTCGGGTTTCTCTCCATCTCAAGCCCCAATCTATGTAAGTGGGCTTGCTTTTCTCTTTCTCTTCTCTGTCTTCCCAACTCTCTTTCTAAGGCTTTGATGTTGTCCACTCTTGGTGCAAGATTTGTTGATCCTTTGCTTCTCAAGTTCATGCACCTGTCATCCAAATATATATGAAGATAGATAATTAGTAACTTAAAAACAAAGTAAAACTCAGTCTCAAGCAAAGACTCAAACGCAATGTCACAATCAGACTAGGATTGGCAACGGCGCCAATTTGATAATAGGTTTTTCTGCCTATTGCAAATGTTGTAGTATAGGGGGGTGAATGTCGAACCAGTCCTAGTGATGTGAATCAGTGAGAATACAAGTCATTTCTTAAGCTAAGCAGATTCAATAGTGGTGAGTGTGTGACAAGTAACAATAGCAAACAGAGCAATACAACAAGGTTTTAATCAATTTAGACAAGTGAATCCATGGGTATTGGGAATTGACTTCAAGTAACTAAGATCCAATCTAGGTGACAAGCTTTCAATCAAAGTAATCTCTTAAGTCTAAACACAATTTAGACAAGTCCTATGTCTAGGTAAATGCCCATTTGCTTAGAAATCATTAAACATCAAATGTCTTTGGCTTAATTCAATCAAGCAATCTTTAAGTTCAAGTTCAATAACTATCTAGCAATTTTAACATCAAGTGTCCTTGGCTAATCTCACTAGAGCTTAGTTGAGTTGATTCAAACACTTCATCTAATCATGTCTGATGAGAAGTGTTTAGAAATCAGGTTTAGAGTGATCAAGACTAAACAAGCATTAAAAATACTCAACAAGCAAGTTCATACAAGGATCTAATACAATAACACCATAGATCTTCACTAAGTTACTCTAATCTCCCTAACCCATGAATTCTTAAGGAAACTACTCACTAATCTCCATGAAAACACTTAATCTCATAATAGATTGAAGCATATTCAAGTAGATACAACAGAGAATAAAGATAAACAAGGATTAAACAAGCCAAACGAAATTAAAACTCAAGAACAGATGATGAACAATTGAAGAACAGCTCAAGAACACTAAGAACAATGATATTTCAAAGAGAGAGAGTTTTGACAAGTTAAATTATTACAAAGTACAATAATCATGTTTCTTGCCCACTCTTTTGATAAAAAGAAAGCAAATATTATACAGAAAAGTAGGAAAAATCGTGCAAAGAAAAAGTGGGTGGAAGAAAGTGGGAAGTTGGTTAATCCCATCAACTTTCCAGTGGTCCCCGGCAAGGGTTGATACACCTGTAGTAAATCGATTATAACTTATCCAATACATCTCCAAATGACTTGAAACCACTTCCATTGGAAAGCTAACTCAATTTCCAGTGTCTCCACAAATTTTGAGCTTCAGAAAAGATCTTTAAGGCTTTCATCCGTGTTCATCTTTCACTCTCTGAAATTCCATGATTCGGGAGCGACCTCGCTGTGTCGCTGCGAGAGGTCGCTCCGGATCCGTTGTCTCCGGGTGATCAATACGCGAGCGACTCTTTCCTGTCGCTCTAGTAAGGTCGCTCCAGTAGGGTGATCAGAGCGACTTGGTGGTGTCGCTCCGGACTGGTCGCTCCGGGTGATCAATACGCGAGCGACTCTTTCCTGTCGCTCTAGTAAGGTCGCTCCAGTAGGGTGATCAGAGCGACTTGGTGGTGTCGCTCCGGACTGGTCGCTCCCATGCCTTGCTCGCCCAATGACCACTCTAAACACTCCTTTTTGAGCTCCAAATGCCTCCAAGTGTCTCCAAGAACGCCATGTGGTACTCCAATACCTGATAAGGACTCATGTATGCAAAATGCAACCTAAACATGGCTAAATCCTAATCTATATGATCAAAATGCACATGGATGAATGGATAAAACAATAGAAATATGCAAGATATCACCTTACAAGTTGCAGATCGCAAAAGCTAATAGTTCTCTTGTAAAAAATACCGTAATTAATAAAATATGATAGATGGTGTCTTTATATGGAGGCGCCAATAGGTAGGAAAGATATTAGGGCAACAGGGCTTTAATTCCCGAAATAGGAGCTTCCTTATTTGTCGGGAACAACCTCGGGATCACTCCGTCTGCTTGTTCCGCTTAAGAATAGTCCCGGGACTGTTCGCCTTGAGTGTTCTTCGCAGGAATGCTCCAAAAGGACAGCTTCTCTTCAAGCACCCTCTCTTCACTCTTCTACCACCTCCAGACCTGTAAAAGATCAAAAAGGACTAGACTGACACGGATTAAGGACTCGAATCAATACGAAAACAACTATACAATGATGTGAAAAACACCATATATCAGTAAGGAATATGATTCTAAAACCAATGAAAAATAGATATACGAAATGAGTCAAAAATTAACCGCCTACTGATTTGGATAACATGATAGTTGACAGCCTCATTGATCAGCTAAATGACAAGTTTTGGGATGTAGTGCCACATACCAAATGCCAGAAGATAAAACTCATGTTAGCGCACCTATGTTCCCAATACAGTGGATGAGAGCCCCTCCACAAAACGAGAAAAGGAGAAAGAAATTGCTCCAGAAATGATATGTATCAAATGTTACTAAACGTGTTCCTTTGTTAGTGTTTAAACTGTTTTGGTCTAAGAATAATGAATGTATAAGATCGTAGTGATATGCCCATAAACAACATCCCCATACAAGGGTTGCTTGAATCTGTTAACAACTTGACTGCAAAAGTAGAAACCATGAAGGTTACCGTAGCTGAAAAGGTTAGTAAGACATTGGAAGCTTCAATACACTATCAGATGGAAGCTAGATTGCGTTAAAGAACAAGATGGCCATATTAGAGGAAGAAACAAATGTTCTTAAATGGAAGGGTGATGAAATTTTTTTATCCAATGCCAGCAATTCCAAAGCACAAATTGAAGATGACGCTTGTAGCAACGCAACAGTATGTTTACATTGTCAACTAATGTCTTTTATTTACAAAATACTTACTGTTATTTTATACTTGACAGTCATGGATGATTCAAATGAATAAAAGTTCAGTTGATAGTTTACAAAGATGAAGTGTCATTGCAAAAGTGAAGATAGAGAAACCATTTGTTATCCCACAGCTAAATGACCAATCCATTTTCACAAAGGGTTGGGAGAATCATCTAAAGTGATAGAATAGTGCAAAGTGTAGACATGCGTTTACAAGTTTGGAGGAGCCTACATGCAGACGCAAACCCCAATTGACAAAGACTCAAATTTGGACCGATGTAGGGCATTCAACAATGAAGTGTATAATCACTGGTGAACTGTCTCCAAGGAACCTTATGACCAATTATCTAAGGTGGATCTAGAGATATTGCAAAAAGTACAGAATTTCATCAAGTCTTATTTGTAAGTTTCCTCTCTTCCATCCTACCATCTTCTTTATGCTTGTGATTTGTGTAGCTCAGTCTCGAATAAACCCATTCTAAAAGTAATGACCAAATTTTAATAAACAAACCAAATCAAAAACTCATCACTTAAGAGGACATGTTTTAGAATTATGTCACATCTGGTTACAAATCGACATTTTTGTTCCTTCTTTGGCTGACTTCTTGACTGCATCCTTCTCCAAAATGGATTTGTGTTTTGATTTTGTTGGTATACCCGGTGGTTGGCAGACCTCAGGTGGCAGTGGCGGAGGCACGTAGGGTAGCACGGGGCAGCTGCCCCCAATAAAAAAATAATTTAATGTTATTTACTTAGACTAATAATTATTGTCCCCATATTAAAAATAAATTTGCCTCACTAACCTATTTTTCCTTTGTTATGTTACTTATTTGATAAATTTCCCCCCGCCTTAAATAATTTCTAGATCCGCCACTGTCAAGTGGTAAACATATTTTCTTTGCAACCTCTTCTGGAATTGGAACGCCGGAAGTGAAATTTACAAAATGTAAAAATGCGACTCTTGTCACTTGTGACTGGTGAATGTTTATTGCTTGAACCTTTAGGCCCTGTTCTTTGGAGAGACGCTGCGTCAGCGACTTGTGATCAAAACTATAACTAAGTTATTTCCCAACTATGTGGAGACTACCACCAGCAGCGGTAATTTTGACGCTCAGAAACAGTCGCTTCACCAATTTAAGTATCGCTATTTTACACATCGATAGAATAGCAAACGACAATTCTTGCAAAAGTTGATAGCAGTGTCACTTGATTATTACTCCACTTTTTTTTGCTTAATTTGATGACTGATTTTTGATCGCCGGAAGTGATCGCAGCGTCACTGTACCGAACAGGGCCTTAGTAGATTAGCAATAGGTTTACGGCCCTGAAAATATTAAAGTTTAGTAGATTAGCAAAACATTCTACATAAACACATAACCTGATTCTAAATATATCACCTCCAACAATTTCTCTACACCAAGAGTCAGAGAGGTTTTCATCTACTTAGCGTCATGTTTTCTTGTTGCAAACCAACATGTCTTCATTAAGCTGATTAACTCTAAAAGGTGACCAACTGGAAAGCTTCTAGCACCTAACAAAGCTCTGTTGATGGATTCAGCTATGTTACTTGTAGTGATGTTATAACTATCTGCTCTAAAATGAGCTCGGGTCCACTTACGTACATCAATATGTTCCACATATGCATGCAAAGCTGGATTTTAATTCTTTGATTTTCTTGAAGGTTGCTTGAAAGTCGAGTTCACAGCTTTTTGACCAATCCAAACAAATCACACCCTTTGTACCATAGCAAGATGTTTTTTTATAAAAGTGGTACGTGCAAATTCTCCTGCTTGCGAATGGATAGAAAACTACTAAAAATTTTCCTGATGACTTCTGCCTGTAAGAAATTAACGCCAATCCTTCATCATCGGGTTCACACGATTGAATTGGCAGAAAAACCATGTCCATGATTCATCATTCTCTGTGTCAACCACAAAAAATTCAATTGGAAAAATTTGAAAATTATCATCATGTGATGTTGCAATCAGAATTCTTCCTTTGTATTTCCCTTGCAAAAAATTACCATCAACAACCACAGCCTTCCTCATAAATGGAAAGCCAGTAATGCTAGCACTGAATGTAAGGAATATATACTTAAATCTATTGTTTGCATCAACTTCTAATGGAGTTAAAGTCCCCGGATTTTCCCTTCTAATCATGTGCAGGTAAGGAGGTAATTCCTAGTATCCACTTTCTGAAGAAGCCATTGCGAGATCTCTAGCAACTATAAGTGTAAGATAAGCTTTCCAGTAATCCATCTACAATATACAATAAACATCAAACCATTTAAAAGGAACTAAGGTTAGATAAGAAAGTATATTTGATGTAATAATGTAGTCAGATAGCCTTGATTCTGAAGTTCGTGTTCATAGCACTAGCAACTTGACGTGGCAAAATAGATGGATCAACCCCACCAATATAGTCTTTGTACAAGAGTCCAAGAATCTCACGAATAGCTTGTTAGGAAGAAGATGAACGTTCAGTTACTGAGAAGGTATGTTCATCTACATATACTCGGATTGTAAAGTTCGAAGATTCACCTAATGGGGTAGCTCTAAAATTCCATGTAAATCCTTTTACCCAACATTGTACAAACAACATTGTACGCGTTGATTTATCAACATCAAAATTGAAATGTTGGGCAACTGAACAAATCTGCAGAATTCTCTCCAATGCACCTCTCAAATCGTAACTCTGCCCCCACGTCAAATTTGAATGACCTCAAGTCGAACATACTCTTTGGAGACTCTCTTTCTTGTTGCTTTAGGACTCTTGCATAAATCATCTTTGTATGAGATTCATGAACCTCTTCTCATGGTCTTGTGGAAGCCCATATGACGTAAAGTATTCTCATCAGACGTTGCTCCATCGGAGTCGTCGAAGTAATCAAATCGATCACCGTCTTCATCTATAGCATCATCGTTCGCAGACAATGGGTAATCTTCTTGCAGGGTTTCTTTCGGATCTTAGTTTCCTGCCTTTACATCATTTTTATTCACTTTAAACTTTACACATAGTCTAACGTGTTCAACTTTGTGAAGACAAAAAACTTTGAAACTTCCTATCGTTTCTTACTTTCACATGAGCTATATCGAGGGTTTTCTTGAACATATTACGCTTCGGAAAAAGGTGCGTCAGTTCGAACTCGTGCTCTGCAAAATTATATGTAATCCTTATATATGATTTTCACGAAATCCTCATATCTAGTTTCCTTATTAACTACAAGTAATTTACAACCTTGATCATTGTCCATTTCAAATAAACACTTCCTTCTTTCAAGTTTTCACTTTCCAAAGACAAGAATGATGTGATCCATGTTTTTGGAAGCCCTTTCGACCTAAGCCAGGCTAATGGGTTGAGTGGCCAGGCGTTCCTCGAGAAAGGTTATGTAATAGAGGAAATTTATATGAATTGTAACAAGGGATTAAACCACCACGAAAGTGAACAACTTAATATGGAAGAAAAGCGAGGGATGAAAGAGACGACGACAATTACAAATTTTGAAACCTAACTTGGGTCTTAATTACAACTAGATTTTGATCTGTGCTGGTATTTACTTTATCTTTTATATAAATATATATTTGTTGTAAGTAGACAGTGTTATATATTTTCTATTAAATGTTGTTTTGTTTTTCTTATAAGTATAATATAATATTTCATATATTATTTTTTCAAAAATATATGTTGCTATTTATTTTTCATGTCACTATTATATATCATATATGTGTCATCATATAATTAATGTATTTTATACGTACCATCATATAAGTACTCATATACCATCATATAAATAAGGGGGATTTGCCAAAAATAACTCAAAACTTGATTTTGAATGCAAAAGTGTACCCCAAATTCAATCAAATGCAAAAGTAACCCAAAAGCCTAGTGAAATTACAACAGCCCCTTATGAACAAACAAAAAACATGTATTCAATTTTACCATTATAACCCTACGTTAGAGAAGACTTCTTTGTAAGTCTTCTCTATGATGACTTCTTTGTAAGTCTTCTCGTTCAGTAGATCTTAAAAATAATTTTATAATTTTATAAAAAAATATTTTGATAGGTAAAAAATTGAAATCATGTAATAATAAACATTTCTCAATGATGTAAATTTAGTTCATCTTTAATTGAATTATTTTCAACATAGATGAGTGAATGTATATTGGCTCATGAATCATTGGTTTAGGGTTTGGTAACATATGTTATAGTATTGTATTTATCTTTAGGGTTAGATTCTGAAATTTTACCTTCATTTTTTTTCATTTTCAAATTGACCCATATATGTTTAGTAACTATCTAATAACTTGATTTAAACACTTTCTAAGGTTTTTTTTAAGTTTAAGAAAGTTTTTTTTTTGCATAGTTAATTGATTTTAGGGTCTGGAAGACTCACAGAAGACAAAAAGAAGTCTTCAGACACATCCCGACTAAATTTTAGTATAATTTATGGTTCCCACCTAAATTTTGGAATAATTTAGGTTTTCCGCCTAAATCAAAGTCTTCCATAAGTCTTCCATGAGTCTTCCATAAGTCTTCCAGGAGTCTTCCATAAGTCTTCCAGGAGTCTTCCATAAGTGTCTTCTAGAGAAAGTCTTCTCATGGAATAGATCTTAAAAATAATTTAAATTTTTTAGAAAAAATATTTTCATGGGTTAAAATTTGAAATCATGTAATAATAAACATTTTTCAATGATGTAAATTTAGTTTATCTGAAATTGAATTATTTTTCAACATAGATGAGTGAATGTAGATTGGTTCATGAGTCATTGGTTTAGGGTTTAGTAACATATGTTATAGTATTGTTGGTATCTTTAGGGTTAGATTTGAAATCTTATCTTCATTTTTTTCCTTCTTCAAATTGACCTATGTTTAGTAACTATCTAATAATTTGATTTAATCACTTTCTAAGTTTTTTTAAGTTTAAAAAGGTTTTTTTCTTAGTTTTTTTATTTTAGGGTCTAGAAGAATCAAAGAAAACTTAAAAAGAAGTCTTCCGACACATCCCGCATAAATTTAAGTAAAATTTAGGGTTCCCGCCTAAATTTTGAAATAATTTAGGTTTCCTGCCTAAATCAAATCTTCCATAAGTCTTCTACGATTCTTACATAAGTCTTCCATGAGTCTTCCATAAGTCTTCCAGAAATCTTCTGGGTCAAAAATATTTAACCTAATTGGAATTTTTGTCTACATATATAAAGAAAATTTACACATTCTTTTTCTTCCTCTCAAATGACTGCAACAAAAATGTATTGTTTCTCACTCTAAACCTCTCCAACCTCTCTCTAATCTCTTTGAACATCAAAACACCAAACTTTATATCTATTTCTCATTTTTTCTTATATCTTCTCACTAATTTATCTTCTTTTTGCAGGTTTTTCATTACATGATTCTCATCTCTCACTCTTTCAAAGGTAGATCTCTAAATTTTGGATATGAATTTATGTGTGTGTTTATATGTTAGATTCTTAAAAGCTATAGATTCAACATAGTGTGACTGTTTTGTTTATTTTGTAAGCATAAAATTTTCATTTTTGAAGTTTTTCTCTGTTTTGAAGTCATATGAATGTTTTTGAATTTGCAGGTTTTTTTCAGATCTGAGAAACTTTGAAAGACTTCTCAGAAGACTCTCGGAAGACTTCTCAGAAGACTTCTTAGAAAGTCTTCTAATGCATTTTATGCTAGAAGACTTCCCACGAAGTCTTCAGGAAGTCTTCCGAAATCTTCTGCCTAAAGTGGTATAAATTTTGTATATGTATTTTGTGTGTTTTATATATTATATTCTAAAAAATTATAGATCCAACCTAATGTGACTGTTTTGTTTATTATCTAAAAATTTATTTTCGAAGTCTTCTCTATTTTGAAGTCATTTGAATGCTTTTGAACATGCAGATTTTTTAGATCTGAGACATATTTTGGAAGACTTCTGGGATAATTCTTGGAAGAATCTCGGAAGACTTCTTGGAAAATCTTCTAGTGTATTTTAGGCTAGAAGACTTCCCACGAAGTCTTCAGAAAGTCTTCCAAAGTCTTCTGCCCAAAGTGGTACAAAGAGATGATGTGAAGTGGAGTCCAAGCTTATCTATGTTGAGGAATAATATCTAGCTGTGTAATAATTTTGTTTATTGTGTTTTTATGATTTGTATGTGTAATATTTTAGTTGTGAATTATTTTGTAAACTTCAAGAGATGTTAATCAAAAGAATGGTAAATATGTTCATGTTTTGCCAAAAGTACTTGACTTCATTAAAGTTATTGATGCAACATACCAAAAAATATTTTAATTATTCTACCCACACATAACAAAACACAACAACACAAAAATTTAGTAAAATTTGCTAAAACTAAGAGAGAATACTTCTCAAGAAACCTTAGTCAAATTCACAAAAGATCAAAATTGAATTTTAAGTGAAAGTTAAAATTTTAAATCTCATGGAAGTTAAAAATTGTATCTTATGAGGAAGACAGCACAAACAGAGAACATCAACTTTATAAAACAAAATCATCGGAGAAGACTCCTTATGAAGTCTTCTATGAGGAAGACTTACAGAAGACTTCTCCGTTTAGCTAGAAACATTATTAAACATCAATGTTTGTAACTTCATAATTATCACCAATTAAGTTATAAATTCGACTCAGTAGTCCCAATATTGACTAAAAAGCATGAATTAGCAAGAAGATATTAAAAATTCATTTTAATTTTGGATAAATTTGAAGTTTAATAAAGATTTACGTAGAAGACTTCTTTTGAAGTCATCCACGGAAGACTTCAAAAGAAGTCTACTCTGTGTAGACTTCAAAAGAAGTCTACTCTGTGTAGACTTCAAAAGAAGTCTTCTATTTAGGTCATTTTCGCAATTGCAAATTTACGAAGGAAAACTTCTTAAGAAGTCTACTCTACAGAACACATCTTCGGAAGTCTTCCTTTGTAAATATTGGCTTATTTTTGAAAATAATTTTTTTTCGAAATTCCCAGAGATAAACATGTTACTTTTGAATCTGAACGAAGTTAGTCAGAATTTTGACTTTTTGTAGAAGACTTCTAGGGAAGTCTACCTGGAGAATACTTCAAAAGAAGTCTTCTCTAAGTCTTCCGGAAGTCTTCTCAATGTCGCAAGAAGTCTGCTGGGTTACTTTTGCAATTGACTATATTTGACTTTTCGAGAGAAGACTTCTTTAGAAGTCATCCGACGGAAGACTTCTCTAGAAGTCTTCTCTCGCGGGCAAAGGTTTGACCAAAACCCAGAATTAAACTCGAGAAGACTTCTAAAGAAGTCTTCTCTAAGAAGACTTCTAAAGAAGTCTTCTCTAAGAAGACTTCTTTAGAAGTCATCTCATTGATATTAAATGTTTTACTATTATTTTTCAATTTCAAAAGTAACACAGACATCTTCCGGCATTAAGAAGACTTAGAGAAGACTTTCAGAAGACTTCTGTAGAAGTTTTCTCCAGGAAGACTTCCTTAGAAGTCTTCTACAAAAAGTCAAATTTCTGACGAACTTCGGTTAAATTTAAAAGTAACATGTTTATCCGAAAAGACTTCTAAAGAAGTCTTCTCTGGGAATTTTGAAATTTTTTTTTTACAAAGGAAAGTTAGAAGACTTCTAGGGAAGTCTTCTATTAAAAACACACAAAAGATCAATTGCAAAACTAACATATGCATTGACCAAAGAAGTCTTCTTCGTCGAACAGATCTGAAAAATAAAATGTAGTTCGCGATTTCATACCTTGAACTCGTGAGATGACTTGCGTGGTTTCTCCAATCACCCGGAACTTCACCATAACAGCTACCTACTCGTTAATCACCAAGAATCGTGAGCTTATGAAACTTACATAATTTGTAGGGTTAATTAGGTGAATATACAAATTATAGCAAAAATTTTCAGAAGTGTGATTTGTTTTATTAATTTGCAAACATGGAGATTGAAGGTGGCGCATTGACATTTTTGTCCTCGACAGCAATCTGATACACCTACTAGCTTGACTTGGAACCGGGAAATTGTCAGATTGAAAAGGACGTGAGCAAATTGAAAAAGAAAATAACTTAAGTATATATGTGTTCTCTACTTCCCCACATATGAAACTGGTTACGTAAATAATAATTTAAAAAGGAATTGATCGACGAAACCAAGCCACCTCTTTCTCTTTCATGTCCTTGCTCGCCAATTCCGTCGTGGATTTCTTCTTCCCCATCAACTGAAACCGGAGCCACCATGGTCGTCGTCTCACGAGAGGACCACTTCCGCGAACCACCACAAACTCCATCTTCCTTCTCGGCTCTGTGCCAGCTTCTCCGCCACGACAGGACCACTTCCGCATTCCTCTGCGACGTCTTTGTCTTCCTCGTCGTGTTCGTCAAAATCCTCAGCCACGACAATCGCTCATAACCACCGTGATTCAGGTTTTTTCCGGCGTGGAAATACTAATCCTAGAGCTCCATTCTTCGTCATGTCTTGCTCCTTCGTGGCCGGTTTCACCGGATTCAGGCTTTGCCGTCAGGATCATAATGAAGAGGAGTTCCAATGGTGATTTCCCATACTTTGCAAGACAGGTCCCTGAACTCCTGGTTCTTTACAAAGAGATCCAGACTTTCAGTATGTGCAGAAATATCCTATTAATTCATCCCCATACATTTCAATCATACAATGTAGCCCAAGCAAATATTCTGAATTTACAGCGTCGGTCTCTGAAATTTTAATAACTTCGCTTCTGAACCCTATGTACGAAGTCAAGACGAGGAATATAACGGGATAAGTTACTTTGTAACCAGATATATTTATAAAATTTGATAATTCTATAACGAGATATCCAGATATATGTAGTATAAACCGATCCTAAAAATATCACAACATTACATATATTTATAATATGATTTTTAAACACTACACTAAATATAAACTAGTCCTACATACTAAATATAAGTAGAAAAGCATAAAACAACCTCAAAATTAGTAATCACTATACCCTAAACCCTAAGACCAACCGCAACAACGGATTTTATGCCAAAATCCTTAGCAAAGTAATATTAAAATATTTAGTGGGTCCCTCATTTTATTAAGGATTATGCTACAATTGACTCTTCTAGTCCTTATTTACGGATCCCATTTCTGATAATCTCTTCACTGTGCATGGGCTCCACTGCCGCGTGGGAGCCCACGATTGGCCAATCTTTTAAAAAAAAAAAATCGGACAAAAAAAAGAAAAAAATAATAAAATATTCTAAAAAGTGTTGTTAAGGATTTTCTGTTAAGGACTTATGGTTGTGGGTGCTCTAACATCCATGAACCCAAATATCATAGGTTTTAACTATTTTAAGTAAAAACAGTAGTGGATAAAACATTTAGAACTAAGTAAATAATGATAAATATACTTTGGTGTTATGAAAATAAGGGGAAAGTCTATATCTTTATTAGACAATAAGGAGCCATTTATATAGGGAATTACATAAGTATGAAACCCTAATACAATATGAGCTAGAAAATACAAATACATAAGAATATGGGCCTTCGAATATAGGCTTCCACCAGACCTTGGTTTATAACACACCCCCTTGGAAGACCATCTCCGAAGTGGTTTGTAATACGCTTTGGATGTTGCCTCATTAAAACCTTACCATGAAAACCCAATGGGATAAAACCATGGTGAAGGAAAAAAAATACAACACGTATTACTCCCCCTGTTGAGTACATCTCTGGATGTCAGTAACGCCTTAGTAACTAGATCCACCAAATCCTCGATTGAGTGAACTTGGACGGACAAACAACCTGTATCACCAAAATAATTTACCCTTCTTCGGGTAGGTTAGTATCAAATGGACCCAAGTCTTTAGTTCCTTGTAGGTAACAAAAATATGTATAATCCCGTTCTAGTGCCTTTGGGTCGATCATGAGCTATATCTAGCTAATAGATAACGGCAAATTATTTATCTAGCCTTGTATGGCTTGCCAAATCCGTCAAAACTTTATGGCACTTAGACATGGAATTTCGGGACCAAAGATCTCCTCATTTTCTTCATTAGGGCCGAAATTATCTTTTTTAAACTGAGGAACCTTATAATTATGGGACTTGTCAATTCGTAAGCTTAGTCCATATCAAACTTCTTGAGCACGTTATCTATGTATGTCATTTGATGCATAAGGATTTTCTTTTCAAGGTGCTCAATGTATAATCCAATATATAATCTTGTTTTCCCAAAACCTTTCATGTTGAATTCGAATTCTTTCTTGATGTATTCTATCTTTGGGAAATTTCTCCAGAGGTTCCTAAGATATCCAAGTCGTTCACATAAAGATATATAATATTGTTCTTGAGAACTTGATGTGTTCGGTAGTTCGATACCCTCTGGAACTTTCACATAAATTTCGTTATCCAGTGAACCATATAGATATGTATTTTATTTACCAGACTTATAAGGAATCAGAATGTCGTTGCATCCACCACATAGGAGTATGTCTCCTTTATAATTGATTCCAGGTCTTTGTGAGAACCTTATGCAATTTCGCCATTCTTATTATGCTTTCTCACCAAAGACTTACTTATGTCCAACTGGTTTGACTACATCTCTTCTCTTAAGAGATTTCATATACCACGTCTTATAGCATTATCAATTTGCTTAATCAATTTCTCTGAGTAATTTCTCTGAGTGCACTCTATGATAGACTTTGGTTTCATGATCCTCGCTTTTGTCAAGCGCTTTTGTATTCAAATATTATATCATCATCGACGTCGATATTATTTTACCGGTTCCATTTATAATCCAGACATGACATAATGCATTTAGATCTTATTATTTTCAGGTACCTGATCTTTATTCATGGTCATGTCTAAGGTTTCCTTTGGACAACCTTTATTTTGGATCTGCCATTTCAATTTTATGCTCTTCTCATTTTCGAGTAATACATGTATGGAACCGTCTTATCTTAACTAAGTCCAATATCAATTTTATTAGAGTATAACCCTCTGGTATATTTCAGTTTGGGTCATCAAACATGTCTGGCAATTGACTTGTTTAAGTTATGAGAATGATTCATTCTTTGGACTCTTATTCTATATTCATATTTGAGGATCATTATTCATTTTCGAAATCATTTACCAGCTTATTATTTCTCTCACTGATGTTGGATATACGGATTTATCTAATCCATGGCTTAGCCTTAATCATATCTCTGGTGGCCTTATGTATTCTTATGGAGATTTATATCCAACGTATACACTTAATTCAATTTCAGATCCAATCTTATAACTTTGTGTTGGAGCAACTTATTTAAGTTCTCTATATGGGAACATTAATTCATGACCCTTTATCAAATTCATGGGAGAGTCTCTATTTGTTCTTTGGCATTATGCGAACAAATTTTGCTGCAACTTATAAGGATTCATAAATCCACCGGTATCACCAATTACTCTTGCAAACTTATTGCAGATTTTGACAAGGATATGTACAACCATATGTCGTCACATATGATGGATGATCAGTCCATCCGTGGGTGATCAAGCCCACGAAATTCCTTGCTTATTTTTGAAATATCATGGTGAATACTCATATTATCAATTCCCTTATTCAAAGGGGCAGCATATCTTAAACCATTCAATAGAATGTCGCATACTTAACTGGAATGGCATGACCGGTTTGCCAATCATTAATCTCCATATAATCTTTATGTTGTGCAATTTCGTTTTCAGATTTGATTTTGGCCGAGTTCTATTTGGGCTATTGTCGTGGATGCTTAACTTATTTAGGGATTTAGGGATTCTCTGATTCTCCCCCTTGAGATAATAATACTTATTGTTCATTTATCTCGTATTGAATCCCAAACTTAGGTAATTTAATATCAAATTTTGTTCCCTTAGACAATAATTTTGAAAACATCATGCATTAAATAAATCAAAGTGTGCAACAAATAGCCATAAATAAACTAAGTCTGATTAGATTAATAAGGATTTAAATTCGACCAAGATAGATTATTCAAAAGACTTTGGCCAATGGGATTCGGCCAAGATGATTTTACCAAAATGCTTTGGCCAAGAGATTCTATTAGTTTGACTAGATTTCATATTTGGCCAATAGAAATTTCAATTTGGCCAAGCTTTTGCCTTTGGTCAAGGTCTTTTAAAGGTTGGCAAAGAGAATTTAGACTTTGCATTTGATCAAGATTTAAGCTAGGCCAAGCTTCTATTTTGGCCAAGGCTTTAAAGATCATGCGATTGTTCATTAGGCCAAACATAAGTTTCGGCCAGGCCAAATCCGAATGGTTCTAGGATTCTTATAGATTTCGGCCAAGGAGTAATTTTATGATCAGATTTTAAGTTTTAAACAAGTGATCATGTCTTAAAATTTGGCTAAGATTTCATTTGGCCAAGGCTTTGAGAAACGATCCTACAAATGTTCATATGAACATGTATAGTCTTGGCCAAGCCAAATCCAAACAGTTTTAGGATTTGGTTATGTGTTTCGGATTTGCTAGATTTTTCAGCATATGATTCAAGGTTTAAAAAAAAACACATATAGGCCAGTCAATGTAATCGAATCAAGTTTAGCATATGATGAAGTTTCGATCCTACGACCAAGATTTTAATCATGCGGATAGGATTTCATGCAATCTCTATGTTTTAAACAAGCAAGGCATCATTTTCAATCAAGTAATCAGCTAGCAAATTAGATTTGGATCATGTGAGCATGTGACTGAGCAAATTAAATCTAGGTTCCATGCAATCGGATTTTATCTTTAACAATCAATCCAGATTTAAATTTCTTAGCATGCGAGCTAGGCGATCAAACAAATCAGATTTTGGGTTTGAAGCATGCGAATCAGATTTTGGTTAAGACATACGATTCAGATTTTAAACATATCATGTGATCAAGCAACCAAATCAGATTTCAATCAATAGCATGTGATCAAGGCAATTTGTATTTCTAATAGGATTTAATCATGCGATTTCAATTTCCTAGGTCTAATCGATTTTTAATCAATTAGCATATGAATAATTTCAATCTAATCATGAAATTTTATCCCTAGGTTTCACATGATCAAATTCTGGAATTCTAATTTAAATTTATTAAGTTTTAAATTTTCAGGAAATTACAATAAACATGCGATCAAATTTTAGGTTAAATTTCAAATCCTAATTCTAATAGGATTTAGACACAAGAACATGTAATTTTTCTTAGTCTAATTATGCAACCTCAAACATGTATTTATGCATTAAAAATATCAAGTTATACAAACATAAAATCGGCCAAGACAAAAACCCTAATAACTTTGTAACAACCTTCCTTTTTTTTTTTAAGGGTTCTAGGTTTTAGCATGCAATTTCAGTTTTAATGTTTATGTTTCGATTTCTAACATTAAAACATGTAATTTCTATTAGATATCAGATCAAACAATTAGGTTTTATGAATCCTATCATGTGATTAACAAATTCAGATTTTAAACCTAAACATGCGATTTAATTTTCTATGTCTAGCATGCAATTTTGATTTTAATGTTTAGCATATGAATTGCAAACCTAAAACATGCAATTTCTATTAACAAACAGATCATACAATAAAGTTTTAATAATCCTAGCATGTGATTAGGTGGTCAAACAAATAAAATTTCAATTAAGCATGCGATTTGCAATTTTATGCCTACCATGCGATTTCTAATTTTAAAAACATGCAATCAGATTTTTTAAACAAAAAATCAGATTTTAAAGCTTTAAACAGCATGTGAAAACAAGTTTTAGAAATTTTTCATCAAGGGGGTTTTAGTTTTAAAGCTATGCGATTTTTAGGTTTAAGCAAATTAGGTTTTAGATGTTTAGGAATCGGTTTTTCAAGCATACCAAGTATGCGATCTGATTATTGACCTAATCAGATCTGAAACTATTGTTTTAGGTATATGATTCAAGTTTTATAATTATTAGAATCATATTAGATAGTATAGGTTTATACAATTTTCGGTTTTAAGCATGACATTCGATTTTCATGTCAAGCGATTTTAGGTTTAGATTAGTTCTTAGGTTTAAAACTTATGACCATTTTTTACTAAGTTTTAAACATATACTATATGATTTATAAGGATATAAATTGAATTATGTATTCATAGTTGGTTAGGTTTTGATTTCTATGATCACATATTAAGGTATATGCGATCGGTTCTCTCTTGTATGGTTCGAGTTTAATTACATTAAACTCAACCTCTAAGTAGTTTTAAAGTTTGAGATAGTTTACCTATGAACTCCTTTTGATCTGAATGGAAAAGAGAGTTTGATCGCACGGGCAGCAACTCCTCTCGGCTTGAACTCCTTGTTGATATTAGATTTTAATTCCCTCGGCTCATGAAACAATACGAGGAGCATTAGATAACATGAACGTCAACAAGATAACATGAATCAACTAAGGTATGATAAACTTATCTTGCACAGGAGTTGAGTTCGGCTAGAAAATCCTTGTTGAAATCGGATTTGGTTTCCAAATCAAATTGGCGCGCACTGTATCTGTGCGTGAGAGCGCGTCGGTGGTCAGATCGACAAGCGGTTTGCACTGACGGATTCGTCTCGGCGAGGGATTCGATTTGATATCTTGATCGTTTTCTGGGTCCTCACGGTTTGAGAGAACGTCCTCTTTGAAGTTCCAAGGCAGATTCCTTTGCGTTTAGGGTTTGATGATTTTCGGCTGAGTTGAAGAATATTTCGTGGGGGCTTAGGGCTAGAGGCTATCGTGTTAACGTGTTATGAAAATAAGGGGAAAGTCTATATCTTTATTAGACAATAAGGAACCATTTACATAGGGAATTACATAAGTATGAAACCCTAATACAATATGGGGTAAGAAATACAAATACATAAGAATATAGGCCTTCGAATATGGGCTTCCACTAGACTTTGGTTTATAACATTTGGAAAACTACTATATAATAGAACAAAAATACTAAACACTAAACTCACAAGCCCTAACTCACTAAACCCAAATAGCATATGTTTAAATTTTATTAGGTTTCTAAATAGTAAACCACACATTTAACATAACCGTGAGGCTATTTTTTATAATTGGAGGTTATGTGGTGTAAAATCCGTATAAAATTGACATACGACTATGATAAAATTCAAAAAAAACAATCTTTTTGGATAATTATTACAACGCCCGTACACATAAAAATCAGAACCCTAACTATTAGAGGTCACAACAAATAAATTTTAAGTTGTAGACTAAAAACCCTCAACCATGATATTAGTTAGAGAACACCGTCATCAAAACAGTATAAACTAGTCATAGATACTAAAACAATATCAAAATTAGTAATCACTATACCCTAAACCCCTAACATCCCTAAACCCAAATATCATAGGTTTAAACTCTGTTAAGTAGTTAACCAATTAAACATAAATTATAAATACCCCTTAACCATTGGGTTAAAGTTCATCACACCTACTACAAAACAGTATACATTATTCATACATACTAAATATAAAAAGATAATTGTAAAACCAACATCAAAATTATTAATCACTATACCCTAAACCCTTACATCCCTAAACCCTCACATCCCTAAACCCAAATATCGTAGGTGTTAAGTATGTAAAAACTTAATCATAACATGATAAGTTACTTTGTAATCAGATATATTTATAAGATTCGATTATTCTCTAACGAGATATCCAGATATATGTAGTACAAACCGATACTAAAATATCACAACATTAAAATAAAATGTAATCCAGAGAAATTTACAGTAATATAGCAATGATTTTTTTTTTGTAAATTTTATATATTAATTGATTAATAGTACAAGATATACGTTGACGAATCTGATTAAATATATATATAATGGGCTTGTATTCATCTTGTAGATCTATATATTTATTCGTGTGACATATTTTATATATTAAAACAGAAGTCAAAACTTTGATTCATGTGTGATTTTTAAAAAACTGGACCTAATGGACATATTCCTATAAAGTCATGTTACATTTAATATCTAATCTTATCATTTAAATTTTGGGTCTACCAGAAATTTTTATTGGACTATCAATAATTGGATTTAAATAATAGATGATTCACTGGATTTATAGATAGTATATATTAATTAGATATAATTTAATGTTGTAATACTATACCTTTATATGCTAAATATTTAAATATTTGTCGATGTTAACTTTTAAAATTATAAAGATTTTTTTTAAATAACAAAAATCAGATTATGTAACAATGATTAATCTTTATTACTTTAAACCAATTCAAACAAATTTTAAACTATATAGTTTATTTTAAAAATTAAACAAAAACTAAATGTTTAATTATTTACTCGATAATATAAATCTATGAAGCGAAAAATTTAATTTTTTAAAAACTTTCTAAATTTGTGAAATGTTACAATATCTTTGAATATGACAATAAAACAGTATTTTACTAATTTTTATATATAGTTACAATTTTAATAATGAAATAATAATCCGAAAATATATATATATAGAAGAAGATACAAATACATGTGAAAGTTTGAAACAATCTATTCAATGAAAAAATATACAGTAAACTTATTATGTTTTGAAAATTGATAGACACATATATATTATAATATATACCAATTTAGAAATATACCAATTTAGAATTGAAAACAAAATATTTATATAAAAATAAATGAAAACAAAAACCCGCGCGGTTGCGCGAGTCGAGATCTAGTTACATTTTTAAATTAGTAGTATTCAAGAGATATATGTTAAATATCCAGGTATTTATTCCGCTATCCAGTTGTTTCATCCACGAAGGCTACAATGCTCTGTCTTCATCGCCTTTCTTGATTTGGTTTCTTAGAGTCATGATCTTCATCGCCTTTCTTGGTTTGGTTTCTTAGAGTCATGATTGGTTTGGTTTTGGTGCCAAAACTCTAAAACGCCATCCGTACAACGAGCCTACTCCCTCAGATACGTCTGTCTATGGCTGCATTTATCGAGTTCATCTGCAACCATTTAAGAAACGGGAAACTCGGTACTGAGTAAACAAAAAGTTGGATGCTTTATATGAAAGGCTACAAAGATTTTTCTCTATAATTATGCAACAGCACTTGTTCTTGTACATAAAGATTAAAAAGGAAAAAGAATTCAAACTTTGATGAGCAAAACCAAACAAGAATTGAGAATCAAGAATCACAAAGGGGAAATTTTTATTCATTAGGAACACAGAGTTAATAAAACAAAAATCATAAAAGAAATGAGATATATACTCGAGAGAGAATCAAACATCTCAGAAGAAACCAGAAAGAGAAACCAAACTAAAATTTTCAAAGCTCAGTGTTTGTTAAGTTCAACTCAAAATGGGTTCTTCTACTTCAAAAACCTCTTCTTCAGCTTCTTCTACTTCTCTCTCTTCTTCCCCGGCGATGAAGCTCGCCTCTGAGTCCCCATATCCGGCGATCCACAAAGGGTTCTCTTTTCCGACGCCGTTGGTTCACAATCCTCCGGCTAGAAAAGGCAACACTCACCATCTCGTTTCCCTCACTTCCACTTCTTACGGGCTCTCTCCTCCTCAAATTCTCCTCCGGCCAAGAGACGCCTCCTCGTATCTCAATCGCCGACAAGAACACGACAGATCCGGGCTCACACGAGTGGATTCCACATAAACCTAAGAACTTGAGAATCTTACTCTCTTGAAAGACCATCACCAGACCTTAGTCAGCAAACGAACAAACAAACAAGAAGTACTTGTTTTCTCTGAGATAAGCATAACAAAGTTGAGACCTTTTTAAAAAATATTAAATATGAAATATTGAATATGAAAAAAAAAAAAAAATATTGGTTGGTGAACCTATATTATGTTTTTTTTATAAAAAAATTACTAGTTGCAAAAAACAAGGTTTTAAAAAAAATATTTTAACGCGTTCAGCAAAACACTAAATCCTAAACCATAAATCCTAAACCCTAGGGTAAACCCTAAACCATTGGGTAAACCATAAATCCTAGGATAAATCCTATTATCTAAATAGAAACACTAAACACTAAATTTTAAAAACACTAAACCCTTAATCCCTTCGACAAATCCTATTGGTTGGTGAACCTATATTATGTTTTATTTGTAAAAAAAATTACTAGTTGCAAGAAAAAAATATTTAAAAAAAATATATTTTAACGCCTTCAGCAAAACACTAAACTCTAAACCATAAATCCTAAACCCTAGGGTAAACCCTAAACCCTTGGGTAAACCAAAACCCCTTGGATAAATCATATACCCTAAATTAAAACACTAAACACTAAATTTTAAAAACACTAAATCCTTGATCCTAACCCTTAATCCCTTCGACAAATCCTAAACCCTAGGGATTATGGCTTATCCATGGGTTTAGAGTTTAGTGTTTAGTATTTAGAGTTTAGTGTTTAGAGACCAACGCTGTAAATTCAGAATATTCGCTTGGGCTAAATTGTAAGATTGAAATGTCTGGGGCTAAATTAATTGGATATTTCTGCACATGTTGATATTCTAGGTTTCTTTGTAAAGAAACAGAAGTTCAGGGACCTGTTTTGCAAAAGTCTGGGAAATCACCATTGGAACCTCCTCTTCACTTCGATCCCGACGGCAAAGCCTGAATCTGGTGAAGACGGCCGCGACGGAGGAAGACATGACGAAGAATGGAGCCCTAGGATTGGTCTTTCCACGCCGGCAAAGCTTGAATCACGGTGGTTATGAGCGATTGTCGTGGCTGAGGATCTCGACGAGGAAGACAGAGACGTCGTAGAGGAATGCGGAAGTGGTCCTGTTGTGGGGGAGAAGCCGGCACAGAGCTGAGAATGAAGATGTAGTTTGTGGTGGTTTACGGAAGTGGTCCTGTCGTGAGACCACGGCCATGGTGGCTCCGGTTTCAGTTGATGGCGGAAGAAGAAAGCCGCGACGGAATTGGCGAGCAAGGACGTGGTAGAGAAGGAGGAGCGGTGACTTGGAATGTTGAGAAAGATTTGCAGAGCGCGGCTAATTGAGGCTACAATGGTTTCGTCGATCAATTCCGTTTTAAATTATTATTTAGGTAACCGGTTTCATATGTGAGGAGTCGAGAGGTACCGGTTGTGTCAGTACTCCACCTACGTCTAAATATAGGGGCATACTCGTATTAATGAAAAATGCACAGTGCTTTATCCATTTACCTAATTAAATAAGTTTTCATAGCTATCTACCGCAATTTTCCTAATTTGTAATTAAAATATTCAGTTTTTTTTATAGAAAATGAGAAAAGATGAGAAAAAATCGAAACTTTACGGCATTAACACTCTCAATTTGGTAGTTCATGGTGGTTGAGGTATTGATGTCAATGGAAAAATTGTAAATATTTGGTGAAGAGGAGGATAGTAAGGTAAAAGCCTTATTTTCGAAAAAAAAGTAATGGCATTTTCGTGAATAACTAGAACTTCTAGGGTGAATAGGACAAAACAAAGTTTAAAAAAAAAACATAGGTTATTTTTGTGTTTGACTTGAAATTTTGAGTCATTTTTGAAAGAACCCCTATAAATAATCATATATATTATATTTTTTAAAATTTAATGTGAAATATAAAAACCATAATTTATGTTAGTGTTTGAAATTGGACTTTGTATTGTATTTTTCTGATATATATATTTAAAACATTTTTTTATAATGGTTTTTGAAAAATATTTTAGTAAAAATCATTTTTGAATATATATGTATATTTTTGAATCAATTTTAAATTAATATTTTGATTTGAAATATGTACATAAAGTTTAAATTTTGTATCATGATTATTTTGATAAAATATATTTTTAGATAATTAGCTTTGGCCATTTTCGTATATTTTAAAACTGACCCAGATATATAGTTTCTGATAATTTAATGGACTTCCAAATTTTTCATTATAACATAAGCACATTACTCTTTTTTTTTAATATATTGTTATCAATGTTTCCAAACAATTTTTTTTTTTTTTACTGCTATCGCCAAACATTTCTCAAATGTACTTCTACTTTAATAAGATAGATAGAAATAAACCGGATTCGAAATTAAACTTAATCAGGTTTAATTCGACATTAGATTAAGTTTGGTTTACTCAAACCCAGATTTCCATCAAAAATCTTAAATAAATAAATTTGCTACAAATTTAAATCAGATTCTAAATCTGCCATAAAACCTTAAATTTACAACAAAAATCTAACCTGCTACATCATGCGGCAGATATACCTATAAAAATCAAATTTCAAATCAAATCAGACAATCAAATCTGTCATATGAACAAATCTGCTACATCATTCGGTAGACATATCCGTAAAAAATGTTAAATCAAATTGACAATCAAACAAATATGTCGTTTTAACGAAAGCCTCGCACCACTCTGTTGCCATATTTAATTTTCTAAACAGATCTAATAATATATTTAATATTCGATAGATTTGTTTTTTAGCAAAGACCAAGAGGAATTTTGTAAATCTGTTTTTGTTATAACTATACAAAAAGGAAAGTTAGATAAGGAAAGCATTCTAATAATTTTTTTAAAACATGAGTTATTATAGAAATAACACAATAAATTTGTGTCATTCTACTAAACTTCCCTTATTTGTATGATTTCATAAATCCTAGTTACGTTATTTTAGATTTTTGTTGATGGCTTTTATTATAAAAGAGTCATTTCCTACTATAAGACACCTTATTATTGAATTGTACTTGCAATTGAAATCAAGAGCTTTATTGCATTTAAAGGAGGTCTCTAAACCCTATTTTGACTTGTTGACGTATTACCAATATTAAAAAAACCTTCATGTTCGAATAGAGAGTATCTACAGCTGAAGAATCTATTGTTTTTGTTACAGTTTCTTGTTACTAAGCTTCTACTCTCTATCAAATATAGTATAATTGTGTTTTGTCACAGGCCGACGTAAAGGAAAGAGAATTTCATCCATTTTAATGCAAACTTGTCATATTCTTAAGTCAATTTATTATATGTTTATTTTCTTAATATTTGTCTCCAATATGTATATTCGCCTAATTCATCTTCTAGTCATTTTACTTTGGTAGAGTTCTTAGTAACAATAGTGATTTGGGTTTTTTTTTAAAGGTTAGAGTGGTTTGATTCCCTTTAGAAAGATTTGTAAAGAAATTCAAATTCAATTAATATATATATATATATATATATATACTAGGTAATAACTCGTTCCTTGCACGGGATGTGCTTATTGGTTTTGTTATTTTTTTAATAAGGAGACATTAAATCTGTTTAATCTGGATATCGGTTCAGTTTTAGGTGATTTTTTTGTTTTGTTTTTAATCTCCTAAAATATAGCTATAATTCTAAATCAATATTTATTTTGGTTTGTTCGGTTCAAATTGTTGATGATTTTAGTTTTTCCGGTGATAACGAAAAAATATTATTATTTGTTTGGTTTCAGGTTATATGAATTTTAGATAATCTTGATGTCGAACCAATGATTTCATATTATAGTTTCTAAACATAACATATTTAAAGAAAAGAAAAATAAAATAATTAAGATAAATAATTTCACTACAATTTGGTCAATAGTGAAAGAAACATTAAAAATGAATATTCCAATTTCCAAAAGAATTAGATACTTCACTTATGGTGAATATTTAGTTATATAGGTATTGATGTCAATTTCCACATGTATGTGTATGTAAAGTATATAAAAGTGGTTTTTTTTTTTGACGTCGAACGGCCATTCTATTACTCAAGCTTGAGGTGGTCTGGGTAACCAGACCGGAATAGAACAACCAATGAAAAATAACTCCCTACGAAAGGTTCTAGCAAACTTAGCTAAAAAATCAGAAAACTGGTTGCGCACTCGTGGCACATGGGTGATTTTGAAGTCCGGGAAACAAATCTGCAGCGTCTCTATCTTCTCCAACTCTGTCGCGAAGCTTGGCCACTCCTGGGGCTCTTTTATCATTGCAATCAGCTCCTTGCAATCTGTTCCAAAGCTCTGGCATGGCGAGTGTTGAAGCATATTCTCCATCACCCATCGCAGTGCTTCTACATCCGAATGCAATGCTGATTCACATCGAATGAAATTCCGTGTTCCCATAAGTTGTATGTTCTCCCCACTATCCATCCAGACCCATCCACATCCACTAAATCGATCAGAAGCTGTCCAAGATACATCTAACAGGCAAATATTACCCAAGCTTAAGGCTTGGTTTTCCTCATTATTGCTGGCCTGTACTACTGGTGGTATCATCTCATTTGCATTAAACCATGCTTGACACTCACTTTCTGCGTATCGAACTAGTTCTAAAGGGTCTCTGTCGATTCTCCTGAAAAGTTTATTATTACGAGCCTTCCATATATACCATATTATCCAGGGATAAGGATCCCTGTCTTGGTCTGGTTCTATGATGTCATTCTTCCTCCAGAATAGATAGTCCATGTTTGTGTAGACGCTTGACACTGGAAATGTACCTGGGCTTGTAGGAGTTGCTGATAAGGACCATACTTGGAGAGCTGGAGGGCATTCAAATATTGCATGAGTTACAGATTCTTCTATTTCTCCACACTTTGGACAATAATTATCGCACCTCATATTCCGCCTTACTAGATTCCTCGTTACTGCCACCTGACCCGTTATCAATTACCATATAAGATGGCACATCTTCCTAGGCGCTTTCAACTTCCAAGCAAAGGCTTGAAGTTTAGTGATAATTGGTTCCAGTATTTCTTTTTCCTCTTCTGACTTCAACAGATTTTGAGCAACCCAGTATCCAGATTTAACTGTGTATTGGCCATTCTTCGTGTAGTTCCAGCAGAAAGTATCACGGCGATGAGTAGAGCTTATGGCCATACTACAAGTGGTTGGTAAATATATAAAGATACTGTTAATCAATATTAAATAACATTTTTATTCAGAATAACACATGAAATATAAAAAATTTAAAATATAATTAATTAAAAAATAAGCCTAGACATTAGTGAATTTTCTATCATATAAAGAAAATAATTATATCCGTAAATAGATGGTGGGAACGGATCGAGTATCCGGGTATTTGGAGGTATTAGTATCGACTCTATCCGTAGCCACCCGGATATCCGGTGTCTCGGATAACTGAATTTTTATAGAATTTTCACGGATATCCAATTTGATCCGTAAATAAAATAAAATTTTAAAAAAATAAATGAAAAATCTAAAAATAATAACATTTCATTAAAAATAAATTATTATTTAACTTTTTATATTCTAATACCTAATATAATAAGTTTAATACATACAAGTATTGTAAAAATCATATAAACTATATTATATAACTTATATATATATATAATTATTTAAATATATGTATATATATGCATATAACGGATCGAATCAATATACATTCCTAAAATATTGCTTTTTTAAGTGATATTGCATTTTCGTATTTGATTTGCTTCGTAGTGTTATGGATATTTGGATTTTTCGGTTCAGATAACGAATCGAATAAAAAATTTACGAATATTTTTCTCAGGGTATCCGTAAATAATAAAAATAATATATGTATAACTGGACTCTCGATTCGTTATCCGTTTTGATTCGAATCGAAAAATCTAGATATTGTGAGTTTTATTGGAACATTACATGTGATTTTTATATTTAAAAACAAAACGTAAATTACATAGTGTGAATACATTTATGTAGAGTTTGGCTTAAAAGCTCTCTACACGTGACACATCATCGTGCTCATTCTCAAATCGCTGTGAGGCTGTCACGTGTCTATTATAGTGTGAATGCATTTATTACAATAGTTCTCTTTTAATATATAATAGGTATATATATATGGGCCACAGTATTATTTCAGCGTTTAGCCATATAACTTCTAAAACCAGTTCTGTCTGTACATGTTAAAAAAAAAACTTAAAACCTCAAGAAAGGGAAAAACGAGTAGGGGTTTCCATCCTGAAAACACGCTTATGCCAACTTAAATTAACTCCACCACTTGACATATATAGTTATATACCATGGTGTCCTATGTTACAAGATATTCCACCGACTCAACTATGTCATTTTTCAAGACTGCATGTAATCCCCATCAAATCAAAGCTCCTTAGGAGCATAAGAACTCGCCTACCTTCGAGACTTTCTGACAACATTCTTTCATCTTCTTGTCATTCTTAAAGTGGCCCCTTTTGTAGGATATAACCCCCCCCCCCCCCCCCCCCCCCCCCCGCTCTTTCGGTCCGTGGATTCACAACTTTTTATGCATTATCTCTATTGAAATACTTATTATATATGATTCAATCACCACATTATTTTTTCGTGCTTGACTTTACTCTTGAACATTTCTTGATTGGTCACCATCAGCTCAAGCACACTTCGCACTAAAGACACAGATAAATGACAAAAATGAAGTATTCTTTGGTAACACAGATAACCAAATCATTTTAAATCTTTAATTTCAACATACACCGCAGTATACTAGAAATTAAGATTTTACAACTATCCCGTTCACAGAACGCATCATTCTCATTACACACCAGAACGGCCACCTAGGTCAGAACCCATAACGACTATCCATTTTGATATCACCTGTAACGCCTTCAACCGACACCGCCATCCCACGACTGCTCTCTCGGTTCGTGGGCCTCATCATCCGTTTGACATCCAAACATTATTCTTTGGAGGCTTGATATATTTGTTTACTGAAGCTACAATTAATCACTACCTAATCTTTTCCTATTTATTGGTCTCGCTTTCATGGTATTACATATCACTTATTATAGGCAACAAATCCTTCTACTCCAACAAGTTTAATTTTGGAGTTTTATTTTCTCAAGGGAACATAATGATAAATGTACTTTGATGATATAGATACACAAACCATTTTTAGCCGTTAAACATACACAACTAAATAGTCAAAATTGGGATCAGTTTTATCTTCAATATCCCTTACTAGACTAGAGTTGTCGGACTTCGTGACCAAAATATTCATTTCAATCTTCCTTGCTTCCCCCCCTCCCTCATTTTTTCAGCTGACTTAGCTATCAAAACAAAACGATGTAGAATGGATTAGAAGAATTATGAATGAATGAGGAAACAAGCTCTCGATCAGTTTTATAGATGATACACCAATGTACTTACTAGGCAAATGATATGCCAGTTATAAAATATTAATTTTTTTATTTGCATATCATAATGGATGATAGATTATCGAGTATCTCATCTCATCAAAAGCCTCATCAAATCTATTACTCCCTATGTTTCAATATAACTAGTTTTTAAGGTTTTTGCATATGTATTAAGAAAATACAAATTTCTATACAATTTATTTTAGTTGAATAAAAATATCATTAAATGAAACTAATTCAACCAGTAAGAAAAAAATACAATATTTTGTAATTGGTCACAAAATTTAAATAATATTAATATTTTCTAAAATAACAAGAACATCAATTATTTGAAACAAATTTCTCTTCTCTAAACAACACTTAAAATGATACGGAGGGAGTACCAAACTAACATCTCCAAGAAACCATTGATTTGAAAGTAAAATATCCAATTAATTCTATATCAATCTGGTGGAATCTTTGCAGTACACATCGTATAGTACCCTTCAATTATTGAGAGAGAAGGTTTGACCCAATCATGAGGTAATTAAAACAAATTAAATAAAAAATCCTAATCTTTTTTTGTTGCTTTAAAAATCATAGAAATCTGACCTTATAGTAGGCCTGAGACAGATCGGATATCCGGGCAATTTTAAGGTATCTGAATCCGGATCTTTATCCGGCGGATCCATAATTTTACTATCCTTATCCGGATCCGGGGTTCTCGGATATCCGGGTGTCGGATATCCTTCTAAAAATTGTCATATCCGGCGGATATCCGGATCCGGATTTGGATTCTTAAAACAAATAAAAAATAATATTAATATATATAAAATATGAACAATAATTTAAAAATAAAAATATATATAATGTTTTTAATTATTTCTATGTATAATATTACAAAATTTATATATACTATTATAAAAATGAAAATATATTAAATAAAATTAATTTTTATATATAGATATAACTATTTTTGAAATATTTATCAATAAAACTTATGGATCCGGATATCCGGACTAAAAAATTAAGATATCCGGATCCGGATCCAGGTTTGACGGATCCAACATTTTACTATCCGGATCCGGATTTGGTCCCTCCGGATATCCGAATTTTCGGATCGGATCCGGATCGAATCTTGTATCAAATCCGGATCTCAGATAAAAGTTCCAGGCCTACATGATAGCGTGAGTTTTCAAATCCAGACAGATAAGCTTCCCTTAAATCGTAGGTCACGTATATTCGGTTACTCATACATCTATTGTATATTATATACCGTATAAATTCTATAAATTAATACTCTATAAATTAATAAATATTATAAACTAGGTTCAGATCCGCGTCTTGCGCGGGACGATCACTATATATATAAATTATTTTAGATATTATATGTTTTTACATATTAGAAAAATAAATATATATTGAATAATTACAATTCAGTAACTATTACATATATAATTAAATTGGTGCAAACATATAAATTTTATTAATCCAAAGAATATTTTTTTTTCTATTTGATAGGATATATAGTTAAATTTAAACGATATTAATATATACAGTATATTTTTAATATTACTGTCTATTAAATGATGCTTTCTACTCCTATATATTTTATAGCAAAAACTTTAAACTACTAATAACAAAATTTTCATTGTGGGATTAATAGTTTTAATAATTTATAATTTTTTTAAAAATTAAGTTGTCTATGTTTATTCAAAGCTTTTATCAAAAGACATTGTTCAAAGTAAATTTCGAAATTAAAATATTTATTTGTTTTATATGGTATTTAGTTTAATTTTAAACGAGATATATACATATATATATATGTATATATATATATATATATATATATATATATTTTTTTTATTTTTAAAATCTTAATAGTTAACTAAATTAGACTTTTTACTTATATGATTTTTTAATCATTTGTATCTTGCCATAACAAAAAATTTAAACCATGGATCACAAAATTTGAATGTGATACTTTTACCAGTTTTAATAATTTATTATATGGTTAGTGTGGTTATTTAATTTATTTTAATAGTTTAAAATTTAAAAAATATGATAGAAGATACACTAAAATTTATCGAATTTGTTATTTCTCTTAGGATTGCGTAACTTTTATTTAAGGAAATAATAAAGAACATTAATAATGAATTTGTGGTTAATTTAATAAAAACATTATTGTATAATTAGATGGACCAACTTATTTTTCTAAGGATTCTAAGAATCATTCTAGTGATGACACATTGCTACAAAAGAAGTTGTAATATTTCTCAATTAATATATAAGGGATTAATAAACTTTCTCGGTCCCGAATTTGGCCAATTTAAAATATGACACAAATCGATAGAATTATAAGATAATATTTTTAAATAAAAGTATTATGTAAATATATGGTCCCATTAAAATCAAAAATTAATAATATATCTATATATATACATTTTATATAAGTAAAAAACTAAACATTATATTGTTGGTTTTATATTCACAATGACATTGTCTCTATTTTTCTTAAAATTTCAATATATTTAGATAATACTTATTACAATTATATTTAAAACCACATTTTAATTCTATCAAACATAAATATAAACCAAATAATATAATAAATATGAAAGTCTAATTTCTATAATTTAATTAATGTATATACAGTAAAATTAACTATTTTCTTAATTTATAAAAAAAATAGAAAAAAAATATTATCTTTAAAAGAAGCTTTTTATAAATTTATAACCCTATAAATTAAGAAAATATCACATCCCAACATTATTAATTTATAGAGTTTTTACTGTATAATATACATTATACACTATGACCAACTTCATATATCCTAACCAAACATTATTTGTCCATCATCTACCCGCATAAGCACATCTTCCTTCCTAATCCATAAACGCATATACTATATACACGAGCCTTGCATCATAATAATTGTTATCCATCAAATTCAAACAAAAATAGTTACCCTCATATTTCAACTCAGATATATGTCTTCTTTCAGAATGATCTTCCAACCACTCTCACTTCTTTTTGTAACTTTATTCTTCGCTTCACTTTGTCCCGGCCGTTTCGTGTACGAGTTTGACCCTGTTCCGTCCTCAGCCACTACGCCATTGGAAACTGACTCCGGTGGAGCCGTGATTGAGGTCGTGGCGGCCGTCAGAGGGATTCATATTCCGTTAGCCCCTTGTAATGGCACCAGCCTTCCGTTAGGTAATTGCGTCCTCCAGTAAGATCAACGACATCCATGTTGTCACCAGATCACTCGTTATAAAACTGTCCAACATAATCCTTTGCTCGATTATCTTTACATTTCTCTTGGGTTAAAATCCGATAATTGATTTTACTTGCCATCTTTTTTTTTCTTTTTTTTTGACAACGAAAGACTATTCTATTACTCAAACTTGAGGTGGTCTGGGAAGCTAGACCGGAATAGAACAACCAATAAAACATAGATCTCTATAGAAAGACTTCGCATCTTAGCTAAAAAGTCCGAAATACTATTTTGCGCTCGTGGAATATGAATGATCTTAAAGTCCGGAAAGCATATTTTCAGAGTCTCTATGTTTTTCAATTCTGTTGCGAAGCTTAGCCAAGCATGGGGCTCCTTAATCATGGCGATAAAATCTTTGCAATCCGTCTCAAACCTCTGACATGTTGAATGCTGAAGCATACTCTCCATCGCCCATCGTAGTGCTTCCACTTCTAAATGCAAGGCAGACTCCCGTATTGGGTAATTTCGAGTCCCCATAAGTTGAACCTTCTCCAAGCTATCCATCCAAACCCATCCATACCCACTGAATTGTGATGTAGATGTCCAAGACCCATCTATCATGCATATATTACCCAAGCTTAAAACTTGGGGTTCCTGAATAATGTGATCTTGTGGAATAGGGGACACAATCTCATTTGCGTTGAACCATGCTTGACACTTACTTTCTGCATAACGAACTAGTTCCAGTGGATCCCTGTCTATCTCCCTAAAGAGCTTGTTATTTCGGGCCTTCCAAATATACCAGATTATCCAGGGATAAGGATCCCAGTCTAATCATGGCTCGACAATGCTGTTCTTTCTCTAGAATAGATAATCCATATTATCATAGACATTCGGCACCGGAAAGATATCTGGACTTGTTGGTGTTGCTGATAGGGACCAAGCTTGTAGAGCTGGTGGGCATTCGAAGATCGCATGCGTAAAAGACTCTTATGGTTCTCCACATCCCGAGCAATAGTTATCGCATCTAATATTACGCCTTATCAAATTTTTCGTTACTTCCACATGACCTGTTACCAATTGCCATATAAGGTAACATATTTTCTGAGGCGCTTTTATCGTCCAAGCAAAGGCTTGAAGCTTGGTTATGCGGGGCTCTAGTACTTCCTTCTCTTCTTCAGCCTTCAATAAGTTCTGAGCTACCCAATATTCAGATTTAACCGTGTACTGGCCATTTTTAGTGTAGTTCCAACAGAATGTGTCCCGACGATGAGCTGAGCTTATGGCCAAACTTCTTATGAAAGGTATATCAGCCGGGGCAACATAATCCTCCAGTAGTCGAACATCTCATTCCTTCGATTCCTGATCAATAAGGTCGCTGACTTTCATGTTAGGGTGCAAAATTGGGGCTGAAGGGCGAGCCGACTAGCTGGTGTAGTAGGGATCCAAGGATCCTCCCACACCTTGACCTCATATCCAGAATGTATCTTCTGCCAGATTCCCAATAGCAGTAGCTTTCGAGCAGCTGAAATACTGGTCCACACATAGGATGGGCTGCTTACAGGGATTATTCTCAAAGGAGAACTCATTCTGTAGTACCTTCCCTTCAACACATGAGCCACTAACGAATCGGGGTATTGAATTAGCCTCCATAGTTGTTTTGCTAGTAAAGCCAGGTTGAACTCATAGATCATACGAAAACCAATCCCCCCCTCCTCCCCTGGTAAACAGATTTTTTCCCATTTGGCCCAATGAATTCCTCTCTTTGGGGGATTTGAACTCCACCAGAATTGTGCAATGGCACTTCTGAGATTTTAACATATCTCTAGCGGTAGCAGAAATGTAGACATAACATATGTCGGGAGAGCTAGCAAGATGGATTTAATCATAACATACTCATATCCGTCTTAATGGCCATCCTTTTATTACGTCCACTTGGTTTTGTTCTCAGAGCATGAAACATTTCATGGGCAATCATAATATTGTATGAGATATGTCTTCCAACAACAAAGGCTGATTGGGTTTCTGAGATCATGTCTGGAAGAACTTTCTTCAGTCTCTGGCATAAGACCTTAGAGATTATCTTGTAACTAACATTACACAAGCTAATGGGGCGGAACTGAGACATCTCATTCGGTCTGGTTGTCTTCGGGATAAGGCAGATATTTGTATCATTTAGTCCACTTGCCATCGATCCTTCAAAAAGGAATTGATTAACAATATGAGTTAAATCTTCCTTTACAATATCCCAAAATTTCTGATAAATAGAGCTGTCATCCCATCTGATCCTGGAGCCTTCTCTAGATGCATAGCAAATAGTGTCAATTTTACCTCCCATTCAGTGACCGGAGCTGTAAGATCCACATAATTTGACTCAGTAATCATAGTGGATACCTCTGAAAGCGCTTCCTCAATGACTTCTGGATTAGAGGATTCAAATATTTGCCTAAAATAACTAGTAGCAATGGCTACCAGTCCTTCCTCATCCTCAACAATATTTCCATTTGCATCTAAAAGCTGAGTAATTTTATTCCTCGCTCTCCTTTTCTTTGTTAGAGCATGGAAAATTTTTGTGTTTCTGTCGCCTTCTCTTAACCAAAAGATCCGATTTTTTGGTTTCTATAACATCTCCTCTGCCTTAAGAGCCTCAGATAGTTCCTTTAAAGCAGCTGATATTTCTTCGGTCGTAGCATCATCATTTGAGTACAGACCCTCCACCTTCTCTCCAAGTTCCTCCACTTATTTTGCTGAGTTCACATTATGTTGTATCCTCCACTGGCTTAGGGCTTTTCTACAACTCGAAATATGCTCCATAATATTTGCATCATGAGGAAGATCTGGAGATTTCCAGCCCTCCAGAATTACTTGCCTTAGCTCCTCATTATCCAGCCAACGTTTATCGAATTTGAATTTTTTCGATCTTCTCGTTGGCTTAGTGAGAATATCATCTAGGATCGAACGATGATCCGATCCCTATAACCTCATATACTTTACAGCTGAGTGAGGGAACTTCTCATGCCAATCCTCATTTCCAACAGCTCTATCTAGACGGCATCTAACAGTTGTTCTTCCTGCTCTCTTTCCTACCCAGGATAGCATGTTCCCAGTAAATGGGAACTCCAGCATTCCACAGTCACTTAGCATCTGCTTAAATGGTAAGAAAGAGCTCTCAGAATGTTGTCTCACTCCTTCCTTTTCATTATGACCAGTGATTTCATTAAAATCTCCTATCATAAACCACGGTCCAGTTCTTGTTGTTAAGAAATGCGTAAGACGTTCCCAAACTTGGTCTCTACGTTCTAATACAAGGTCTCCATAAACAAACGTCATAAAAACCTTTATTCCATCAATGACTGCCTCAATGTCAATCATTCTATTATTCGAAAATCAAAAACATTAACTTGAAATTCATCCATATAAAAAAGAGCTAAACCTACGCTGAGACCAAGTGGCTCAACGGTAAACAAATGATCAAATCCTAAGTCGGCCTGAATGTTTCGCAACAGTAGCCTCCTGTTATTCGTTTCAGAAAGGAACACAAGTCCTGGGTGATGCTTCTGACACATCTCCGTAAGGCGTCAAACTGTGAGGTCGTTTCTTATCCCTCGACAGTCCCAACTGATTCTCTTCATGGATGATGTCGGGAGGAATTTTTGGACCCCTCCAAACCATTACCCTTGTGTGTACTGCCTTTCGAACTTTTCCTCGGACCAGAACGTTGTCTTTGTGAGTGAGATGTGTCCCTAGATGAGGATCTGCGAACCTTTGGAGATCCTCGACGGAGGAACTCCGCCTTCTTGCTTTGAAAACCCAAAGGGGCTCTACACTTTCTTCCATTCTTATAAGAGGATGAGGATTACGACTTCTCGAGAAATCCTGTATCATCGATGTTCCCTGCATCCCTCTCCGTACTCTTAACGATGTCAGCCTCCATATCCATTAAGTCTTCTCCAAGCAAATCATCTTCATTATCTACCTCAACCATAACTGTGTCGTGTAACCTCTCAGCTCTATTACTTGTAATCTCCATGTCATTTAAAGCACCAATAACATGAGCATCAACCGGTAACACTTCCTCCGTAGGAGAGAAAGTTAACAAGCGAGGAGAAACTCTAGGTCGTTTAGTCACGTTATCATCATGAGCATGACGAGATGGAGTGACAATCAAACTCGCAATCTGTAGGAACCAAAATTCACACTGTCGATTTCCGTTTAAATAAGGAAAGTTGGAGAACCCTAGTTTCCCAGAGGTCTCGGATATCTGCTAATACCACACACCAAGCAATCAGAACACGAAATTAAAACGATAAAATATGAGAAATCGAAAAGAGAGCAAAGTTGATCTTATTCTGAATTCGCGTTTGAGCGTTACAACAAGGTAAGAGCCTGGGCTGCGAGAGCTGTCGGCAAGATTCCTAGTTCTAAAACCCTAAAGCTGCTAAACCTAATTGAGTGGCAGCTCGAATAACGAAATCGAAAAATTGCCTAAATCGCTGTAAGTGCTAAGTTTTTTGCTGTGTCTCGACCCCCCCCCATTTGCCTCTCGCCTAGGACTCCTTATATACTTGCTCCTAGGTCGGTTTGCGCCTTTCCCTTCTGCCCTTAAGCCGTCATAGCTCAAAAATGGAGATACTCCAATTTTCCCGATCTTCGTGATTATCTTCGGAAACTTTACATTTATCCACGGAAACTTGACATTTATCTTGCCTTACGAACCAAGCATAAACCGTCATAAGGCTTATGGGTCTTCGGTTAAGAAATCGTAAGTGGGCTTCGAGCCACGTTTTAGGTCTCTTTGGGCCGTCTTTGACTCGAAATGTTTATTACGGTTTCTTCGATAAAAAAAAACTTCCCGCGGTTTTTATCGTAAAGTTTGACTGATGACTTCGAGTGATGAGAAACAAAGAATGGTTTAGTCATGGCTCACGGGAGATAGCATTAAAGAGTAGACGAGAATGCATGCATTCGTGTCTTATCTACGTTCTGGGAGAGTTAGGTCGCTACGTAACGACCGAGCCGCGTATGTGCTCGGTCGCTATGTAGCGACCGAGCTTGGCTTGAGCTCAGTCGCTACGTAGCAACCGCCGTGTGCGTGCTCGATCGCTACGTAGCGACCTAGCTTGGCTTGTGCGTGGTCCGATTGCCATACTCGAGCTTGTCTGTAGCCGGTTTGGATACGTGTCTGTTGCCTTAGGACAATCAGTAATTGGTTCGATCGAGATTAGAACAGGATTTTACCGCAAGCCTCTATGTAAAGATATTTTTTACGAAGAATCACTTTCGTAGAAAATGCTGATGCTGATTTTTGCGGAGATTTGGACATTAACTTCGTCGTAACCATTTTCGACCCCAACAGTTAGCCCCCCAGCCCGTTAGAATCGTGGATTCCCAATGAGATTCTAGTGTGCGGTATGGTGAGTTTAGCGAAGGTTGGCGTATTTGGGCGAAGTTTATATCCAAAAGTCTGCGGGCAAATAGTAACTTCCTATGCCTATAAGAAGGAAGGTAACTTCTTCATAAATTTTCACTTGCTTATTCTCATAAGAAGTTTTTTGAAAAAATTTCCCTCTTCCTGTTTCTCTCTTTCTTCTTGTTTTCTTGAATTTTAAAAGATGTCTAGCAAAAAGAAGACTTCGAAAAGAGGTACCTCTCGCGGTTCCTCGTCTGAAGATGTTCATGACGAGATACTTGTACCGAAGGTCGAGTTCGTGCCTCACTCGATAGATCCAGCTGAAAATGCGGCATGGTGGACAGCGAGATACGGTTCGATTACTCCTCCTATCGAGAAGTTGTTCCCTGTCATGAGCCATCGTTCTGTCGAAAGGGGCGCGCCGAGCAGAAGCACTAGTGACTTTCTTCAGACCGTCCGGTCGTTCTACCGAATTCCAGACACGGTGGAATTTCGCATTCCTCGTCGTGGGGAAAGCGTCGATAGTCCTCCGAATGGTTATTTCACTTGTTACGAGTCATTCGTGGTGCGTTGCCGTTTGTGGTTCCCGATTCCTGAAGTCATCGCCCGTGTGCTTGATCGTTTTGAGGTATCGATAAGCCAGCTGAATCCTACCAGCCTCCAGCATCTCATCGGCGTTGTGATCCTGAGTTATGAGCATGGTCTCTCCCTTACCACCGACCACTTCGAAGCGCTCTTTAGACTGCAGATCGTCTCAAAGCCGGACAATTACCGGTTGGTCCCTCGGAACTATATGTCGGTGATCAAGGGGTTCACCTCAAACTTTAACTTGTGGAAGAAGTTCTTCTTCTTCGTCCGTATAAGTGATGCATCTGTCGAGGAGAGCTGCATTTCGTTGTTCCGGAGTAAACCGAATGATGGTCTCTTCATCAACCCACTCCCTCCATTCCCTGAGGACACGGTCGAAATGAGGGACCTCCTCAGGAACGGCCCGTTTTTTTGGACGTCCTTTACGCCGAAGAGCGTTCGCAAGGCGTTGAGGCTCGTTTGTCCCGATTTCGAAGGGGGCGTGGGAACAGACAGTGATTCTGGGTCCGATGGTCCTGCTCCTTGCGATGATCCCGCTGAGGAGACAAACGTGAGGTCTCCGAAGGGCAAAGGCATTGACCTCGGCGATATAGATTTTTCCGTAGATGATTCTATTCTCCCAGGATGGGATCCGGACCTTGCTTACGGTGACGGTAGTGGTACGAGCGAGGCGCCTATCCCAGATTTTGACGATTTCTTTGCCGGTCTACCCTCGTGTTTCGATCCTTCCTCATCAGTGGATGAAATGGGAAGGTCTAAGATAGTCGCGGAAGGATCTCGTATAATCAATGGGGTTAGTTGCTCTTTTTTTTAGAAATTTTGCGGATAGGATCATGCGCTTTTTCATTCTTTTTTTTTAAACGCGTTGGTCATTTTTGCAGGGTCTGAACTTGCTTGGCTCAGCTCTTGAGGCGAGCCATAGGGAGTCCATGGTCTATCGCTTTAAGGCGGAGAAAGCGGAAAAGGACCTTCCTCGTATGCAAAACAAGATTTTGGAGCGAGATTCGAAACTCGCCAGGGACCACGAGATGGTTGTTCGTCGCGCAGAAAGGAAGGGTAGGAGAGAGTTCGTCGAAGTGATGAGGAACTGTGCCTCTTAGTTCAAGACTGAGTATGGAAACCTCAAGGATGCTTATTCCTTGGTGGGCGATTTTCGCGAGTGCCGCGGCTCAGTTGGCACTCTTTGGAAGACGCAGGCAGACGACTTTGTTTTCGAGGAGGAGATGGGGGACATGAAAGATGGCATGAAGGACCATGCCCACGCTAAGGTGCTTATTCCCCTGATCGATGGGAGGATCCAGGGCATCTGGGATCCCATCCCGGTTTCTCCCGATACGGAGGAGGTCGCGACTGAGGTTGCTGGTGACGATGAGGAAGTGAACTATCCCGCGGATGCATTCGGAGCTTCCTTGTCCGGAAATTTTAACTTTGATTTGTGAGTATCGAAGTCGGTGTTTGTCGGGGAGCGATTTCCCCTTATCTTGTGTTTAAGGCCGCGTGGCCTTTATTATCCGTATCTGGCCGAGTGTGGCCTTTATGCTGAGACTTTGTGTGGGCCTTTTTGGCCGTTTTTTTATCGGGATTGGCCGTTGGTGGCTTTGAATCCCTACCCCTCTGCGGTTTTACATATATGATGAATATTTATCGAAGTACCTTGTTCTGAGTATGTGAAATAAATATGAGTTGTCGTCTCATATTTACTTCTAACGAGACGTTCAATCTGGTGGTTCGCTTGAGATGTGATTTTTCTTAAAAGTCGCTTGTTTACTTTTACGAAGTTTTCGTGAACGTTAAGATATGGACGGAGAGACATGGTTTAGGATCTCGTATCATTTTTAGATATCATGTCTTGAGATGTTAGAGACCAGTGCGCTGGGTTTAGGGCAAGACCTAGGTTTAATTTCGGTTTTAAGGTTTTATGCGGTGACTAGCCACCTATCGATTTTCCTGGTGCGATTTTAACCTGATTCATACCAATTTAAATTCCGCGATAGGTTCTCGGCTTATACGACTTGTATGGCATGAATCGAGCATCTCTCGAGAGACAATTTTTAAGCCAATTGGAAGTGCTAGACCAAAATTTCGGATTTTTTTTTTGTAGCGCGCTATTATCCTTGTGTTGGATGTTCGAGGATCAGAAGAATGATCATGTTGCGTTTGTTTAAGATGCCTGGTGTGTTCTCCAGGGCCAATCGACGAGCGGGGTGTAAATACTTGTTGAGATTTTTATGGTCGCGTTCGGACAGTTGTTTGTAGAGTTTCGAATTTAACTTGGCGACGTCTCGCTGTTGTTTCGAAGACTATACATATATTTTAGGTGTTGGAGAATGAAGGCTTTTGCGATTTGTGCCAGATAAGGCCGTTGACAAGAGTCTAATGTTTATAGAATTTTATTTTTAAGCGTGTCCTGAGACATTTTGCGTAGCGTAAGAATTCGAAAAAATGTGTATTGTAGTAAAAGTTTTAAAAAGCTCGATTACAATGATGCATCTTTTAAAACGTGGGAGTATACGAGTATACGTACCCACTCCCCCCCCCCCCCATTTTAGAGAGGGAGATAGCTGAACTCGTCTTTCGACGAGCTGCCTACGTACCTCTTTCGAGGATCATGCCATCTCGTAGTTCTGTTTTATGCCGCGAGTGTTCTTACTCGGCGGTTGTTGCCATTCTGACCGCCTTAATCGTGGAGACTGTGGCAGGGTCAACGTTTTTGTCCGGGTTTTCCGGTTGAGTCATAGCGTTGATTTCGGAATCGTGCTGAGTTTCGATGACCGAAGCGTTCGCTTCGGCAGACGATGTCGAATCGTCTTTCTTTTAAGTGTTTTCGGCCGAGGGCTGAGTTAACTTCGCGCGTTTGTGAGTTGCCATCGCAGTGGTCATGATTTGTCTTAACTTATGCTCTGCGAGAAAGCAAAGCCGCGACTGTTTCTAACAACCCAGATGGCTGCGATCCCGCTCTGGGTCGGGAATTTGACGCCGAGGTGATATGTAGACGGAACGGCTTTCATGGCGTTAAGCCATGGGGTTCCCATGATCACGTTGTAGATGGCAGGATGATTGACCACCGCGAAATCGACGATTTTTGTGATTTCCTTGGCCATGACTGGTAGCTGGATCGATCCGAGAGCCATCGATACTTCGCCTGAAAAACCCGTCAGCGGTTTTGGCGTTGGGGTAACTTCCCCGAGTTCGATGTTCATCCGTTTGAGAGTGTCACAGAAGATAGCATTAACCGTGCTTCTCGTGTCGATGAGGACTCTCGCAACTTCCAGATCTCGTATGACAAGATCTATGACGAGTGGATCACAGTGAGGTTGATCGATTCTGACGGCTTCGTCTCTCGTGAAAGTTATCGAGTTGTTTTGACCATCTCGGGGAGGAGACCACGTAGGCCAGTTTGCACTTGATTTGGCCTTTCGCTGGTAAGCCTTGATGGTCGAGACCGTTTCGTTGCAATATTGTGATCCTCCGATGATCATGTTGACTCTGCGACGATTGTTATCGTTTCCTTTATCGTTGACTCTGCTACGGTATTCTTCCGCGTTTATCCCCTGATTGGTTTCTTTGAGGGGAATTCTCCGCGGGCGGATTCCTATCCGTCTTTGGAGGGCGATCAGTCTCGAGGATGAGATCTTTTACGCTGGTTACTTCGGAGAGCTCTCCACTTAGTAGCTTCGCGGCCAATCTCGCTCCCAGGACTTTTCAGTTAGTCGTGGAGTGCCCTCGGGTCTGGTGGAACTCGCAGAAGGTATTTTTGTTGTATCCTTGATTGCGAGTCCATGTATTACCCGTGGTTCGGCCTTGATCCGAATTGATCGCGTAGTTATACGCCCCTTGGAGTTCTTCCCCCTCATGATGGACGTACTTATCGTTACGAGAGCTTTTCTTTTTCGTCCTTCGGTCTACATCTTTTGAGGACGGCTTCGTCGGTTTATGCTTCTGGGACAAAATTTTTGTTTCCTCTTCGATTATTATGTAGTATGTTGCCTTGTGGAGGGCGTCTTGGATCGTCTGTGGTTTGTCGAGGGTTATCCATTTTCTGAATTTTGACTTGTACCAGAGCGTTTTTCTGAGTGCGTCTATGGCCACCTTGTCGCTTATCATGCTAACCCTTGACATAACCAGCTTGAACTGGCTTATGAACTCGCGGAGGGGTTCGTCTTCCCTCTGGGACAGACTCCAGAGGTCGACATCAGATGTTTCTCTATCTATAAACATAGAGTATTGTTTGAGAAATTTCGACGCGAGCTGTCGGAAACTTCCAATGGAGTTTTGCTTAAGGCGTGCTAACCATTCGAGCGCCGCTCCTTCCAGATTTTTGACGAACAAACGGCAGTAGCCGGCGTCCTTTTCGCTATCCTTCAGTCTGGCCCTTCCCATCGTGATGTGGAAAGTCTGAAGGTGCGCTTTAGGATCAGTCGTTCCATCGTACTTTGGTACTTTGATTTTCCTGGGTCAGATACCTTCGTATCAGAGATGCGAGCGGTGAAGGGCATCTTCCGAGCCCCCTCGAGCAGTCTGTCGATCTCTGAGGCAGCACTGGTAGCGTGATGGATTTGGGATTTCACAGCCCTTACTTCCGCTGCAGTTTTGGTTATGTAGTCGCGAAGGTCGTGTATGTCCGATATCTCGCCAGCTGATTTCCGATCTTGTCGGCTTTTGCTGCGAGTAATCTCGGCCAGTTTCTCTGCCAGCTCCTCCTGTTCGATCCAGTAGAGGTTTTCCTCCTCTTCCATCATTGGTTTTTCGAACGGGGAGCCCTCCCGAGCCGATCGGCTTCCGATTCTTCTTGGATGTCTGTCAGCGTCCTCCTCGGTATCGTTGGAGACGTCGCTGGGATCCAAGCTCGACTGAATCGACCTATGTGTCCTTTGCAGGGGGTAGAGGACTTTCAGAGTTCCGTTTCTCGGCAGGGGATGTTTCGCTGGGGTTCTGTCCAGAAGGACGTTCCCGCGATGTTCCAGGCCTTTCGAGTGGGGTTGTGAAGTCGAGTTTTCTTCCGTGGATTTTCGTGGATCCGGGGGGAGGACTGCACGGGTCCTTGCCGTTAAGGTTTGGACCTTTTTTGCCAAGGTATCCACGAGTTTGTCATGTTCTTCCAACCTCTTTTCGTAGGCGGAGAACATCTTTTTGAACTCCTCGAGCATCGCGGCGTTAGCAGTTGCGTTGGCCGCAGAGACGGCCGCTTCCGGAGTGTTTTGATTGTCGTTGCCTCCTCCGTTGAGAGGAGTTTGCATGTTATTCGTGTTGTCAGTTGACATGTCTGATCGAGCGTGTTGTGTCTGAGAGTTAGATTGATCCGTACCCCCCATCCTAGCACCAAACTGTGGGAACTAAAATTCACACTGTCGATTTTCGTTTAAATAAGGAAAGTAGGAGAACCCTAGTTTCCCAGAGGTCTCGAATATCTGCTAATACCACACGCCAAGCAATCAGAACACGAAATAAAAACGATAACATATGAGCAAAGTAGATCTTTTTTCGAATTCGTATTTGAGCGTTACAACAAGGTAAGAGCCTGGGCTGCGAGAGCTGTCGGCGATATTCCTAGTTCTAAAACCCTAAAGCTGCTAAACCTAATTGAGTCGCAACTCGAATAACAAAGCGGAAAATTGCCTAAATCGCTCTAAGTGCTAAGTTTTTTGTTGTGTCTCGACCCCCCCCCCCATTTGCCTCTCGCCTAGGACTCCTTATATACTTGCTCCTAGGTTGGTTTGCGTCTTTCCTCTTCTGCCCTTAAGCCGTCATAGCTCAAAAATGGAGATACTCCAATTTTCTCGATCTTCGTGATTATCTTCGGAAACTTTATATTTATCCGCGGAAACTTGACATTTATCTTGCCTTACGAACCAAGCATAAACCGTCATAAGGCTTATGTGTCTTCGGTTAAGAAATCGTAAGTGGGCTTCGAGCTACGTTTTAGGTCTCTTTGGGCCGTCTTTGACTCGAAACGTTTATTACGGTTTCGTCGATAAAAACAAACTTCCCGCGGTTTTTATCGTAAACTTTGACTTATGACTTCGAGTGATGAGAAACAAAGGATGGTTTAGTAATGGCTCACGGAAGATAGCATTAAAAAGTAGACGAGAATGCATGGATTCGTGTCGTATTGACGTTCTGGGAGAGTTCGGTCGCTACGTAACGACCGAGCCGCGTACATGCTCGGTCGCTACGTAACGACCGAGCTTGACCGAGCCGTGTGCGTGCTCGGTCGCTACGTAGCGACCGAGCTTTGGCTCTAGCTCGGTCGCTACGTAGCGACCGAGCCGTGTGTGTGCTCGGTCGCTACGTAGCGACCAAGCCGTGTGCGTGCTCGATCGCTACGTAGCGACCGAAACGTGTGTGTGCTCGGTCGCTACGTAGCGACCAAGCCGTGTGCGTGCTCGATCGCTACGTAGCGACCGAGCTTGGCTTGTGCGTGGTCCGATTGCCATACTCGAGCTTGTCTGTTGCCGGTTTGGATCTTTGTCTGTTGCCTTAGGACAACCGGTATTTGGTTCGATCGAGATTAGAACAGGATTTTACCGCAAGGCTCTATGTAAAGATATTTTTTTACGAAGAATCACTTTCGTAGAAAATGCTCAAGCTGATTTTTGCGGAGATTTTGACATTAACTTCGTCGTAACCGTTTTCGACCCTAACACAATCCTTTTCCCACTACTCTGCTGGGCATCTTGCACCATTAAGCCAGCTGACTGTTGAGTAGATGGTCCTCCAATATCACCTGCCTTTGGTCTATGAGCATAAGGAGCAATGCTTTACACATTAACAGCCTCGCGTGTCCCCGTGCTATCCTTAATCCTCCATGACTGTTGTTTCTTCTTCTCATAAGGTGCATAACGAGAGCTCTGCCGTGTGGAGGCCGAGTACATCTTCCTGTCAGTATGACCATGTTTCCCCGGAAACCTTTCTTTGTACTCATCATAACGACGATGAGCACCCTGGCATCGTTCATAAAGCCTCCATCATAACGTCGCTCCCTAGGAGGTGATCTGCTTCGACGGCTGTTCCTTTCATGACCGTGATTCTCATAACCGTCATGAGGTTTTTCATGTTGCAGCAATGGCTGTCGAGATGCAACAGCTATGGAGAGTTGAACTCTAGCAAAGACTCCAGGCCGTTCTCCCTGGCTTCTCAAAGTAGGCTCTTTTGTTGGACAATAAGCCAGCTCATGAGTAACCATCCCACATGTTTTGCAATGCTTAAAAAGCTTTTCATAATGAATTTGAATGGAGACTTCATCTCCTTCTGGTGATGCTATCTTCCTGATGAATGTGACAGGTTTCCTAGTATCAACATCGATAAGCATGCGTCCTGCCTCAAGTTCACTCGTATCAACGAGACCTAGTCTGTTCCCAATGTTTCTGAGATTTTTTATTGTCCACAGATGTAACGGAATGCCCGTGATCTCAACCCAAAACGGGATGATCCAGGGGTAGTCGTCGTGAACCACTGGCTCCCATCTAACAAGCACAAACATACAAAAAATATATTGAAACGGCCCTTGTCGTAGTACGGACAGGAGGTCCTCTTCAGTCGCAAAGTTTAAGAGGAACTTTCCATTACCAAGATCGTTAGCCGTGATCTTATCCTGCATCTCCCACTGCGCCGGCATGGTCTGGATTAACTTCTCCACTGATTACTTCTTAGGGTTAAGAATTTTCCCGATTAGAGAGAGCCGGTAGTCACAAATGGTAGGAGAGTCACCTGATCTGTTAATTGAATGGGTTCATCATCATTCTGATATATAGGGTTTTTATATGTTTTTAGCTATAGATTCTGATAATTTTTAGTGTTTAGGAGTTGCATTTAGATGTCATTAGGTGTTGCATTTATACATATTGCATACACGGGGGCTGGAGTGCACAATCAAGAGTTTTGGGGCAAAATCAGAGTTAATCTGAACCAAAGAGAAGTTTGGGGCCAATGTCTAAAAGGAGCAAAGCCGAGGGCCCGAATGTGCAAATAATGGAAAGTTTGGTCTTCTGCCATCGAAGATTACAAAGCCATCGATCTGAGAATCTCAATCTGCTCGATCCGATGCTCTCGGCCGTGAGGCGTTTCTGCTTGTGCTCGTGGGAGACATAGCGATCGATGGACGCAAACCAGACTGCTCAATCCATCCGCCTCGGCCCACGCTTGTTCCCTAACTGCCTGAAACGACCGATTGGTCAGAACTGAGTCTGCTCGATTGTATGCCCTCGGGCTGCGACGGCTTGAACGGAGAAGACGAGCTCATGTGGCGGCGCAGATGAACGGAGTGGTGGTTCCAGCGAGAAAGAGAGAGTCCGAGCTTGGAGATGGAGCACAACCATGGCCGCATAAGAAGACCCGAGCAGTTGCAGCGATGGAGGAGTTGCGAAGAAGAAGAAACGCAGTCGGGAAACGCGATTTCCATAACGCAAACGCCAAACGCAATTTTTTCCTGATCGCAGCATTTTGTTGAACTGCGATTGACCTTTATTTTAATGACCTATAATTACTTGTTAGGAGAAAAACCCTCGGGGATATCTTATCTTAGTTTTCAGATCTATTTTTCTCTCTTAAGAACTTTTGTACAAGCTTGAATCTTTATTATCTTTAAGCAATTTAATCTTGTATTATTTTGATTATCTCTTCTTCTAATCATGATTAGTCTAAAACTAAACCATTGTTTTAAAATTTTTATGGCTAGTAGTGGGTAATCTCTTTGGGTTAGGTAGATTAGGGTGAAAGATAGAGGATTAAAGATGCCTAAAACTAGATTAATAATGTTTCTTACAAATGAGATGTGCTTAATGCTAGAGTAGACTTGATCTTTCTAATTCTAGATCTTGGATTATTTCATGCCCGAAGGGTGTTCGATGAAATGTCTAATTGTCTCATATTGTGTTTTGCTGCTTGACCGACGAGAGTCGCTGCATTAAGGGCACTTCGACTATTAGGACTTGTATGAATGCATACTTGAGTGTAGTTGACCAACGAGAGTTGATGTATTGATGCATGACTAGTGTAGGAGTTATTATCACGAGAGTGGATTAACTTATCATTGTGTTCCTAGGTTAAAGAAACTCATTAATTGACTATGTTAAGCATCTTAAGTCTGAAGACTATCACCCAAAATCGATTGCCTTGTCCCATGAGTTTAGCCTTTAATCTTGATTATAATCTGTTCTTGCTTGAGTTTGTTGTCTGAAACTTAGTTCATTATTCTAAAACCAACTTGATTTGCTTAGATTAAATGACTTCATGTATTCTCCATGCTTTAGACAATCTTAGGTTGGATTGACATCTTTACTACTACATCGAGACACTGTTGTGCTTGCAGCAGAGTGGTTGAGAGAATAAACTATATCCGCATCAAGTTTTGGCGCCGTTGCCGTCCTAAGACTAGCTTTAAACATAGAGATTTGGTTGTTGTTTACGACTAAGTTTTATTTTTATTTTGTTACTTACATTCTCTACTCTTCACTTTTTGTCAACGACAGATGAATGCACCTGCGAAGTAGAGGATCTACAGATTTAACTCCACGGGTCGACGACATTCGAGCACACGAAAGAGCGATAGCAAGAGAAAGACGTGGGCAGGAAAGACTTCACCTGGAAAGACAGAGGTTGGACATGGAAGGAGAACAACATCAACCTCCAGAATAAGTCGCTGCTCAGGGCATTCACGCCCAAGCAGGCAATGGTCAGGGAGCTGCCAACCCTAGACCTGTCCACCAACCCCGAAACCCGCGAGCCATAGGTGCTCATGACGAGCCAACCATACATAACAACCTGACAGGCATTCGCGCACCACCGGGGGCGAACAACAACTTTGAGATCAAGTCAAACTTGATCAACATGATACAATCTAACAAGTATCATGGACTGCAAATGGAGGACCCTCTAGATCATCTCCACACATTTGATAGGCTTTGTGGGACTGTTAGGATCAATGGCATTTCTGAAGATGCTTTCAAACTCAAACTCTTCCCGTTTTCACTTGGAGATAGAGCACACTTATGGGAGAAGACTCTACTCTCAATCTCGGTCAAAACATGGGATGAATGCAAGAAAGTATTCCTAACCAAGTTCTTTTCTACCTCTAGAACTGCACGACTCCGAAATGAAATCACTAGGTTTACACAAAAGGGACTTGAAAGCTTCAGAGAAGCATGGGAGCGCTTCAAAGGCTACACTATGAAATGCCCTCACCATGGTTTCTCAAAGGAAAGTATACTCAGTACATTCTACAGAGGACTCCTTCCAGAGTTTCGATCAAGGCTTGATACTGCGAGTAATGGTCATTTCATAGGACGTGAGGAACAAGATGGAATGCAGTTAATCGAGAACTTAGCCCTGACTGACTCCACCTACAACGATGACTATGATCGCTAAAACAGGGGTACTGTGACTCAAGATGAGCAAGCTAGAAAGGATTTAAAAGTGCTAAGAGGAGAGATGGACCAACTTCTTCAGCTTCAAAAGAAACAAGTTCACTACATTGGTGAATATGATCAACAGCTGGTCCAAATTGAGCCTCAAGAGGAATTTGTGCAGAGTGCCCAGGAAGAAGTTAACTATGTAGGAGGACAAAAGAACTACAATCAAAACTTCAACTACAGAAATCAGAACACTCAGATCCCTCAAGGACAGAACACACTGCAAGGCAACTTTCAAAACATGCCTTAGTATATTCCTCAAGGCAACTACCAGCAGAAACCTTTCTACAACAATCAGCAAGGAAACTACCAGCAGAAAGCCTACAACAACCCACCACCTGGTTTCTACCCGAATAAGGGTAACCAACAAAACAAAGGTCAAGGAAGCTCCTCTAATGCACCACCAACAGAAAGCAGTACTGATTTCCTCCTCAAACAGCTTCAGGCTTCACATGCCAAATCTGATAAAAGAATTGAAGATATGGATTCTAAGATCACTGGATCCTACTGAGCTCTCAATTCAAGAATGGATGCCCTTGAAAATCAGTTTGCCACTATGAACACAAATTCTAAAAGGCCAATGGGTTCACTCCCTGGAAAGCCCGAGCAAAACCCGAAAGAATTCATTGGGGCAATCATACTGAGGAGTGGGAAAGAACTACCTTCAGGAGATCTCATTTGGGACAATGAGCAACAGGAAGGGGAGGTGATCATCAATGTGGAAGACAATGTGGTGATTTTGGATGGGATAAAGGATGAGGAGATCCTTCAGAAAATTGTGGATTCAAAAGGAAAAGGGAAAGTAGTTAAAGAAAAGAAGGATGCACCTGAGAAAGGAGATGCTTCCACTGCAAAGGACACTCCATTTGTGCATCCTCCATATGAACGCAAGCTCTCATTTCCTGGAAGATTCAAGAAGCAGCTGGTTGACAAATACAAAGCTCTTTTCGAGAAGCAAATGAATGAAGTTCAGATTCATATGCCAATTCTTGATGCATTCATGTTGGTACCGCAATACAGCAAATTTTTGAAAGATGCTGTCAAGGAAAACAGAAGAAGTTAGAGGGAATGGTAGTGCTCACACAGGAGTGTAGTGCAATCATTACAAAGACTGATGTTCCAAAGAAGTTAGAAGATCCAGGATGCTTCACTCTCCCATGCTCTCTTGGACCTTTGAAGTTTGAAAACTGTCTATGTGATCTTGGAGCAAGCATCAGTCTGATACCTCTTTCGGTAGCAAAGCGGCTTGGATTCACTCAGTTTAAGAAGTGCCGCCTCTCTTTGATACTTGCTGACAGATCAGTAAGGTTGCCCATTGGAATACTCGAGGACCTTCCTGTCATGGTAGGAAACTTCGAAATACCCACTGACTTCGTCGTTCTTGAGATGGACGAGGAACCCAGAGAACCCTTGCTCTTTGGGAGACCATTCCTTGCTACTGCAGGAGCCGTCATTGACGTAAAGAAAGCCAAGATAGATCTTCATCTCGGGAAAAATAATGTTCTGAAATTTGATATCAGAGATGTGATGAAGAAGCCTACCATAGAAGGGCAAGTCTTTTACATAGAGACCATGGATGCACTCGCTGATGAGTTTTTAGAAGAGATGGCTATTGAAGACTCCCTTCAGCATGCTCTTACTGTTGAGAAAGAAGATCAACTGATCGAGAGCAAAGAAAGCGATGAGTACTCGAGGAGGATGGACTCTTGCAAGATGGCAGAGAATGCAGATCAGTTCATGGACTTACAAGAAATCAGTCACCATGCCCACTCAGTGGAACAGCGGGATGAAGCTCCCAACGATGATTGGAGTGAGCTCAAGGCCCCAAGGGTGGACCTGAAACCGCTTCCCAATGGGCTCAAGTATGCTTTTCTTGGAACAAATGAAACCTATCCGGTGATTGTGAACGATGATCTCACTGATGATGAATTGTCTTTACTCTTGAATGAACTTAAAAAATATAGAAAAGCAATTGGTTACTCTCTAGATGATATTAGAGGGATTTCGCCTTCACTTTGCATGAACATGATACACGTAGAAGATGAATCAATGACTTCTATAGAACATCAAAGAAGGTTGAATCCCAACCTGAAAGATGTTGTTAAGAAAGAGATTCTAAAACTTTTGGATGCGGGGATAATCTATCCTATTTCTGATAGTACATGGATTTCCACCGTCCATGTTATGCCAAAGAAGGGCGGAATCACTGTGGTTAGGAATGAAAAAGATGAATTAATTCCAACTAGAACAATCACAGGTCATCGAATGTGCATTGACTATAGGAAATTAAACTCTGCATCTAGAAAGGATCATTTTCCTTTGCCATTCATTGATCAAATGCTTGAGCGTGTTGCTAACCACCCCTATTATTGCTTTCTTGATGGATACTCGAGATTCTTCCAAATTCCCATACATCCCAACGATCAAGAGAAAATGACATTCACCTGTCCGTATGGTACCTTCGCATATCGAAGGATGCCATTCGGATTGTGTAATGCACCAGCGACCATTCAAAGGGCTATGATGTCGATTTTCTCTGATCTTATTGAGGAAGTTGTGGAGGTATTCATAGATGATTTCTCTGTATATGGTTGTTCTTTTACCTCATGTTTGTCTAATCTGTGAAGGGTCTTGCAAAGATGTGAAGAAACAAACCTCGTCCTCAACTGGGAAAAATGCCACTTCATGGTGAAAGAAGGGATTGTTTTGGCTCACAAAATCTCTGAGAAAGGCATAGAGGTTGATCAGGCTAAGATCAATGTCATGATGGGTTTACAATCGCCAACATTTGTGAAGGGGATCAGAAGTTTCCTTGGACATGCAGGCTTCTACAGGCGCTTCATAAAGGACTTCTCGAAAGTAGCTCGGCCATTGACCAGACTCTTGTGCAAGGAGATTGAGTTCAGTTTTAGCCAGGAATGCCTTGAAGAATTCACCAAGCTGAAGAATGATCTGGTGTGTGACCCTATTGTTCAACCGCCTGATTGGGAACTTCCTTTTGAGATCATGTGTGATGCCAGCGACTATGCTGTTGGGCAATGCTGGGGCAAAGGAAAGGAAATAAATCTCATGTGATCTACTATGCCAGTCGCACTCTTGATGAAGCACATGTGAACTATACCACCAAAGAGAAAGAGCTTCTAGCAGTAGTCTTTGCATTTGAAAAATTCAGAAGTTATCTGGTTGGATCAAAGGTAGTTGTCTACACAGATCATGCTGCTTTAAGACATCTACTGGCAAAGAAAGAGGCAAAACCAAGACTCCTGAGATGGATCTTACTACTCCAGGAGTTTGATCTTGAAATTAAGGGTAGGCCAGGAGTGGAAAACGGTGTAGCTGATCACCTATCCAGCCTGCGAATTGAAGGAGGGATTCCTATTGATGAGGGACTCCCTGAAGAGAAAATAATGGCCATCAAAGCAGTTGATTTTGCCTACAAGACTGGAGAAATGTTAGAGGAAGCCAAGGCATTGGAAGAAAAACTACCTTGGTATGTAGATTTGGTGAATTACTTAGCCTCTGGAAAAGAACCGTTAGGGCTTGAAGGATATCAGAGGAAGAAATTCTTCAAGGACGTCAAGAGATACTTTTGGGATGAGCCATATCTCTATACACTGTACAAGGATCAGCTTTACAGAAGAGTTGTAGCTGAAGAAGAAATTGAAGACATCCTTTCACACTGTCATGGTTCATCTTACGGTGGTCACTTCGCTACGTTCAAGATAGTAGCAAAAGTCCTTCAAGCTGGTTTCTGATGGCCTCACATGTTCAAAGATACTCAAGAGTTTGTGTCCAAATGTGACTCATGCCAAAGAAGAGGTAACATCAGTAAGAGAAACAAGATGCCTCAGAATCCAATTCTGGAAGTTGAGGTGTTTGATGTATGGGGCATAGACTTCATTTCCCATGTCTTTCGGGAACAAATATATCTTGGTGACTGTTGATTATGTATCCAAATGAGTTGAGGCTATTGCTAGTCCAACCGACGATGCCAGAGTAGTCATCAAGATGTTAAGACCATCATCTTTCCCAGATTTGGTGGCCCAAGAGTTGTAATCAGTGATAGGGGATCTCACTTCATCAACAAGATCTTCGAGAGCTTAATGTAAAAGAATGGGGTTAAGCATAAGGTAGCAACACCTTACCACCCTCAGACTAGTGGACAGGTTGAGATTTCCAACAGGGAGATTAAAGCCATCTTGGAGAAAACTGTGGGAACAACAAGGAAAGACTGGTCTCTGAAGTTAGATGATGCACTCTGGGCATAAAGAACAGCTTTCAAAACGCCACTTGGGACAACGCCTTTCAACCTAGTCTACGGAAAGTCTTGCCACCTCCCGGTTTGAGCTTGAATACAAAGCCTTGTGGGCAATCAAGCTCCTGAACTTTAACATCAAAACCGCCAAGGAGAAGAGGCTGATCCAGTTGCATGAGCTAGATGAAATCAGGCTTGATGCCTTTGAAAGCTCTAGGATCTACAAAGAGAAGACTAAGGCATTCCACGATAAGAAGATCTGAAGGCGTGAATTCAAGGCTGGTGACCAAGTGTTGTGGTTTAACTCTCGGTTGAAGATCTTTCCCGGAAAACTCAAGTCAAGGTGGTCAGGACCTTTTGTGATCAAGGAAGTAAGACCGTATGGAGCTGTGGTATTGACAGGAAAGCGTGGAGAAGATTTTACAGTGAACTGTCAATGTTTAAAGCTCTACATGGCTGATCGGGAGATTGGTGAGGAAGCCTCGGTTCCTCTCTCTGAACCAATCCCAGCCTAAGAAATGAAAATGAAGTCAAGCTAAGAGACTTAAAACAAGCGCACTTGAGAGGCAATCTCATGTTATCCTTTGTACATATATATTATCTACTTATTTTGTTAAAAAGGATTGTAGGTCTGCGCAAGAAGGCAACCAACAAATTTGGGGGAACTCTGCATCTCTTGCCCTCCCAATCTACCATCCCCTACTTCTAGCTAAGGCTCCAGCTAAGTGTCATCTCATCCCTGTGCATATTTAGTTTGTTTTATTCATCTTTTGTGGTCTTTCCTTCATCTTTACTCTCACAAAAGGGATTGTGTAAAGTAAGTTTGGGGGAGAGACCTGTTATCTCACATATTCTTTTGTTTTGTCTGAGTCTCATGCATCACATTGTTAATATCTATTGCATTCAAAAACCCATAAAAATTTGAAAAAAATTCTAAAAAACAAAAATAACATTTAGATTCATTTTGTTGCATTTCATTATTATCTGTGAAATCCGTGAAGATCTACATCATGCACCTTTGAAAGGTAGCAGAGAATTACATAGGCCGAATGACATTCTTCGGTAGGCGAAAGTGCCATAAGGACATGTGAAAGTCGTCTTTTCTTGGTCTAGGGATCTGGAAAAATCCAGAATACCCGTCGAGAAAGCAATGGTATTGGTGATTTGCCAGCCTTTCCAAAATCCAGAATACCCGACTCGATTGCAGATCGGTCGCTACGTAGCGACCGACTCATTGCGGATTGGTCGCTACGTAGCGACCGACTGAGAAGCTTTGTCGGTCGCTACGTAGCGACCGACTCGTTGCGGATCAGTCGCTACGTAGCGACCGACCGAGAGGCCTGGTCGGTCGCTACGTAGCGACCAGCTTGTTCACGGGTCGGTCGTTACGTGGCGACCTTGTTTGCATCTTTTTCCGACGTTTCATAAATGTGTTCTTTAGTTTCGATGAATGAACCAAGATTAACGAAAATATTTCACCGCAAGACTTTTTGTAAAAGTATTCTTTACAAAAAATACTTTTCGTAAAAACGTTCATGTTAATTTTTACGGATATTTGGATGTTAACTTTGTCATGTCCGTTTTTGACACCAACATCGGGGTACAAGTCGTAAGGGCGTGTAGCCATGGTTCCCAAACCCAACTCGCGGATCATCTCCTCTAAATCCGTCTCGAGCCCAAGTCTCCGTATAGTTGCCCATTCTATGAAACGCGTGGGCGCGATCGTGAACTTCAGCCACTCATTGTAGAACAAGCTATCATAGTCGTCCCACGCGTCTTTGATTTCACGGTGGGTGCATTTGATGTCCTTGACGGCAGCGTGAGGTTCGGCATAATGCTCAAAGGTCCGAAGAGGTTCTCCTTCACTTTCCCTCGACCAAGGATCTCGGTCCATTTCCGGAGGTGGTGGTGATGCACTGGAGCTGCTAGGACGATCAAAACGTCTCTTGGTTCTTCTTTCTTTGTTGGTCATCTGCAAACAAAGAACACAAGAGGGAATTTCGAAATTACACGAGTGTCAATATCGATCGCCAGCTTGAGTGAACCATCGATCGACGGTTCACTCGCGAAATCTGCAAAAATCCAACCATAGCAATTTGATTCCATATAACACAATGGTCACATAATTCATTACAAAACTTGGGAAACAATTGGTCTAGCAGTCCTAATTCTGTTAGATTGAGCCATAATTCAGAGTTATAGTTCCTCTCCAGCATCAACCCTAGAAAACCTTAAAGTTTGAAGATTTTGAAGTCATACCTTGTAGATCAGTTGATTGAGTGAACTAAACAGATAGAGAAGTAAAAATCGAGTGGATTAGACTCAAAAATGGTTAAAAACAGATGAAAAACGAGAGAGAAATCGATGGGTGAAGGTTTCTGAGAGTTTTCGCAATTTTAGGGTGAAATCGACGAAGTGTCGACTTAAATAGGTATGAGACTCGACAGCGACCATCGATCGACGTAGAGAGTGCAATGTCGATCGATGATGGAGTTTTAAAGGTGAAAGTTATTTTAGTTAGTTTTTGTTTTTTTTTAATAGTTGAGAAAGATCTAAATTGTAAGTCAAATTTTCTAAATAAGTTAGTGGCTTGCCTCCCACTCAGCGCTTATTTCAAGTCGTAAGCTTGACTTTCAAATGGAACTAATCGGCGATTGGAGGATCCAGTCGGAGAATTTGACTGTATGGGATAAATGCTTCTGTCCAGTAATGTTTTACTCTTTGTCCATTCACTGTGAATGCATTTCCTTCGTTGCCCACTAAAGTAATGGCTCTGTGAGGTAGTACTTCTTTGACCGTATAGGGGCCTGTCCATCGGGAACAAAGTTTTCCAGGAAAAAGTGTCTGACGGGCGTTGTACAAGAGCACTTGGTCGTTCGGTTCAAAATGTCTGGAGATGATTTTCTTGTCATGGTTGGTCTTCGTCTTTTCGTTGTATATCTTTGAATTCTCATACGCAAGATGTCTAATCTCATCTAACTTGTTAAGTCGAATCAATCTCCTTCCGACAACTGGCTTGATGTCGAAATTGATCAGTTGTACTGCCTAAGCTGCTTTGTGTTCTCGCTCAACCGGTAAATGACAAGCTTTTCCGAAAAGTAAATGGAACGGTGTTGTCCCTAAAGGTGTTTTGAAAGCTGTTCAGTAGGCCCATAGTGCGTTGTTCATCTTTTTCGACCAGTCTTTTCTCGTGGTCCCTACAGTCTTTTCTAGGATTTCTTTTATTTGGCGATTGGAAACTTCTCCTTGTCCGCTCATTTGAGGATGATAGGGAGTGGCAACACAGTGGTGAACTCCATGCTTTTTGGGCAAATTTTCAAATGTCCTATTAATGAAATGGAGCCACCATCGCTTATCATTACTTGACGGACGCCAAATCTTAGAAAAATGATGCTTTAAAAGAGTTTGATGACTACTGTTGCGTCATTCTTTGGGGAAGCTACCGCTTCAACCCATTTGGACACATAGTCAACAGAAACTAAGATGTATTTATTTCCATATGAAAAGGGAAAATGGCCCATGTATTTTGAAAACTTCTACTTCGAAGATAAAATTATGTTTCATTTCGTGTATTTTGCTGATTTTTCCTCTTCGTTGGCATTTATAACATCTAGCTATGTGTGCATGAGTGTCGCGAAACATTGTTGGCCACCAAAAACCTGCTTGCAGAATTTTTGATATCGTCTTGAAGGTGGCGAAGTGTCCAGCATAATCAGATCCTTGACAATGAAATAGGATATCTGGAATTTCACTTTCTGCGACATAGCGTCTGTAGATTCCATCTGAACAGTGTTCTTAGAGATATGGTTCATCCCAGTAGTATCGTCGGACTTCTCTCAGAAATTTCTTCTTTGTATATCCTTTGACGTTCTACGCCAGCAGCTAGATAATTTACTATATCAGCATACCAGGCTCTATCCGTGATATTTCCATTTATTGCATGCACCTCCTGACCTAACTTTCTATCTCCGGTAGGGTTTGATTTAGATTTAAGTTGGCTGCAAGCAACATTGACTTCTAAGTCGATAAAAATCTTATTGGGGAACGAGTCGTGATGTCGGTTTCCAGTATCGCCGATCGATGATCCAGGAATGCTATCGTGCGACGCTTCATGTGTTATAACGGTTGACGTTCCATCAGTGGTGTCGGTCGACATTGATTCAGATGTAATACATATATTAACTATGAACGAAGAGTCCATTTGATATACGTTTTCCGTTGGTAGGACATAGTCAATGGGTACATCATTCTCAACTTTTATTCGGGAAAGGTGATCTGCAACTCCGTTGTCAACTCCTCTTTTATTTTTTATTTCTATATCAAATTCTTGGAGTAACAGGATCTATCGCAGCGTCTTGGCTTTGCATATTTCTTCTGCATTAAATATTTCAAAGCGGCGTGGTCCGTGTGGACAACAACTTTTGAACCAACCAGGTATCGTCTAAACTTCTCAAATACGAAGACAAGGCGAGTAATTCTTTTTCCGTCGTCGGATATTTTTGCTGCGCATCATCGAGAGTGCGACTGGCGTAATAAATAACATGTAGCTTTTTATCCCTCTTCTGACCTAAAACAGCCCCGACTGCGACATCACTCGCGTCACACATTATCTCAAATGGGAGGCTCCAGTGTGGAGCCTGCACGATAGGGGCGGTTATCAAGGCAGTTTTAATCTCCTCAAAATCTTTTAAGCATTCTGGTGCGAAATCGAATTTTACTTCTTTGCAAAGCAGAGCAGTGAGAGGTCAAGCAATTTTGCTAAAATCCTTAATAAATATCTGGTAGAATCCAGCATATCCGAGGAAACTCCTCACGTTTTTTACAGTCGTGTGTGCAAGTAAACCGGTCATAACTTCTATTTTGGCACGATCAACCTCTATTCCGGCTGTGGATACTTTGTGCCCAAGGACTATTCCGTCATTAACCATGAAGTGGCATTTTTCCTAGCTTAGGACGAGGTTCTTTTCTTCACATCTAGCCAATACTTTACACAAGTTGTCTAGGCACTTTATAAAATTGGATCCGTGAACGGAAAAGTCGTCCATAAAGACTTCCATGAACTCTTCGATCATATCCGTGAAGATCGACATCATGCACCTTTGAAAGGTAGCAGAGAATTACATAGGCCGTTCGGTAGGCGAAAGTGCCATAAGGACATGTGAAAGTCGTCTTTTCTTGGTCTAGGGATCTGGAAAAATCAAGAATACCCGTCGAGAAAGAAATGGTATTGGTGATTTGCCAGCCTTTCCAACATCTGATCTATGAATGGTAGTGGGAAGTGATCTGCATTCAGCTTTCTGTAATCAATGCACATCCGATGTCCGGTCACGGTTCGTGTAGGAATAAGCTCATTCTTATCATTTTTCACCACTATGATACCTCCTTTCTTTGGTATAACATGCACAGGGCTCACCCAATTACTGTCCGAGATAGGGTAGATGATTCATGCATCGAGAAGTTTGATGATTTCTTTCTTTACTACTTCTTTCAAATTTGGGTTTAACCTCCTTTGATGTTCAATCGATGATTTGGAACAGTCTTCTAAATGGATACGGTGCATGCACAAATCGGGGGAGATACCGGGAATATCATCCAAAGAATAACCAATAGCTTTCCAATATTTGCGATTTTTTTTTAATAATAACGCAAATTCTCCACAACTAAGGTTGGTGTTAACGATAACGGGATACAATTTGTCGTTGAGGAAGACATATTTCAACCCAGCTGGTAATTGTTTTAGTTCAACTCTTGGTGCTTTCTCCGAGCTCCAATTATCTAGCGCGAGCGGCCGTCGATCGACAGTGCTTTGCAAATATCGATCGACATCTATCGATGTGCTGTCGTCTTCTGCTGTATCAACATTCATGACCTCGTCACATGCATCCAGTAATCGAGCATATTCATCAACTCTGCTATCAGTACTGAGTATGTCATTTACGGAGGTAGTAAGGGCTTTTTCTAGATTGTCATCTGAACAAATGTCAGCGAAGGATTTTTCAGCTAGCCAAGGAACATGATCGGCGAAAAAGGTTTGATTGTCTATTAAAGGGCGTTTGATCATCTTTTCCATGTCGAAGGTCATCGGAAGGTTACCGATGTTCAAACCTATGTGGCCTTACTTAACATCAATGATCGCGCCAGCAGTAGCTAGGAATGGTCTTCCTAAAATAAAGGGGTCCTTAGGTTCGTGCTTGTATTTCAACACTACAAAATCTGTAGGTATATGACATCCGTTCATCATGATAGGTACGTCTTCAAGAATTCCTTCAGGTACTCTAACAGACCTATCAGCAAGAACTAAAGTGATCCTCGTAGGTTGGAATCTTGTGAAACTGAGAGATATCGCGACAGAGTGCGGCATAAGGTTTACGCTGGGTCCTAGATCGCAAAGAGATCGAGAAAATCGTTTATTGTGAATAGTGCAATCTAAAACGAAACTCCTAGGATCTGATTCTTTGGTCGGGGTTCCTCCTTGGATCATAGCACTAACTTCCTCTGAGATCATCATGACACTTTGCTCTGATGTTGGTGAACTTTGTGACACCATATCTTTAACATATTTCTTTATGGAGGGGGAAATTTCATAGCGTCACTGAGTGGCATCTCAATGATTACTTTGTCAAAGTCTTTCTTGCAAATATCTTTATCTTTTTCGCGCTTTGTTTTTGACTTGATGGAGGGAAGGGAGGTAAAGTTCTATATACCCTTTCCACCGTAGGTCTAGAAGATGTTTCTGGTTTCGGTGCTGTAGGTGCGGCCTGTCGACCGACGTCATCGCACATTTGTCGATCAACATTCTCTTCATCCCCAGATTCTCCTTCTTGCTCGTTGAGATCGGGTTGAGGTTTTTCAACGTCTTTGGTTTGGTCTGGCTTTCCCTTTTTAGGGGGAAGCTCCGAATCAGGCTCGAGGTCATCAAGCACTATTGGTTGAGATCTACTCTTTCCGGCTCTCTCAATTTATGTGGGTTCATTTATGGCGATACCCTCTTCTACGTTCGAGTTGAGGTTTTTACCGCTCCTTAAGGTGACAGCCCCTACTTGGCGTCGAGGATTAGTGTCAGTTCTTCCTGGAAGAAGTCCTTCTTCACTCTTTATAGCTATCGCTATCTGCGCTTATTGACTATCTAATCGCTTAATATGTTCACTTATGATTTCAAATTTTTTTATCAGTTCACAGTGAACTAAGTCTATGTTTCCACCCAGATTGGTGGCTATCTTCCGATTTCCAGTAAAATCTTCGTCTAACCTAGATTTAGCTTTTCCCTTGTGCTGGCTGTAGGTTTCATCATATATGCTGGTAAAACTAGGTTCACTAAGCTCGGAGTGCTGATCATGGAGGTTCACTTCATATATGGGTTATGTTCGTCCTTCGAGATTCGACGGGTTATCGTCTTCTATTTTGAATACTCTGGATCTGTTTTGATCCATTAAAAGGGAATGAGGCGATTCGACGGGTTATCGTCTTTTTCGTTCATTTTCTTGAAGGCTCTTAACGATAGCTACGTTTTCTATCAGCCTAATTGTGTTTTCAGGACTTATTGTGCTGAAATTCCCTCGCTGGCTGTATCAAGTGTAGTCTTGTAGCGAAGGCTAACACCTCCATAGAAAAAGTTGATCAGCTGCAGTTCTGAGTAACCGTGTAGCGGGCATTCGAGTTGTATCCTTAAAAAGCTCTCTTTGGCCTTGGCGAAATGTAGAAATTTTCCTCCTCACGTCCCAATAACGTGCTTCATCGAAAAAGTGATTAATGAAGACGCTCCTAATCTCTTTCCAGCAGGTTAAGGATTTTGCTGGTAGTTGGTCTAACCATCTCCTGGCGTCTCTTGCTAGAGTGAATGAGAATAATTTGCAACGATTGTAGTCGCCTTCCATCAGGTCTTCTAACTTTTTGATGTGATCAAGTGGATATTCTGAAAGAGATCCACGGAAGGGGTTTTGACGTACCAGAATTAGGAAGTCAAGATTGAACTTAGATCCTCCTAAATTGTTTTCTGGTAGCCGGATAGCGGACCTATTGGAATAGGTCCTTCCAGGATTTAGGTAGTCTTGCAAAGGCAATTTTTCTCTATTTTCATTAATTATTTTTAAATTAATTTTATCAGGGATTGCAGCCCCCTGGTCATAAATGTTTTGGTTAATTGTGTTGCCTGGTTGACCTTTCGGTTCTCCTAAGACTACTTCCTTATCACACTAATTGGTAAGTAAACACTTACCTGCTTCCGGCCCAGTGGTGTCGATCGATTCCAGTAGCGAGGTGTCGATCGTTTCTTCTATCGACGCGTTGCTCGACGTATCCGTCGTGTCGTCGATTGGTGTACGTCCAAAATCCATGCTTTTCTTCTAATGTATCTGTGTCAGCAGGAAAAGAAGAAAAAGTTTCAGCAAACAAAGTAACAAAATCTAGACTATATTCTAAACGTACTCTAATGGTAAAAAGAAAGAGTCCCCGACAATGGTGCCAAATTTGATATCACTCAAATTACCCTAAGAAGTGATTTGTACTCTCTCAAATAAGAGGTTCAGTTGTAATACTTAGAGATAGAATCCAAAGAGACCCTAATATTACACAATATATTTGTAGTTTTCGAAGTAAAGCTAAACGATTATGATTAAAGCAGTAAATTGGTTGAACAAGATAGTTGTTCAATTGAAATGTTTTTAGTTTGTAAACTGTTTTGCGAAAGAGCTAGATTTGAGTACTCAGACATATTCATAATAAACATGGTCATGATGGTCTGAATAATACTTAAATGAAATGAATATGAAATGTTAACAATACAGAGTAAAGAAACAAGGGAGTTCAAGATCTTATTTGTTTATGAAGTTCAGATCTCTCTCTCCTATCCTAAGTTCTCCAAGCTATCAAGTATGACTTCTCTTCAAGTGTGTGAAAATGGTGGAAGAGGTCTCAAGAAGGTCTGCGTCTAAAATGATACAAAACCCTAATAAATAGCCTAACATGCGGCCAGAGACTTATAGTGCAATAACTTGGAGTTTTGGGTAAAACTTGTGATTTCCTTAAATGATGTTCTCGCGGATGGCTCGCCGTCGATCGATATCGCTGGTTCTCTGTCGATCGATTGTGTAAGTGACCTGTCGATCGATGTATATCCTCAATAATCGATCCGCCTTTGTGATTTCAGCATAACTTCTCAAAAAGGTTCCAAAACACTCCAAAAATATCACTTTCCTCAAATGAGTACCTGAACCTGTAAAAGCTCCGAAAAGATTTCAAATGCATATAAAAGATTTTAAAAACATATATAAATAATGGTCAAAAGTGGGTAAAATCCATGATATATCACATCACTGTAACTCAATCGCGTATTGGCACATATTATTTTGTATTTATAATGTTAGATGAGATAGATAATGTTATAGTTTAACATTATATGATAGATTAGTGTCTATCTGTACCAGTAAAAGAAGTTTGCGATATCTTTTGTGCAAATCTATTGTCTTTGCATTGATAATTTTCATTAACGTATGTACGACCAATATGTAACTGATATAGTATCTGATAAAATAATATTTGGTTAACATTCCTAGTGACTCGTAAGTGTTATATTAATCTCTAAGATATGTCTTATCAGCAATGTTTTTGTAAGTGGATCAAGTGTATAGAAGATACCAAAAAACAAAACAAATGCATCTAATATATAACTTACCAAATAATCACGCAAAAAAATAAGCCAAAGAGAAGAAGGTAAGAGGCACAATTGATGATCCAGTTGATGTTGAATTATCTGATGCACTCGACCTTAACCATATTGAAATCCTCGGTGGTAGCCTTGTGAATAAAAAATTAAAAACATCGCAAACAATTTAGCCATTAATGACCTTATTCTTTGTTAACTGACAACCTTAATTTGTAACGTAACTGTATCACCTTAGATTCTAACTTGTTTTGTAGCACTATGTTAACTAATGGAAACTTCAGTAAGACCAAACCTAACATGTCAAATTATATGCTAGCTTACCGTTTAGATGCTAACGTTGTAATGTTAAAAACCTTAATGTATTTGTCAACCATTTTTATCGACCGTTAAGTCGTTCTTATGGAGTGTAGTACTTTAATCATTACGGATGGTTGTTACCGGTGTATGTATAGTGCTAAGACGAAACTTAGCATCTTTGTTATTAATGACTAAACAACTACTAGCATCTTTTTTAAGGTTTACAAAAGGACTCTCGCTTTCAGAACTTTATTTTACTGTGAAGCACAAGATTCAAGAAGATTTATTTAGCTACAAATTAAGCTAGAAATATACATAAAAATGTGGTTTTGAAGCCTCCCATTAAAGACCTAAGACTTAATTAGCTGTCTATGATATATCTTACTTTATATTTATTTTTTAAAAAAAATATAACGCATAGATTAAACAAACCGAATGGATGAAAAAAAGCTAGCTGCAAACCTACGTTCTAATAGTATCCTACAACTATATGGGCCCACAATTGTACCATCTAACTAATATATATCTATATATATATATATATATATACTAAAAGGGATATATGAGGAGTAGCGAAACTGTCCACGTAGGATTGTTAATTCGGACCAATCAGGAACGTCTAATTTGACACGTCACACACGGATCTATCATATATTTTCTTGCGTTATTTTGGTTCTGAAGCCATGATTTTTTGGTTCTGAAGCTATGAAATGATGAGTATTTAAACTGGGCCACTATTATCTGATCTCTAAAGAGGCCCAATATCCATTTTTATTAAGTCCAGGCTTATCTTCGTTACCAAAAGCTGCTTCGTTTAATCACCATGACTCTTGGGATCTCGCAACCTCCGACTAACACCTTTGTAACGTAATCAATTTAAGGCTAGCAGCTGCATTTATCCAGGTATTAACTTTCTTACCACTCCTCCCACTCTTTCGCATAAACTCGGCCTCATCATCCACCGCGGAACCCAAAGGCTCTGGCTATATATGTGTTCCTCCCCTGCGTTACACAGCCTCTCACTGCAACGAAATCCCAAAGGTCAATCACTATTAAGTAGCGACTCCACCAGTGGCGAATTGCTCCTCTTGGATGAGAAGGTACCTTGCGAGCCATCATCTTTTCTTATAAACTATTATTACGAAATTTACAACTCAGAAATTGTAATCTGTTTATTTGTTCTTCCCAAACAGTCAATGCTTATCCAACCATCTCCACACTTTCCGAGACCATCTGAGTGAGGGTTCTGTTTACTCTCTAAATAGCTTCGACTTCACCCGGAGCAATAACTATTTTCGTCTGTCTGATTCAATGATGGTACGTCTTTCACTGAAAGAACCGATTCAGTTAAGTCAATACAAACTGAAATGTTCCGGAACCATACGATATATTGTCATTGTCAAATACCTTGACGAGAGTTTAATGTAAGTTGTGTCCATTTTTTTAACCTATTATTAAATTGATTATGCTTTTTTTAGGTGGATTGATTTCGATTGTAAAATCTCAGTGTAGATCCTTGGAATGGTTTCATTGATCCATGTTCTATCAGGTTTACTTTTGAGTGGATTGTCTTCCTCTGAGATATGGAACTTTCAGTTAATGATGTTAAATTTACTCCTCAAGAGTTCGCTGAGCTGATCGCTGCAATGAATGTAACCATTAACGGAAAGAGTGGTAAACATGTCAGTATGTACTTAATTTCAAGCTAGAGATGGGCACAGTTTTTTATTTGGATCAATGCTATTTATTCAATCTTTGCAGATATTTTTTGAGCTCTTGGCCAAGGGTGGAACTGTCTAAGGGATGATAAAAGTTAGGCAGATACAGAGAAAAAACATATTTTAATGTTCTGTGAGCCATTTTGAATGTTTACTGGCAACATATTTCTCTTCGATTGTAATTTTTTTTTGTTCAAGTAAAACTTTGACTATTTTTAAAAATTATATGGTTTCGAGGAACCAATATTTTGATATTATAGAAAACTAAAAGAAACAAAGGTTTCAATAAAATTTTCAAAAAAAGGTTTAAAACTAATTTTGCTTTGTTTTTACGGGTTTGTGGTTGACGAGTGGCGACCGTGGACTTATTTTTTTAAACTTGGTGAATCTCTCTTATTTAAATAGAAACATTGTTTGGAATAAATTTTACTCCATCCTAGCATATCTGTTAACCTCCATCACCTTAGGTTATTCATATGCTAATAATGAAAGATAATTTACATTTACTGATTCAGCCTCTTTTTGTGCTGTTGGTGATGCTGTGATCATGCAGTTTGTGAATGGAACTGGGAAACACGTAGGAATCAGAGTGGACTACTCAACTGCTGCCTGGTTAAACACGTAAGTTTATTTAAATGAAGTAACATTGTATTGACATCAAAGCCATTTGTGGCTGTTACCTGAATGAAGGTAGCTAGGAATAGAGCATACACAGTCGATTCAGAAAATTATCTAACCAAACCATTTGTTTCTATGTACGTCGGTGTAGCCTATTTGCTTTGGTTATCCGAATATGAAAGACTGGTAAGCCTTCCACTTTTAAAATATATCAATCTTATTTAGTGGTCTCATGCATTTGTATAATTGTATTTGTTCAAACTATGCTCAGGGAGAGAAGTAATCAGTTCATTGTCCAAGCTTATATAAAAGGTCTTGACTACATCGATCTTGAGGCATCATCATGTCCACTGTCTCAAGTTTGAGCAAGCACTGAGTTCTATGAAGCACCCAAGAGGTATCAATGTTTGATAACCGCAACAATTTTTTTTTGGTTTTCATTTTCTTTTCCTTCTCATATTATTTCATCACTGATATAGGAAAGCTGCTTTATTCTATGATACCATCATCTATACGTACATAAACTATGGTTGATGTAGATAAGTATTTGGAATATTCTACATCAATGGTGAAGAATAAAGGATTTAGCTTGGATTCGTGTGTTTGTGACTCATTATTTATTCAAAGCGCAAACCTACTCAAGTGTTTGATCCTAATACAAATGACCTAGGATAGGTTACTTCTTCCGATAGACAGATCTGATAAAGTGACCTGCACAAAGCTACAATCATTCATAGAAGAACTCAAGCAGCTTATCTACTTCACCACTCATATGGTGATTGTGGTCATTACCAAGTTAACCTTTCAGATCGTCTCAACGGGTGATGGTGGATCATCTTGGAGACCTCGCTGTCACCAGCGCCTCTCTCGCCTCCTCCTCCTGCAATATCATTGGCTTCAGTTTTATTGTAAAAGATCTTTATCTTTCCTTTTATCCAAGTTGATACATGTATCTATATTTCTTATAGTTACAAGAACCTTGGAAACTGCACCTCCACATCACTTGATTTATTTTAAATGTATACAAGCGGCTTTTCTTCTACGTGCAATCTTTGATTGGCATTTTTTTAAAAATAGTTAAACTAACCTCTTGCAAGTTGCAACATTTGGTTTCGGTAAGGTTAACGTTCTATATAAAACATTCACGGTAAGGTTAACGGTCAATATAAAACATTCACCGAAATGGGTAAAGAGTGTCTAACAAAGGTTAAGTAATTATATATGTGATACATCCTTCAACAATCCCTTAAAGAAAAAAAACTGGGGGAAGAGCGATAATCAACTTAGTTTCCCACCGTACGTAAAACATTCATCTCAATTCCAGTTTCCAGTTACTTAAATACGATATCTACACCACTTTTTCATGACACTATATGCTACACATGCATACACCTACTGTTTACAACCATATGTCTAAAACATGATGGTGAATTCTTTGTGTCATCCACATTCTTGCGTACCAAGTAAGTGCTCCTATTTACATTAATTCAAACCATATATTAAGGTTTATGTCATACATATTCTTATGATATTCGTTATCTGTCCATATGTGTTAATAAACAATAGCTCAAGTTTTGAGTACTCATTTTAGGAGTTCATAACAACAGCCTCTCCAACTAGGGGTTTCAAATCAGTCACTGATTTTTTTTAATTAGTCCTAATTATTTCAGAATATTAGATAAAAGCAGTAATGTAAAGCCCTTGCATTCGGTCATACAACGTGCTAGGGATTTTTCAAAAATAATACAACAAACTAGCGGAAAAAATAACAAATTTCAAGAATTCATATGTCAGACAATCCGCGCGAAGCGCGGACACACCACTAGTTTTTTATAAGAAAAAATCCAAAAGTGCTCTCGTTTTAACCAATGTTTTTTCGTCTTAAGGGAAAAATTGGAAATGAGTACAAAATGTTAAACAATATTGGAAGTTTTCTAGTGCACGGGGTAGTTTCTTAATTTTGTACACTTTGATGTATATTAAGCCAATTATCTCTTTTGAATATTGCCTTCATTTATGTATATTGGGCTAAATGTCTCTAAATAATGATACTCTAAAATCATAAATTTTATCATTATTTTGATAAGTACACATTATTATAAATACGACAAAATCTATACACAATCAAAGATTATATTGCATATTGGCTTCAACTTAATTGGTTTGGCCTACATTTTTGTAAGTTGAGGATAAACTTGCACAAACAAATTATTCGAAATTTTTTTGCTGAAAACTTTTACCTGGTGATAAAGAAACAAATACATTGGACACTAATTAAATCATTAAAGTAAGTAATATCACTCTTTAAAAGAGATTCACTAAAAAGGAATTACCTACTAAGTCTATTATTGGACCATTTCATCAGTAACATAACAAATTAAATTAAATAAATATAGAATATTAATATGTTGTATTGATATTTTTTTAACTCATTTTATTGTTATATTTTTGTGTTCGTTAACAAATCTAATATATTAGTTTCTAAATCATAACAAACAAGAACTTTAGTTCCTAATTCCTAATACACAAATTTAAACAATTTCTTAAAACAATTTAAAAACCCTCGCTACTGTTATAAAAGTAATGGAAAAGTCTATCTTTATTCATAACATAAAGGTTCCTTATATAGCAGATTACACCGTCATAGATAAATGGAAAGATTACAAATCATAATCTCTTGGTTATGAGTCATCCACAATCTGGTTCATAATACTATCTCTTGGATGCCATAACCATTTAGAGTTTGTAATGTGCTTTAATGTTGCCTCATTAAACCTTTACCAGAAAAACTCAATTGAGACAAAACCATGGTGAAGGAATAAGAGTACAACACACATTACTCCCCCTGATTTGGACATTACTGAAGGTCCCTTGGACCTCTCCAATTTTCTGCAATCCGTGGGTGATGAAGATCTTGGGCATAATATGCTTCGTCCTTGAACATGATAGTTGGTTCTTCTTTACCATTGGCCATGCCACAATCTGATCAAACATATTGAGTCATCGACCTCAAATACACACACACGAAATCTTGGATGATGTTGCTGTGATATGCGTGTATCACTATGTGTAAAACATAACCTGTCTGAAAACAAATCAACAAAACCAAATAACCCCTCTTTGGGCTGGTTAGTATAAAATAAACCAAAATCAAAGGCTTCTTCATCGTCCTTTTATGGACCAATCAGATCAGTTTCTAAAACAAGACTTCTGCATTGTCCATCTCAGGACTAAAAGGACTTCTTTACCGTCCACCTTTGGACTGAATGGATCAGTGTTCAAAACAAGTGATCTCACGCCCATGTACTAGATAATGGGTGAGACTGGTCCATATTAAATCTCCTGAGTACCCTTTTCTGTATATACTATTTGATACACAAGGATTTCATTGTTAATGTACTCAAGCTGTAATCCCAAACAAAACTTTGTTTTCCAAGATCTTTCATCTCAAACTCTTTCTTGAGATATTCAACTGTTTGGGAAATTGTATCCAGAGGTTCCTAGGATATTCAGATCATATACTTTGATGATTATCAATATTGTTCTCGAGAACTTGTTGTACTTTCAGCTCAATACCCTCTAGTACTTTCATTATCCAGTGGAGCATATAAATATGCATTCACTACATCAACTTGCTGCAAGTCTAATTTTCTCTCTTATATAGCCAGACTTATGAGAAATCTAAAAGTAATTGCATCCACCACATGGGAGTATGTCTCCTCATAATCTATTACTGGTCTTTGTGAGAATTCTTGTGCAACATCAGCTTTATATAGAGGTTCCTTATATAGCAGATTACACCGTCGTAGATAAATAGAAAGATTACAAATCATAATCTTTTGGTTAAGAGCCATCTACAATCTGGTTCATAACAACTACTAAATATTCCAAAATAAGTTACTATATCCAATCCTAGAAAATAATACAGTAGAACCTCTATAAATTAATACTCGGTAAGTTAATAATCTCTATAAATTAATAAATTTCACCGGTCCCAACTTGGGCCGGTTTAAAATTTGACACAAATCGATAAAATAATAAGATAATATTTTTTAGAAAATTCTATGTAAATATATGGTCCCATTAAAATTATAATTTAATAATTTATATGTGCACATATTTTATATAAGTAAGAACCTATTATTATATTGTTTATTTTATATTCGCAATGGAATTATCTTCATATTTTCTTAACACTTAATATATTTTTTGATAAGATTTAGTAATATTATATCTAAAACCACTTTTAAGTTCTATGCAATATATATTATATACACCAAATAATATAATAAAATTAATATAAATATCAAATTTAAAAAAAAATAGCAATTAATGTTTATATACTAAAATTAAATATTTTTCTTATCTTAAAATAAATATATCTTAAAATAAAAATTCTAAATGAGGAATTTTTTGTAAGTTAATATCTCTATAAATTAATAAAATTTTAAAGTTCCAACATTGAAAATTTATAGAGGTTCTACTGTATATGTATTCAACTATTTAAACCTAAATGCGTCCATATATATTTTTTGAAAAAAAAAATGCGTTCATATATTGTAGTTAAATTATATAATTTATGTAATTTATTTACATGTAATATAGAGGAAATCATTTTGGTTATATGTTCATTTGAAGTTATTTATGTATTAAAGTATTAAGTAGTTAGATTAAGTTATCAAATTATCGTTAAATTGATGATCTAAAAGAATATTTAGGGTATATGGTTAATTATTTAGGATTTTGTTTCAGTCTAACCAACCGGTTCATATAATTAAAACATATGTGTAAATCAAGAACATATAGACTTGAAAAAAGTTATGATTTATGTATGTACATTACAGATCTACAACGTTATGTATTTTGCATAATAAACAAAAGTTAATCGGCATCTTAACACGGATCGAATCCTACTGTAAATTAAAATAAAATAAAATTTGTATGATGCTACTTGAGTCTTGAATGTTATATAAATATGTGATTTAAAACAGAAAAATTTATGAAAAGAAAAAAATATGAAATAGTGTGGAAATGTATATAGTTTTCATGTAATAAAATATCAGTGGTAAATTAATGTCTTAAAGGAAAAATATAATTTCAAATATTTGTTGAAAATTTTATAGTATTAGGCTAATAGCGTAAGATTTTCGATAACAAATATGTATGTGTATTAATAAATAAATAAAAAGTTAACATAATCGTAAAACAATGAATTAATGATGCCACATAAATAACCTTCCCATTCATTGTACTTTGGACCGTGGCCAAGTTTATTTGACAAAATAATAAGCACACCATTAAAAAAGTACAAAATCAAACAATCCCAAACTTAAACAATCTTTGATTCTACTAAGAAATGTCTGCACGATCAAGCATATCAATCAAAGTCATTTTCCTTGGAAATCTAGGAGGAAGCCTCAAGATCATAGCATCATCAATCTCAATCGGAAGATGAGTGGCAACGATCACAATGCCTCCTTTTTTCCTATGTTCAGCAATGATATACTCAAGCAATCTAACTCCTTCATCATCGAAAGCAACTGATGGTTCGTCCAAAAGCCAAATTGGTCTATCAATAGCGAGCAGCCTCGCAAGTTGCAACCTTTTCCTTTGACCCATCGACAACATTCTCGACTTTTCTTTCACAAGTCTCCCTAAACCCATGAGCTCCAAAGTGAGGTGAGCTTTGCCGATCTTGTTTCGAGAAGCTCAAACCATTTGACATTGTCTAGCACCGTGAATCTTTCTTTGGTGGCGTTCTTTAACGAGATCCAATTGAGTTGTAGTTTGTATTGTTGGAAGGTTCCGGATTTCGTGATGTCGGGACCGTTCCAAAGGATTTCTCCAGCAGACGGTTTTGAGAATCCAGCTAACATTCTCAAGAATGTTGATTTGCCTGATCCATTGGTTCCAGTTAAGACAAGTGCACCACTATCGTGTGAAGATACATTCACGTGTCTTAGAATCTGTTGCGCGTTTCTCATACAAGAGACGTTTCGAAGAAGAAGCCGAGGGATTTGAGGCTTCCCTAGAGAAATTTTGGGACAAGATCTGAAGAAGCAAAACAACCATGAGTAAATAGTGAATCCAAGAAAAAAAGTCTTATGAATTGTGTAGGTTAAGTTCAGAAACAGGATCGATCAAACTAACATGGAGGCTGGAGTGATAAATCTGTTTGAACGGAATTCAGTCGACTAGAGTGAAAGAAGTCATAAATGGAATGACTAAAGACGTTTTATTAGAGTCGAACTGAAGGGTTACAAGAGTGACAGGAAAGTGAAAGAGCAACAAGATCAAAGAGATCGCCTAAAACCCTAGATCTAGCCGCTTAGTATGTAAAATCACCAAAAGTCCTCTTTCTTGTTGCTTCATCTCCCCCTTTTATAGGTCTTCTGTCCTTGATGTCCTAATTTCGTACCTCTTTGGGCCTTGATGCGAGAGGCCGAGTATGCGGGCCTTGACAAAGTTCCCTCCAAGCCGGGTACTTTCGGTCGGCTTACTCGACCGGCTAAAAGTACTCTAAGGTCGAGCTGACGTGTTTAGCCGCCGAGGCGACCAAACTAATCCAACTTGCTGGATTAGGGCCTGTTATTCGATGGGCCTTGTGGAGGGATGTAATCCATCTCCTACAATAAGCCCCCCCCCCCAGTTCACTTGTGAGCGACGCGGCGGTCTCAGTGAATTTGGGGGTCAGGTTTATTCGGATAGCAGGCTCTAATGCAAGGGATAACCCTTCCCGTTTAGTCGTCGGTATGTGCTTTTAGTCGCCTGATGTTCTGTAGGTGTCTCTGGTCGCTCAGAGTAGCGCTTGTCTTGACTCGCTTACTTGCATATCTGCTTTTATGATGGGATACAGTTTACTCGGGTGATAGATCATTTCGGATAAAACGACGGGGATCGGTTTTGCTGGTTAACCGGGGGCCGGTTTAAATCGAGACCAGGAATTGATTCCGGTCTGACAACCTAATTGAAAACCGGTTCAAGCGAGAAACCGAACCGTCGCGAGTAAGTTTCTCGGCATTTAAGCGGCCTTTTGAGGCCCATTTAAGTCTTTGTAGACCTAATGATTGTGCTCGGAAAACGTGCCTTCGTTTTTGCTATAAATAGGTTTCTCTCCTTTGCTTTCGTCATTCTTCTCTGCAGATTCAGGTATCCCGTTTTCTCTCCCTTCTCTCTACTTTTACTTTCTCTCTCTAGATAGGTTTTTCTTCGTATAGACTTGTTGGTATCGTTCGGCGGTTGTAGTCGTCCCCTGAATTAAGGAACATGCCTCCGAGAAGTCGATTGTCGTGAGAAGAAAAAGGGAAGGACATTGCAGATTCTCCGAGTCCGACCAGAGATACGTCAGCGACCGGTAGTCCATTGGACGATTTCGACTTGATTCATCGCGATGCTCTTCGGGACACGGAAAACATGCTCTATCTCAGCGTCTTTTGGTCGCTGATGCTCATAGGATGATTCGTGATGAAGGCGCGGATCATGTTGAAGTCGGGAGCAGTGATGTGAGCGGAAGTGAGAATAGAGGGGGAGACCAAAGCGATACTGCAACTGGTTCCGAACGTGGCGATGCTGATGAGTCTGGTCGGTCCCCGACGCCTTCGAGACGGGTTCGCACGAGAGTTTGTTTCGACCAGATAGACTGTCGTCCAACTATTTACCATCCTGGTGGGATCTTCGAAGAGCTGGCTCCGCTGCCGCCCGGACTGCTACGGGACCCGCGGGCTCAGTCGTGGGGGCACGTGTTCGGATCTTGTGCTTCTCACCATACCGTGAGGAATCTGTTAAGGGCGAGCGGCGGTGCTGGCGTTACTTACATCATCTCGTCTGCTGAGCAACGTCCCTGGTCGCCTCCGGTTGGTTACCAGTGTGTGTATGAGTCCTATTTCGGGGATCATACGAAGCTATGGTTCCCGATCCCTCGGTTGGTGACGTCTTATGCATTCCGCCGAGGCATTGCCATCTCTCAACTTTTGAACGGGTCACTGCGAATAGCCGTCATGTTAATGGTAATGGCAGCTGAGATGGATATCTCGATGAGCGTGACGGTCTTCGAGGAGCTGGCTTACAAGAAGGCGGAGCCAAACAGGATTTTCTTGGTGAAAATGCGTTCCAATTACAACGTCTTGACCGGTCATCCAAATAAGAAGCAGGATTGGCAACGCGCGTATTTTTTCGTGAAATCTGATGAACATGCTTTCGAAGAGCTGCCGGGGGACGACTACCGCGTTTTGTGGAATCGGCAACTCGGTAGAGACTCGTCTGTTGGAGTTTCGTTTTAGTCGTTAGTCCTGACTCTTCTTATCTGTGTATTTGCAGTTCGTCATCCGAATACGATCGCCTACCCCGAGAAGTTTTTTCAGAGTGCTCAAGCGATCGCGGCGCACAGTCATCTTCGCTGGCCGGATCTCAGTCGGGAGTGTATACGTCGTCAGCAAGCTAGGATCGCTAGAGGTAAGCTTGCTGGTTGCTTTTAGGGCCTATTCGAGTTTCCTTTTGCGATTTTCATGTTGATTCTCTGCTTCTGTAGTTGATTGGGAGTCGAGGCTTGCTTGAGTTCTCGGTCCCCGTAAGTCGCGCCTCCCTTTGTTTACTCGCAAACAACAGAGACTTCTCGACAAAGCTAGAGAAATGGATGGAGTTCCGGATCTAAGCGCCCTGTTAAAAGGGAAGTTGCAACTGCTCTCGAAGAAATCGACTACAGTCGATCCTCAGGGACCATCTAACTCCGGAGTCAACGTCACTTCTGAAGGTGGTGGAACCTCCCGAGAAGGGGCCTCTAAAGAAGGAGTCTCCAGAGAGGAGGGCCCTATTGCAATCGATCAAGGGGGCAGAGCAGAGACTTCTGCTTCAGGTCCCAAGAAGAAGAAAAAGAGCAAAAAGACTAAGGTGGGAGCGACCGACGAGGCTCCTCCCAAAGAGTCTGCTTCCCTCGATGCGACTTCCGAGGGTTCGAAGGCCAAAAAGAAGAAGGATGGGAGGAAAAGGTCTCGTGGCGGGGCAGCTTCCTCTGTCGATAGAGGTGAGGGCCTAGCAGAAGGGAAAGAGGCTGTTTTAGTCGGGGCGGCGCCAGATGGTCACCCGAAGAAGAGAAATAAGAGGTCTGTTGAGGCAGAGCCCCGTCCTTCTACCTCCGACGCGAATGCTGCTGATGCGACCTTAGTCGACGCTGTTGGGGAGGCCAGCGGCACTCCTGAAAACCTGTCGGAGGAAAGGACGAAAACCAGCTCGCGAGAAGGAGGTTCTGGTGGTGAGCCCGAGAGGTCTGCTCCAGACTCTTCTGCGAGAAAAAGATCTGGGTCTGAAGGTTCCGCAGCGAAGAGAAGGAGGATCGAATTCCCTGATCGCGTCGAGTTTTCCTACGACGAGACAACTCCCCTAATCTTTAATCCCCTTAGGTGCGCGGAGCTGACGCGTCAAATTCATGGTGGGACGAAGGAGATGCCGCAATTGGAAGACCTTTACTTCAAGAATGAATACATTGACGATGTTTCCTCGAGAGCGCGGGTATCTGCGCTACCTTTCGCCTTTTATCTCCTTCTTTGATTTATTGGGTTCATCCATCTCACGTGGTCCGTGTTTGTCGTTCTGCAGAGTGACGGGAGCATGAACTTCCTTGTTGAGAAGTACGACAGTGCTCTGAAGCAGACGATGATCCAGTTGGGATCTTTAGAGAAGCTTGCTCAGGCAAGGTTGAAGGCCATCGAGAGAGTAAGAGCGGAACATAAGAAGGCTAACGAGAAGGCTGCGAAGGAGAAAGAAATTCTTCGAGTGAAGTTCAAAGAGCTGGAGGGTAAGCTCAAATCCGCCAGCGCGGCGAAGAAAGAGCTTGCCCGAGAGAACACTCGTTTGGAGCAAGCGGCTGCGACCCTTGAGAATGAGAAGACTGAGCTACTCGAAGAAAGGGACGCTGCAGTTGAGAAATTGATCGGAGAGAAGCAAAGCTTGAGAGACTCCCGGGGGTTGGAGATTACTCGTGAGAGGGAAAGGGTCGAAGCTGCTATGGTCGAGAAGGCAAATCGCTGCTTTGGTCGCGTGCGCACGACCATTTTACTCGCTTGGACGCCTTTGGGAAAGCGAAGAACCTGCACGGTCAAGCTTCGGGGACGAAGAAGTGCCTCGAGATGATAAAGGTAAGTGGGACGGAGATCCCACAAGAAATGATCGACGTCTTTGCCGAGCAGGAGAAACTCTATGAGGCGGAGGCTACGAAATTTTGTGTAGGTCCGCTGTCTGATAGCGACCTCACTCTTTCTCTGTTGGTTCTTCCTTCTCGTTTCGTCGAGGACAGGTTTAGAGCGTCGTTTGATCCTTATGGATAGAATGTAAATTTGATCAGACCAGGGACGGCTTCTCAGCTCATTACCTCGCTCGAAATTACCGAGGAGCCATCAGAGGAACCATTGGTTGATGTCACGTCGGTCCCTGCTGAGCACGTCGAGGTCCCGGAGGGAGGTGGTCTTGATGAACGTCCGGAGAACGAGAACCTGGAGGAGGTCCCCGGAAAGGACAACCTTGAGATAGGCAACACTCCGGTTCGAGAGGAGAGACCGAGAACGTGGGCATCGAGGATCCTGTCCTCGTCTCGGATTCTTCCTCTGAAGGACGAGAAGACGAAGAGGAGGAAGACGATAGGGTCGAGGAGACGTCGCCGTCGCAGCCTGTCTAGGAAGAGACGACCAACGAAGTCGGGAATAGAGATGTTCCCCCGCCTCCTGCTGTGGCCTCTCTTGTCCCTGTTCCTACTCGGGTGGAAGACCCGACTGCTGCCGCTACTGAAGACCCAGTTGGTCCTTCTGCTCTTGGGACGCCAGAGGAGGACGGTTAAGATTCTGCGCCTTGACGCTTTGCCTATGTTGTGTTTTCTTTGTACTTTTTGTGTTTGTGGTTTTGATAGACCATGTTGTTGTATGCCTAGACATACTTTCATTTTGTCGGTAAGTCGCTGTTTTCAAGCAGACTTTAGATTTGTGGGTTGTTGTGTTCCTTATTTGTACTTGCAACTTATCTAAGTAAATTTCAGTTATCTTTAGAGTCTCGCGATATATTCGCCTAGAAACAATAGATTCCTGACCTTTGGCTTTTGCAAATAGATAACGACACAACCCGCTAAGGGACTTTGTTCACCTCTTGTCGTGTTTCGATTGAGATAACGTCTAGGTGCGTTTTTCTACTTTGAAAACAAGAAACTGAATCTAAGAGTGGAAGGTTCTTACGTCCGTTTTCTCAAAGACAATCGAGTAAATGGGTAGCTAATCCGTTACGCGTTTAGTCGAGAAAAGGTTAAAGATTCACTCCGTTTTGTCGGTCAGTGCTCTTTGGGCATAGGTGACTCGCGACCGTTGGGTCCTTAGGCTAAGTGTCTGACCAGGACATAGCTAGGAGATGGAACGTGAGTGTCCGTGTACCTCCTGCTGGAGATACGGGAGCCGTTGGGTTTGACAATCGGTATTTACTCGATCGAAGTCGGTACAGAGAACAAGATTTTGACTTTGGTTTTGTTACATCTGGGCCGATAAAGGCTGCCTACGTACCTTGGTTGAGGATCAAGCCATTCGTAGTTCGTTTTTCCCGAGTGAAAGTGGCTGTTAGAAGCGCATTTACTCGGTCGAGTAGAAGTGACCGCGGAGGTGCATCTACTCGGTTTTTTATTTTTTATTTTATGTCTCTACGAGTAGAAGCGTCGTAGATGCATTGAGTTCCATGCTCGAGGCACTTCTTCTCTGTTGGGTCGAAAACGGTTACGACGAAGTTAACGTCCAAATCTCCGAAGAAGAAAAACGTAGAAACCTTCTTCGACAAATACTTTTTCAAAATAGATTCTACTTTACGAAAAGCTTTGCGGAGGAAACGCGAGTCATCGGACAAAGAGCTCGAGCAGGAGCTCGGTCGCTACGTAGCGACTGAGCTCGAACCAAAGTTCGGTCGCTACGTAGCGACCGAGCTCTTCCGAAACGTCGATACGACATTAGTCCATGCGTTCTCGTCTACCCTTCGATGCTATCTCCCGAAGACCGTAGCGAACCCATTTCACAATTCCTCGCCATTCTAAGTTATCTATCAAACTTTACCGTCAAAACCGCGGAAAGTTCGTTCTTTATCGAAAGAAGCCGTAATAAACGCTTCAAATCGGAAGACGACCCAAATGGACCTAAGACATGACTCGAAGCCCAACTTACGATTTCTTAACCAACAGCCCGTAAGCCGCGTGACGGTTTACGCTTGGTTCGCAAGGAAAGATAAATGTCAAGTTTCCGCGGATAAATACGAAATTTTGAAGATAATTACGAAGATCGGAAAAAATGGAATATCTCTATTTTTATGCTATGACGGCTTAAGGGCAGAAGGGGAAAAGCGTAAACCGACCTTGGAGCCAGTATATAAGGATTCCTAGGCGAGAGGCATGGGGGAGGACTTTTCACAGCAAACTTAGCACTTAGGACAATTAGGCAACTTTCCGTTATTGTTATTCGAGCTGCGACTCAATTAGGTTTAGCCGTCTTAGGGTTGTTAGAACTAGGAATCTCGCCGACAGCTCTCGAGCCCAGGCTTATACCTTGTTGTAAACGCTCATACGCAAATTCGGAATAAGACTTCTCTTTGCTCTCTTTTTACGATTTCATATAATTTGTCATTGTTATCTCGTGTTCTGATTGCTTAGCGTGTGGTATTAGCAGATATCCGGGACCTCTGGGAAACTAGGGTTCTCCTACTTTCCTTATTTAAACGGAAATCGACAGTGCGAATTTCGATTCCCACAGTTTGGCGCTAGAAGGAGGGGGGGGGGGGTACGGATCAATCTAACTCTCAACCACATCACACTCAACCAGACATGTCAACTGACGACACGGATAACGTGCAAACTCCTCTTAACGGAGGCAGCGACACTGATCTCCACACTCCCGCAGCGGACGTATCCGCGGCCAACGCACCAGCCAACGCCGCAGCGCTCGAGGAGTTTAAAAAGATGTTCGCCACCTACGAAAAAAGGTCGGAAGAACAGGATAAGCTCGTGAGCACCTTGACCAAACAAGTTGAAACTTTAACGGCAAGGACTCGAGCAATCCGCCCCCGCGGAACCACTAAAGTCCGCGGGAAAAGACTCGACTTTGCAACCCCACTCAACAGGCCTGGAGCCGCGCAGGAACGACCTTCGGGTCAAAACCCTAGCGAGAAATCTCCCATCGAAAAGGGAAACTCCGAAACCCTCCGCCTCCTGCAAAGGTTTCGGAGGACAACGGAGTCGAGCAAGTCGACATTGATCCTAGCGATGTCTGCAACAATACCGATGAGGACATCGATAGACATCCAAGGAGGACCAGAAGCCGATTCACTCGGAAAGCTCTCCGGTCGACAAACCAATGACAGAAGAGGAGAAAATCCTCTATTGGAACGAACAAGAAGAGCTGGCTGAAAATCAAACCGAGCCCACTAGCAGTAAACGCCGACAAGCGCGGAAATCTGCTGACGAGACGTCGGATATACGCGATCTTCGCGACTATATCACCAAGACTGCGGTAGAAGTAAGAGCCGTAAAATCCCAAATCCATCACGCTACTAGCGCGGCCCCCGAGATCAACAGGCTGCTGGAAAGGGCTCGGAAGACCCCTTTCACCGCTCGCATCTCAGATACGAGGGTATCCAATCCAGGAAAAATCAAAGTACCAAAGTATGATGGTATGACCGATCCGAGAGCGCACCTTCGGGCTTTCCACATCACGATGGGAAGAGCGAGGCTGAAGGACGGCGAGAGAGACGCCGGCTACTGCCGCCTGTTCGTCGAGAATCTAGAAGGAGCAGCCCTCGAATGGTTCGCGCGCCTTAAGCGAAACTCTATCGAGATTTTCCAACAGCTCGCATCGGAATTTCTCAAGCAATACTCTATGTTCATAGATAGAGAAACTTCCGATGTCGATCTCCGGAGTCTTTCCCAGAGGGAAGAGGAACCCCTCCGCGAGTTCATCAGCCGATTCAAGTTGGTAATGTCCAGGGTCAGCGGCATAAGCGACAAGGTGGCCATCGATGCGCTTTGAAAGGCGCTCTGGTACAAGTCGAAATTCAGAAAATGGATATCCCTCGAAAAACCGCGGACGATCCAAGACGCCCTCCACAAGGCGACGGACTACATCATGATCGACGAAGAAACAAAAATCTTATCGCAAACACATAAGTCGGCGAGATCGTCCTCAAAAGATGTAGACCCAAAAACGAGGAAGAAGAACCCTCGTAACGACAAGTATGTCCATCACGAGGGGGAAGAACTCCAAGGAGCGCATAATTACGCGATCGGCTCAGACCAGGGCCGAACCACGGGTAATACGTGGACTCGCAACCAAGGATATGATGGAAACACCTTCTGCGAGTTCCACCAGTCCCGAGGACACTCCACGACTAACTGCAAGGTCTTGGGAGAAAAGCTGGCCGCGAAGCTACTAGCCGGAGAACTCTCGGAAGTGACCAGCATGAAAGATCTCATCCTCGAGACCGATCGCCCCCCGAAGCCGGACGAAAATCTTCCCGCGGAGATATCTCCCCAAAGAAACCAATCTGGGGATAAACGCGGCAGGAGGCCAGACGACAAAGGGAACGATAACAATCGTCGTAGAGTCAACATGATCATCGGAGGATCGCAATTCTGCAACGATACGGTTTCGGCCATCAAGGCTTACCAGCGGAAGGCGGAGTCAACCGCAAACTGGCCTACATGGTCTCCTACCCTAGATGATCAGAACTGCTCAATCACCTTCACAAAGAAGGAAGCCGGCGGGATCGATCAGCCTCACTGCGATCCGCTCGTCATAGACCTCGTCATATGAGATCTGGAAGTCGGAAGAGTACTCATTGACACGGGAAGCACGGTCAATGTAATCTTCCGCGACACTCTCAATCGGATGAGCATCAAACTCGGAGAAGTAACTCCAACTCCGAAACTGCTCACGGGCTTTTCAGGCGAAGTATCGATGACCCTCGGATCGATCCAGCTACCAGTCATGGCCAAGGAGATCACAAAAATCGTCGAGTTCGCGGTAGTCGATCATCCTGCCATCTACAACGTGATCATGGGAACCCCATGGCTCAACGCTATGCAAGCCGTTCCATCGACGTACCACCTGGGCGTCAAATTCCTGACCCCGAACGGAGTCGCAGCTATCTGGGGTCAGAAACAGTCGCGACTGTGCTTCCTCGCGGAACACAAGTTAAGACAGATGACAACCTCTGCAACGGTAAATCGCAAACGCACGAATATTGATAAATTTTCGACCAACAACGTTTTCAGAAAAGACGATTTAACATCGTCTGCTGACGCAGACGCTTTGGGTGTCGAAACTCAACATGAGTCCAAAGCCGACACTACAACTCAACCGGAACATTCGAAAGAGAACACTGACCCAGCCACGATCATCTCGATCAAGGCGGTCAGCACGGCAACAACCGCCGAGTGAAAACGCTCACAGCATAAAACAGAACTACGAGATGGCTTGATCCTCGAAAAGGGTACGTAGGCAGCTCGTCGAAAGACAAGTTCAGCTATCCCCCTCACTAAAAAGAGGGGAGGGGGGGAGTGGGTGCGTATACTCGTATACTCCCACATAGGAAAAGATGTGTTATTGTAATCGAATTCTATAGAGATTTCGAAAATTTTTACGATCAATATGCGTCGCTTCTTTTTAAGACAAAATCGCAAAACAATCTCACTTCAGCACCAAAAATATACGTATAGTCTTCGAAATAACTGCGAGACATCGCCAAGTTAAAAATCGAGATGATACGAACAAATTGTCCGAACGCGACCACAACAAATCTTACACTCCATTCGTCGATTGGCCCCGACGAACACATCAGCCGTCTTAAACAAACGCAACTTGATCACTCTTTTGATCTTCAAACGTCCAACACAAGGACGAAAGCGCGCTACAAAAAAAATCCGAAATTTTGGTATAGCACTTCCAGTTGGCTTAAAAATTGTCTCTGGAAAGATGCTCGATTCGTACCATACAAGTCGTATAAGCCGAGAAGCTATCGCGGACTTTAAATCGGTACGAATAAGGTAGAAATCGCAACAGGAAAACCGATAGCCGGCTAGTCACCGCACAAACCTTAAAACCGAGAGTAAACCTAGGTCTTGCCCTAAACCCATCGCATTGGTCTCAGACATCTCAAAGACATGATATCTAAACGATACAAGATCCTAAAACATGTATCTTCGTTCATATCTCAACGTTCCCAAAAGATCGTAAATAATTTTTACGAAAACTCACGTCTCGAACAAACTAACAGATCGAACGCCTCAACGAAGATAAAAATGAGAGGACAACTCATGTTTACTTCAAACCCACTCTAAACAAAGTAACTCAAACAAACATTCATTATATAAACCGCATAGCGGTAGGGGTTCAAAGCCACCAACGGCCAATCCCGATAAAAATGGCCAAAATAGGCCCATACAAAGTTCGAAGGCCACACTCGGCCAGACATATATGAACAAAGGCCACACTCGGCCGCTAAATACTAGATAAAGGGAAAAACTACTTCCCATCAAAACGCTAACAGATCAAAGTTAAAATTCCCGGACAAGGAAGCTCCGAATGCATCCGCGGGAAAGTTCATTTCCTCATCGTCACCGGCAAAATCAGTCGTAGTTTCTACCGTATCAGGGGAAACCGTGATGGGATCCCAGAATCCATGAATCTTCCCATCGATCGGAGGAATGGTCGCCTCAGCGTAAGCATGATCCTTCATGCCACCCTTCATTAACTCCATCTCCCTCTCGAAAACGTAGTCATCTTCCTGCGTCTTCCAAAGGCTCCCGACAGAGCCGCGACACTCACGGAAGTCGCGTAGCGAGTTGAAAGCGCCCTTAAGATTCCCGTACTCAACCAGGAATTGGAAAGCGCGAGTCTTCATCACCTCGATGATTTCCCTCTTGCCCTTCCGTTCTGCCCTACGAACAGCCCTGGCATGATCACGAGCGAATTGAGCGTCTCGCGCCAGCATCTCGTCTCGGATGCGAGCAAGATCCTTTTCCGCCTTCTCCGCTTTAAAGCGATAGATCATGGCCTCTCTATGGCTCGCCTCAATGGCCGATCCAAGCAAGTTCAAACCCTATAAAACCGATTGACACGTTATAAGCAAAAAAATAATAATAACGATCGTCAGAATTCTTAAAGTTTATACCCCGTTAATGATACGAGATCCTTCCGCGACGATTTTTGGCCTCCCCGACTCGCTCGTGGCCGGAGGAGCATCAAAGCCCGACGGAAGACCAGCAAAGAAATCATCAAAGTCCGGAATATGGACCTCGCTCGTACCGCTTCCATCGCCGAAAGCAAGGTTCGGATCCCATCCTGGAAGCATGCAATCGTCGACCGAAAACTCCAGGTCGCCGAGATCAATATCTTTCCCTTACGAAGAGTTCGGCCCCGTCGCAATCGCGGGAGCGGCGTTGGGACCTTGGTCTTCAGTTTCGGAATCACTCCTTGTTTCTCCGCCCAAAGCAGGACTAGGATGCACAAACCTCAGCGCCTTTCGAACTCCAGAAAAAAGGACCATTCCTGAGCAGATCCCTCATCGCAATAATGTCCTCAGGGAACGGAGCAAGAGGGTTGATAAAGGGACAATCGTTCGGCAACCTCCGAAACAGTGGGATACAACTCTCCTCAACGGACGCCGCGTCTACATGAACGAAGAAGAAAAACTTCCTCTACGAGTTGAAGTTAGAAGTAAACCCTTTTACCACTGACATGAAGTTCCAAGGAACCAGCCTGTACGTGTCCGTGTCCCTGATGATCTGTAATCGAAGAAGCGCTTCGAAGTGATCGACGGTGAGAGAGAGATTATGCTCGTAGCTCAAGACCAGGATTCCTATAAGGTGTTGGATGCCGAGAGGATTCAGTTGGCTTATCGCCACCCCGAAACGACCCAACACACGGACGATAATCTCGGGGATCGGGAACCAGAAACGGCAGCGCACTACGAATGCCTCGTAACAAGTAAAGAAGCCCTCCGGGGGACTACTAGTGCATTCTCCTTGACGAGGAACCCTGAATTCAACCGCGTCTGAAATATGGTAGAACGACCGCATGACCTCGAGGAATCCACTAGTACTCCTACTCGGTACACCTGCCTCCACCGGGCGATGGTTCATGACCGGGAACGATTTTTCTTTGGGAGGCGTGATCGAACCATAACACGCCACCCATCATGCCTCGTTCTCGGCTGGGTCTATCGAATGAGGAACGAATTCCATCTTCGGCACTCGAAGCTCTTCAGAAACGTTCGCGGGCAAGGACCCTTTCTTCGAACTCCTCTTCTTACTCGACATCTCGTGTTTTTCTTTTTAATCAAGAAAGAAATGATAGAGAGAAAGAGAAAGAATTTTTCAAAAAAAAACCTCTCTATGAGAATGAGTAAGTGTGAAGATTGTGAAGAAATTACCTCCCTTCTTATAGGCATGAGAAATAACTATTTACTTGCGGATTTTTGGACACGAACTTCGCCCAAATACACCAATCTCGTCTGAACTCGTCATACCGCGCATTGGGACCTCGCTAGAAATCCACGCTCCCAATGAGCTGGGGGGCTAACTGTTGGGGTCGAAAACGGTTACGACGAAGTTAACGTCCAAATCCCCGAAGAAGAAAAACGTAGAAACCTTCTTCGACAAATACTTTTTCGAAATAGATTCTACTTTACGAAAAGCTTTGCGGAGGAAACGCGAGTCATCGGACAAAGAGCTCGAAAAGGATCGTTACGCAGTGATCGAACACGTGCTTCGCTCGGTCGCTACGTAGCGACCGAGTTCGATCCAAGGCTCGGTCACTATGTAGTGACCAAACGTCCATTCCGCTCGGTCGCTACGTAGCGACCAAGCTCTTCCGAAACGTCGATACGACATTAGTCCATGCGTTTTCGTATCTCCCAAAGACCGTAGCGAACCCATTTCACGATTCCCTGCCATTCTAAGTTATTGATCAAACTTTACCGTAAAAACCGCGGAAAGTTCGTTCTTTATGAAAGAAGCCGTAATAAACGCTTCGAGTCGGAAGACGGCCCAAAGGGACCTAAGACATGACTCGAAGCCCAACTTACGATTTCTTAACCAACAACCCGTAATCCGCGTGACGGTTTATGCTTGGTTTGCAAGGAAAGATAAATGTCAAGTTTCCGCGGATAAATACGAAATTTTGAAGATAATTACGAAGATCAGAAAAAATGGAATATCTCCATTTTTATGCTATGACGGCTTAAGGGCAAAAGGGGAAAAGCGTAAACTAACATTGGAGCCAGTATATAAGGAGTCCTAGGCGAGAGGCATGGGGGAGGACTTTTCACAGCAAACTTAGCACTTAGGACAATTAGGCAACTTTCCGTTTTTTTTATTCGAGCTGCGACTCAATTAGGTTTAGCCGTCTTAGAGTTGTTAGAACTAGGAATCTCGCCGACATCTCTCGAGCCCAGGCTAATACCTTGTTGTAAACGCTCATACGCAAATTCAGAATCAGACTTCTCTTTGCTCTCTTTTTATGATTTCATATAATTTGTCATTGTTATCTCGTGTTCTGATTGCTTAGCGTGTGGTATTAGCAGATATCCGGGACCTCTGGGAAACTAGGGTTCTCCTACTTTCCTTATTTAAACGGAAATCGACAGTGCGAATTTCGGTTCCCACATTCTCCGCGTGACGTTTGAAGTCGGCAGACGCCTGGTTTAACAACTTTGATGATTTTGTAAGGTCCTTCCCACCTAGCGCCGAGTTTACCGGCGTTCAGCTCCTTAGTGTTCTCGAACACTTTGCGCATGACAAGGTCACTGAGTTCAAGGGTCGGGCTCGGACCTTTTTGTTGTAGTAACTCTCTATCTGATGTTGATAGTTTTGGATTCGTAGCAGAGCTTGGTCCCATCGTTCTTCAATTGCGTCGAGGGCATCAAGCAGCATCTCCTTGTTGAGTTCGACGTACTGGGGCATTTTCGAGTGTCGGAGGCTTGAAACGTTAACTTCTGCGGGAGCCATAGCCTCGACACCGTATGCAAGAGAGAAAGGTGTCGATTTGGTCGACCCTCTTCGTGTTGTGCGGTGGCTCCATAGAACTCCGTCGAGTTCGTCGGCCCAATGACCCTTTTTCAGGTCTAAACATTTCTTAATGCCGTCGATGATGAGCTTGTTGGAGGATTTGGCTTGGCCGTTTCCCTGTGGGTAACGAGGGGTGGAAGGGCTTAATCGAATGTTCCATTTGCTGCAAAACTCCTTGAAGATGCCTGACATGAACTGTGATCCATTATCAGTAACAATTTCATACGGTAGACCGAATGGTTTCCTCCAGCGCCTTCGTGTGTTTCGGCCATAACCCTGACCGTTTCATCACCATGGATACATTTGAGGAGTACTTTACTCGCAGTCCATCGATGGAGTTCGTCGTCTAGGACGACATAATGGGCACTGCGTGTTTTTCGTCGGCGGGCTGCCCATTTCTCGGTTGGAAGTTCCCCCTTTGAGAGATAGTCGATGAACTCAGTTCGCCAGTCAGGGCCGAATCCATCAGTATCGAGCGTGTCGGTTTCGGTGACTGGGGCAATGATGATGGTTTGGTCCGTCGTGTTATCGATGATCGGCTTCTCAATGCGGTGTATTGGAATGGTTCATTTAACTTGGTCCCGAAGCTTGCTTCCAAGGGCTGCGAGGGCGTCGGCACAGACGTTTTCTCCCCTGGGAACTTTGATGAGTTCGAAGAATTCGAACTCTGTGGCTAAGCCTTGTACTATCTTGAGGTAGGCGTCCATCCGATCATTGCAGGCGTCGTAGTCGCCGCTAAGCTGACTGGCGACTAACTGCGAGTCGCAGTAGGCGCTTAGGCGTTTGGCCTTGACAGCTTTTGCTAAGCGGAGTCCAGCGATCAAAGATTCGTATTCTGCTTCGTTGTTCGAGGCTGGAAAGCCGAAGCTAAAAGACTGTCTGATCAGTTCGCCGGTCGGGGACTGTACTTGAACTCCGGCACCTGCACCCTTGTTAGTCGAAGATCCGTCGACATGCAGTGTCCAGTTTGGGTTTGGGAGTGTGAGATCATGCTCCAACTCCGGGGCCAGTTCGACTAAGAAATCCGCAAGAACCTGAGATTTTGCCGCGGCTCTGTTCTTGTAAGTGATATCAAGCTCACCGAGTTCGATAGCCCACTTCGTTAGTCTTCCGGACCTGTTTGTATTTTGGAGTATCGTTCGGAGGGGCTGGTCGGTTAATACTTCCACCGAATGTGACTGAAAGTATGGGCGAAGCTTTCTTGCCGCTTCAACGACCGCCAGCGCCATCTTCTCCAGAGTTGGGTATCGCGTTTCCGGTCCGGTCATGCGCCTGCTTGTATAGAAGATTGGCTTTTGCTCACCACGGTCCTCTTTTATCAGAACGCTGCTGACTGCTGCTTGTGACACTGCGACGTAAAGAGATAGAACGTCGCCGACATCTGGCTTGGCGAGAACGGGTGGGGTTTTCAAATAATGATTGAGTTGATTAAATGCCTCCTCGCATTTCTCATCCCAGATAAACAACTTGTTACCTCGCAGGAGATCGTAGAATGGCAAGCATTTGTCGGTGGATCTGGAGATGAACCGGTTGAGTGCAGCTATCCTACCCGTAAGCCGTTGAACTTCTCTACTGTTTTTTGGGCTTGGGAGGTTCAGGACCGCGGAGATCTGCTTCAGGTTGGCTTTGATCCCCCGCTGCGTGACTATGTACCCAAGGAACTCGCCTGAGGAAACCCCGAACGTGCACTTTGCTGGGTTCAGTTTCATGCCGTATTTGTTGAAAGTTTCGAAGCAATCTTGCAAATGAAGGAGGTGATCAGCGGCGTGTAGCGGCTTGACAAGCATATCATCGATGTATACTTCCATGGTGACGCCCAGCTTGTCTGCAAACATTTTGTTCACAAGCCGTTGGTAGGTTGCTCCTGCGTTCTTCAAGCCGAATGGCATGACCTTATAGCAGTAGGTTCCTCTATCTGTGATAAAGGCCGTCTTTTCGCGATCGTTGGGGTGCATCATGATTTGGTTGTACCCAGAGAAAGCGTCCATGAAGGTGAGCATCTCGTTTCCAGCCGTGGACTCGACTAAACGGTCGATGTTGGGAAGAGGATAGCTGTCCTTTGGGCAGGCTTTATTTAAGTCAGTGAAGTCGACGCAGACGCGCCACTTCCCGTTCTTCTTCTTAATGACTACTGGATTTGCTAACCACTCAGGGTAGCGCACCTCAGCAATTGAGCCAGCGCCGAGCAACCGGTCGACCTCTTCGTTTACAGCCTTTGACCTGTCGGGACCGAGCTTGCGTCGCTTCTGCCGGATAGGCTTGAATGTCGGGTCGACGTTTAGTTCGTGAGTTGTTATAGCCGAATCAATTCCTTTCATGTCTGACATGGACCACGCGAATGTGGACACATTCGTCTTGAAAAAGTTGAGAACTGACTGCTGCATATCTTCAGACAGATACGCACCAATCCTTGCGGTCCGGCTTGGATCGGTATCGTCAATAGGTAACTCGAGAACTTCGCCTTCCTGGGAGCAGACTTTATAGGTTGGAGGAGAAACGGAGTTAACCGATAGAGACGATCGTTGGAGTTTAACTGTGGCAACTAGGAGTTCCCTAGCGGCTTTTTGATCCCCTCGCAATGTTTTGATTTTGTCCGTCTATACCGGGGAACTTAACACACTGGTGATAAGTAGATGGAATGGCCTGCATTGAGTGTATCCAGGGGGTTCCAAGTATAGCGTGGTAAGGAGCCTTCGTGCTTACAACGGCAAACTTGACAGTTCGAGTGACTCCATAAGCGCGTACCGGAAGGCGGATTGTTCCCAGTATTGTTTCGGAGGATCCGTTGAAGCCGGTTAATGTTCTGGAGGACGGTTTTATGTCGTCGAGATCGACTCCCATCTTCTACAGAGTTCCTCGGAAGATGAGGTCGACATAGCTTCCTGTATCAACGAGGACCTTGGTGACGTCGTACTCCCCAATTCCAAGGATGACAAGAAGAGGGTCGTTGTGGGGTACGTGAATCCCCTCAGCGTCATCCGGTGAAAAAGTTATCGGAGGGTGACTTTGCGGCCTAGTCGGCCACCTCTGCGAAGTCGCGACCTGTCGACGGTAATCCTTGACGGAGCGAACAGAGTTGTCGCAAGAAGGAGAACCGCCCATGATGACATTTAGTTGCTGTCACGTTTTTACTTGCTTGGAGTCTAAGAAGGCGCGTAAATCGGTTGGTACGCTGCTGTCATTTTTTTACGATGGAGTGTCGTTGCTTGACATCTTAGTTTGCTCCAAACGCCTTCGGAGGTCAGTGGATTTCGAACGATTGAGATGGATGCGAAGATCGCATGCTCCTGCGTTGAGTTTATCTCGAAGGTCACCGTTTGAGCGTTTTTTGGGATCGGGGTCACCTGTTGAGATACGCCGGGACTTCTGTGCATCCAACGTTGTTCGGAGATCATTGTGCATGGAGCTGTTGCTATTTTCGGATTCGAACTTTCGTTTCAGAACATCTCTCAAATCTTCGAGTACAGGTGTGTCATCGTTCTCGTCATTCGACGATAAGGTTTGCTGAGAGAGTATAACCTCAATGCGCCTGTGGTTAGCTGGTTTCTCTTCGTCGGCTGAGGAGTCTCCCTCGCTGTTACCCTTCGGAGCATCCTCCTCGTCATCTCGTTGTTGAGTTTCGCTATGTCGACCTTTGCCTGTAGCTTTGCGCTGGGCTCTCCTTTCTTTATTCTTGCTCCAGCTCTTGCCGTTCTTCGGCTAGCCTTTAGGGGTTCGAACTTGAAGTCGCCACTTGCTAGGGATGAGAGGTAGTGCGCATAGAGTGACTTGCACTCTGTCGTATCGTGCCCTTTGACGTCATGATATTTGCAGTGTTTGGTGAGATCGACGGTTCTGGAAGGTCCTGCCGCTGAACCTACTGTTGTTGTAGTCTGGGTCGAGCAAACGGCGTCGACTGGTTTGTCGGATGAATCGAGCTCCCTTACCCACTTGTTCCAACCTTCTCTGCGGACTACGAGAGTTGAAACCGGTACGTTGTTCTCATTGACGACATAAATGTATCCATCTTTGCGGCCGTTTTTCTCGATTGGGGCATGTTGGCGCGGTCTTGTCGCGTGTTGGCGTTTTTAGCTGCTGGAGCTTTGGGTGCGTTAATCTTGCTGAGAATGGCATTAGTATCTTCTTCCATTCTGATGAAATTATCAGAGCGCGCGATAGCATCCTGGAGTGACGTAGTTGGGTTTTGGTATAAATCCTCTCGGAATTTAGAACGAACCCACAATGTGTTCCTCAGGGCGTCGATGGCAATAACGTCTGGGATTTCAATCCTCGAGACTACGGCTTTGAACTTCTCCATGTAGTCGCGGAGGCTCTGGTCTTTGGTTTGGTTAAGGTTCCACATGCTAGAGGCGGTAGCGCTGCGCTTGGTGAACATAATGTAAGTCTTGAGGAAAGCTGCTGACAAGTCACGGAAGCTTCCGATGGAGTTTTCCTCTAACTGGGAGAACCAGGTTAGGGTTTGCTCGTGGAGAGTTTCAACGAACAGTTGGCAATAGCATGCGTCCCTTTCTTCACCAGAGAGTCGAGCCTGCGCCATCGCGATGTTGAAAGCTGTCATGTGTTCCACCGGGTCTCCGCCGGGTTTGTACTCAGGTAGGCGCAGCTTCTCTATCTTTCCGAGTTGCACACTAGTCAACGCGCTAGTGAAAGGGGTGTGTGATGTTGCGGCGAGCACGCTCTCGATTTGCGGGGCCGCGCTGGTTACCTGATGGATCTTCTCGCTCATTTGTTGGAATCTGAGTTTGAGCTCGGCGATCTCGCGTATGGTTGCGAGATCGGAGCCTACTGGGGGGGTGTCAGCGAGAAGGGTTTCATTAGGCTCCGGGTCGTCTGAGACGTGGTCGCCTCCGGTCGTCGTTGGTTTGGTGTTAAAGAGGCGACGGCGTATCTGCTGGGGACGGCTCGTTTGGCCATCAGGAGTTGTGAGTGCTGCGACCAAAGCAGCTAATTGGTCGTTGGTCGTCTTTTGGACTTCGTCTTGATGAGCGAGTCGAGCCATGATAGAGCTCATGAAATCTGCGGCGATGGTTGGCGCGGCTTCGGGCGTAAGGGTTGGTTCTCCGCCCGGAGCGCCGAAGGTGGCGTCGTTTTGAACCATGTAGATCTAGAACGTTACTTTAGTCAGCCCCACGGTGGGCGCCAATTGTTTGAACGAGATTCAGTCGACTAGAGTGAAAGAAGTCAGAAATGGGATGACTAAAGACGTTTTATTAGATTCGAACTGAAGGGTTACAAGAGTGACAGGAAAGTGAGAGAGCAACAAGATCAAAGAGATCGCATAAAATCCTAGATCTAGCCGCTTAGTATGTAAAATCACCAAAAGTCCTATTTCTTGTTGCTTCATCTCCCCCTTTTATAGGTCTTCTGTCCTTGATGCCCTAATTTCGTACCTCTTTGGACCTTGATGCGAGAGACCGAGTATGCGAGCCTGGACAAAGTTCCCTCCAAGCCGGGTACTTTCGGTCGGCTTACTCGACCGGCTAAAAGTATTCTAAGGTCGAGCTGACGTGTTTAGCCGCCGAGCCGACCAAACTAATCCAACTTGCTGGATTAGGGCCTCTTATTCCATGGGCCTTGTGGAGAGATGTAATCCATCTCCTACAAAATCCATGTCAAAGAGCTCGTTACGGAAGAGAAACACAAATAACAATATGACTGCATAACGAATAATTGTAATTTTTCTAGAACACAAACCTTGCTACTGGGATCACCCTAAAACGTATATAGCTTGCTCGAATAGTTTTGTTCAGTTTCGTAAAACTCAAAGATGACATAAATTCGCTTCAGGCATGGAAAACCGCAATATCACTAAACTTTAGAATCAGATCACCCATCAAATCCCACACAGGTTTCCTCTGACATAGGTTGCAGTGGCATGAGCAAGCACTTAATTATATCAGAAAACCACATACCTCTCACAATTTAACAGAACAATCACAAATCTCTGCGGAACCCACAAATCAAAACTCCTAATTCAGAATTCTCTGCAAAACCCACATACCGTAACTCACAATTTGTCAGCAAAATTAAAGAAAGTTCTCTGATTAAACAGTAAGATAGATCTCGAATCGGACCCAAACCATACGAAGGATCCAGAAAAACCTTTCCCAATGAAAACCCTTAGAACTTTGCCATTATCTAATTAAACCTAACTACAATCAAAGAGAGATAATCAACCAACCAGTAGATCTCCTCGCTGCGCTTTTGGAGTGAAGAAACAAACCATCACCTCCGACAGAGAAGCCGATACAAGACTTTAGGTTTGAACCGGATAAGTTTTTGCCTTACGGACGGCACCATCAGCCCAACCGGATTTTCACACAAAACGAGTTAGTTTAATTGAAACTATTTTCTTATTATTCAAATTTCAGAAGTTTTATTATTTTTTTGTCAAAATTTCGAGTTTTATATGAATGAAAATGTCATTTCTCCGATCAACATTCTCTAACTAGCTTCCCTCGAGACAAAAAAGTTGAAGAAAGACTAATCAAAAAGAGAAGGAAGACGAGGAGGATCATGACGATCCTCATACTTTAGATGCTGTGACAGTACCCCATTGGATAACTCGAAACCCAACTTGCCAAATCAATGCTTCATGGATCGGTAATGGCAGTGTTGAATCATTCGGACTACGTGCGTGCAATATAAACCTCTGGGCCTTACTTTCTTAGATGGAAGGACTACTTTTGGCGGTCTCGTATGTGAGAGACATGAGGATCCTCTCGATCCGGACTGCTCAGACCCAGTGGATCTGACTACGAGCAAGATGGATTGGCCAACTTTTGCTTCGGAGATTCATACTTTCCAAAGTTTACAAGATAACTTCGGTACTGCAAAATTATTTCATATTTTCTAGAATGAGAATGGTGAGGCGGACTAATTAGCGAAAGAGGCTAGGAACAGAGGTTTTATTTTCTCTGATATAGATCAGACACAGTCAAATAGAAGTGCTCTTTGTTGAAACGTTTTGTCTGACCAAAACTTGGTATAAGAAAATTGGTAGCCGACAAAAAAATATATATGAATGAGATTTGGAAGAATTAAGAGCTTCTCTCTTTTCTTTAGAGAGAGAAAAAGCTATCTCCTCTTCCCTCTTTATCAACCCCAATTTTTAGAGGGATGAAATTGTTTTGTTCTTTTACTATAAATAGTTTGATTAGAAGATCAATTATCATTCTGCATGTCGGATTTTAGTTTGCTAGGCAAACTTTTTTACTGCTTTTCAATACATAGTCAGAGTAACATCTTCATGTATATTATGTGTAACGCTTTGACTTTCCACGGCTAATGGGCCTCCTACGTCTGCTTTCTCGGCATGTGGGCCTCATTCCGTGCGACAGACGATGCACTAATTTTTCGAAAGCTCATTAGTCTTGTTTACTGATCATGTCATCACCACATGACCTTTCTCCGTGTGTTGGCCTCATTCACATGATATCGCAAATCACTTTTCGATATGTCACCCATCCTTCTACTACTCCAGTTCAAGCACGCTTAACTCTGGAGTTTTAATGGATGTGTACCCGAAAAGGTAAGCACAGTTTAATGACATAGGTGGTATTATTAATTCTCTTAAACATTTCTGCAATATAACAAAAATCGGAATGTTACACTATGTTGCTCTGATATTGGGTTGAATAATAAAGACTCTGAAGTTCAAGTATACTATAATATTATGCTTGAGAAAAAGTTATAAAGTTCTTTTATTAATTGGCTTATGATTTTAAAAATTTACATATTGTATGGATTAAGTGGTTTGAATTTCTCTAAAAATTGTATTAGGGCTGCGGGTTCATGTTATTCGGTTAGTTCGGATCGGTCGAAATTTCACCAAAGTGAATTGAAAAAGATTTGGTTCGGTTTGGTTTGGTTTGGTTTGGTTTTCGGTTAGTTTGGTTTCAAACAAAATTACTGAAGTTTTTGGTTTTGCAGTTATTTCGGTTAATTTTTTGGTTTAAATTGAATAAAATCCTTAAAAAAAATCGATTATTTTGGTTGGTTCGGCTATTTCAGTTCAGATTTTAGTTAGTTTGATTTGGAATTTCAGCTAAGATTGGTAGTGTTTGTAGTTGTTGAACCAACCAATTACTGAACCAAACCAAAATAACCGATTGCGGAACAGAAAACCGTTTCTTTTAGTTGCCCAACTGAACCAATCTTTGGAATCAAACTAACCCAAAACTGAACTTTTTGGGTCGGTTCGGTTTGACAAGTTCAGGTTGGTTTATACCCGCAGACCTATGTTGTATATCTCCTTTTTCAATCTGTGTATAACTTCCAGAAGGGTATACAAAAATAAATTGAAACTAGAAAATGTTAATCTTTCCTGACCAGATCCTAGCTGCCGACAAACAGAAGGCCCCGAACCTATTAAGTAGATTCCTTTCGTAATTACCTTTCAGCTTTTAGATGTGAGGAAAGACTTTATCATAAAACTCTCTCTAGAGAGACGTGGGCTAACAATTATGCTACGCGCTTCCGCCAATCTTGGTTTTTATTCAATCCGATAAATCATTTATTAAATCTATTAAGTATAACTTGAGTATTACATCAAACAATCCTTGCCAGCCAATAGAACTATTTAAATAGTTGCGGTGTCTTGTTAGCTACTGTTTAAGAATAATGTCACAAGGAAGTAGGATCGTATTATTTTCAATTAATAATGATAATATGTGGCATGTTCCATATGGTTGTATAATGGAGTGGTTGAACATAATGTTGTCATTCTCTTAAATCATACAAGCCCAAATATATATCCATACAAATAATTTTATTCTTTCTATACTTTGGGAAATGTTTGACACACTGAACTCAGCAAGTCTTTAGAAAAAGTGAAAACCAAGATTGAGTAGAATTAAAGACGTAAATAAGATTATTATGTTGTGTTAATACTAAAAATTTGAAAAAAAAATACTTCCATTAAAACAAGAAATCATAAAATAAGTATATAAATAACACATACCCATGAGAATTTAATTTACTGTTTCCAACTTCAAAGTGAACGCAGCCCGAAAATGGTTTCGTGAATATAAGTAACTAGATCCGGCGGGATATACTTTATTTGTTATTTAAGTTATTATTTGTTATATAATTTTGTGGTTTGTGTTTTATTTGTAAGAGGTGCGTATGAGATATATTATTTTATTAATTTAAGTTGTTGGTTAGTTTGTAAATAATTTGTGTTTTAACTCTTTTTTTCTATGACATCACCATAATTAAGTTGTTATGTCATTTTCAGTTGAATTTTTATTATTAAAGTACTAGGGTTGGCCCGCCCTACGGACGGGTGTTGAGTACACAATAAAAATTATTTTATACTAAAATATATTTTAATTTTATAAAGCATTTTAAAATATTCTAAAATTAAAATGACTATAAATAGCAAATAAAAATATAATTCTGAGATCATTTTGATATTTTCCATAAAGATTTTCTGTTTGAGTTTAAAGTGAGATAACATTCAGTGTTTTCGATTTTATAAAAAAAAAAAATTAGTGATCCAACTACTCGTGTCTTCTGGTAGATCCGGTTTGATCTTCATCCTAACTTGTCATTGTCATGTAAAATATTAGAATTTTGTTGGCTGTTTTTGGATGTGTTAGATTTTGCATTTGAAAGTTATTTGTTTGGTTAGGATGGAGTTTTATATCTTTGAAATGTTCTACGAAAGGAGTTGATTGGTGGAAATTTTGATGCTTCGATGAATTTGATGTCATACGAATCATTTAGCAGGTTGATGAAGATGATATATATTATACTCCATATAAGATCGTGGAAACGGTGGACGTGTTTCAATGGAAAGACTGTAAATGGCTGGAGGTTAAGATGCTTGTATACCTGTGGGCTGTGGGTTTTGTGCTGCCTCATCAAGAATTGGGCTCGATGCCATTAAGTTACGAACATCTGCTCTGGAAAACTTTGCAAGATCAGTGATTATGTTGACCTGTATATATTTTGGTGCGTAGAAACTCTCTGGGATATCTCATTAAGCTCCCACATCGTTTTTAACTTGAATTTGAAAAGAGAGGCCGTAACGGTGTGGGCTTAGACGAATAGGTTTTATGTAGGGGGATTTGACATACATGCCATTAACCTTGTATGCATTAAATCTGGAGATTAGGAAATATATTCTAGTCAACGTATTTTAAAGCATTGATAATTTGGCATATCCATTGATTGTCAGAGATTAGTACGTGGATTTGATTTTATGACGTGGGAAGTTTAAATCTTGAGGTTTATTCACGTGTTTGACTTTATGGAATTAGTGTCATTCTTTATGGGACTTATTACTTGAAAATATTGTGTCCTCCAGGTTGGTGCCAAGATCTTGCAATGGTTGATGATGGGTGTTTTGGTGGTCAGTTTTTAGTTTTGACGACGATAAGGTTTGTTATGGAATCAAATTTCAAATTTTGCGTTGAATAATGAGCAATCTAGGTATTTCCAGTCTTGTTTGTTATTTGCCAAATAACAAAAAAAAAAAATTTGTAGAGAGAAGCTAGAGAGATAGGAAAAAGGAGGTTTGATAAAAAAAAAGAGATAGGTAAAAAGGAAAATTATATCCAAAACAATGTTAGGAATGGAAAAAAGAAACTATTTGAGATCGTGAGCTATACAGTCAAGGAATATACATCATGATGATAAAAGACAGAGTATATATGTTCAGCCCAATATTTATTTCCTTACGTCACACGTCTTATTTTTGTTTCAGTGTTTAAATCATCATTTTATGGCCATACGTTTTTTTTAGTACATGTTTTGCTGAGTAAATATCTGGAATCTAGGAACCTAAGTGGTTGAATGAATCAAGAGTAAAATAACCATTGGATTATACTTGAACTTAATTTATAATATCTTCTGAAGAAAACACAACAGAGAATAGGGGGAACAGGGATAATGATTCATAAGCATTTTCAAACACGTATTAATGTGACCAGCTCCAGCATACTCTTCACCTTGGCAGATGTTGTGGTCTGAGCTTTTTTCAGTATGAGACCAGTTGAAGTTTTGCTGCCAGAGTTGTTGTCCTTCTCATTCCCACCTCCAAACATCTTCGCTGAGAGAGAAACTGATCCCAAGCAAGTGATCTCCAGGGTCCAAGATGTAGCACCATCCTTTTTCTGGCTTGATACGGTCACCTTTCCAGTGCAAATAAATTTAATGGACTGCAGGTATAAATTATTGCAATCAGAAACAGAGTTAAGAAAATTGCTGGAGACAAACATATTATAGTTTGAAACTGTACTTGAGGCTGAGGAGTGATGATAAACTGGTTAAGCTCCGCTATTTTCATAGGCTCAACCTTTGCAAAGCCCCTCAACAAAGAAGCTGCTGATATGTTCCCAGTATCATTTGTGAAGAAACTGTAGTAGTAGTGAGTGTCCCGTGAAAGTGTGTGAGATAAGTCATGTAGCAGTACGTTTCTAGATATAATCAAGCAGTAATTTTTAAATGCTTACTTGTAAAAATAACTCTCTCCTGCATCAGTCTCCTTGTCATAGCGAGTTCCTGATGTGGCATTTAGAAAAATCTTCCTGGAGATGGGGTGTCAGTCTTTGCAAAAGCATCATGGTGGACATCATTTTACGAAAACATAATAAGGTTTCACAACAGTATGAAAGAATACCTCCCACAATCTTGAGATTATAGTTTGTTGCAACAAAAACTCGTGTATCCACCCTAAAGCTTTCAAGTTTTTGTGAAATCACACAACTTGATAGTGGGAACACACTCAAGGTGAGAGACACGTCACTACAAATAAAAAAAAATGCGGACCAAATCCTCAATGTGTTTGTCTAAGAAAGTAGTGTTATCAATTATAAAGGTGTAGAAACCTATATAAGAATAATAGATACCTATCTATTTTTATGGTTGCCATAACACGGTCTTTGTCTTTTGGACGATCGCTTACATGACTCTTTACAGCTGTTAGCTCACCAGTTATATATGGCCTAAGATGAACATTTGAAAAAAATAATACTGATTTGAATGATGAGTGAGTTTGAGCCCAAAAAAATAAAAATAATAATAATAATAGAGTTACCTAGAAAACGTGAGTGTTTGTTGGCTGCAATACAGGAACACGGTGAAACGAAATTAACAAAGGAAACAAAAAAGATCTCATAAATATGAACATAGTCTTTTGCATTTTCAAAAGTCGATAAATATGTGAGTTTTAAAGCCGAGAATACGTTGAAGTCACATTCGAATCAAGCAGGAGCATATCCACGGACATCAATTCATCACCTCGCTTGATGTTCCTTGCCTCCCAGAAACGCAATAACCTAACCTCAGAACATCTACCCGATTTCAAATCAGAAAGGAAAACTCGAGCATTAGCCATTTTTTCAGAAAATAAGGAGATTGTTTTGTTTTAATAGATTGATAGGATGCTATAGATTGTAGAGATGCTAACCTTTTTATAGTGGAACCACCACCGCCTTTGAATAGCTAAAGTGGAATTGAAGAGAGATCGTGGAAGGTGGATTTAAAGAGGGAATTCAATAGCAATGTTTCCCTAACCAATTGATTACTTGATCAGTAAGAAGAAGATGAACAGTTCGCTGGAAACTGTATAGTCGATACGGCGCCGATTGATCGCTGGATCAGGACAAAGATTACTCAGTTTCGATGGAAACCCTAAATCGCCTACGGCGGAGATGGGAGACAGATGAAATACAGAATACGAAACGCGCCGTTTCGCGATACATCATATCACGCTCTAATAAAATATCCTATGGGCTTAATAATGCAAAATGTTCAGGAAGAATAAGAAGGCAGGCCCAACGGATTGCGGAGGAGAAAAGAATGGTACGAAGTGTTTAAGTAAGTGACACGTGGCGGCAGGAGAGCGTTCGACTTTCCTACGTGGATGCCTACGTGGACGAACGTGAGAGAGGCAAACGCTATTATATATATAAAGAAGATTTAAAAAAAAATCACATTTAGTTAAATACAATAACCTTACATTTGTGTTCACAATACTTATAAAAATATATTTATTTTATGCTTAAAAATAATTTAATGTGATTTTAGAAAATAATTATTACCATTGACCTCATTAAATGTCAGTGATTTATTATATATTAACATCTAAACAATTTATTTATTATATCTCAATTTTAGTGTTTGGCCCTTTTAAAATAGGAGTCTGAGTCCGTGTACTGATCCTCATAGTTTGTCTTTTAAATGTTGTTTGGATTAATATGACAATTTTTTTTGGTTTTTCGTATGTGGCCCTGCAAATTATTAGTGAGTTTTTTAGACCAATATACATTATGTAATTTTTGCTTTTTATCAGAATAAGTGAACGATTATTTCTTTTATATAATAATATTATGGATTTACAAATTCCTTGTTTCATTTTATAAAATTATTTATATTATATTTATAGTTTTCTAAGTATTACTAAAATAGTTTTAAATTTGGTTTATGCCGTATTGCTAATGTTTGAATGTGGCTTTAATCATAATTCATGAATATTTAAGTCTTACTGTCGTTTTTCTATATTGTTTTTTTAAGAATAACATATATAATCGTTAACACAAAAAACTATTCCGGACGAACCACCATTCGTTTTGGACAATATGTACTGCGTATGACGTCTGTCTTTGTAAACTTTTAGAACAAAGATTATTATTATTAAAAATCATGAATAATCTGAAAAGCTTGCAAATGAAAATGATAAAGTAAAACGAAACATAAGTCGAATTGAAATTTTGAAAAGCATAACTTGAAAGAAAATCAGAAATGAAAGTTTTGCATGGCTTTGTATTACGAAAGCCACATTCAAATGTAGTCAACAAACTTCATAACCTGCTTGTAGGGAAAGCAACGTTTGCATCATTTGTTGAAGCTATTTATGTGACACCTCTTAGTTGGTTTAAGGAGGAACATGTTGTGCACATAACGATTCTTTCTTTTAATATCGAATCGCTTTAGCGATTTCTTCACTTTCATCCACCACTGATCAGCTCTCCTCTTATTGATCTTCCATCCAAGGGTCGACATATATCACTTGTATTATTTGGATTAATAATTAACCGGGATTTTTTATTTATTTTATATATACATAGTTGTCTGGATCGATTCCTAGTTATATTAAAAATTTAAAATGATACAGTATTAAACAAATTTTTAGTTTTGGGCCGTTAGTGTGAGGCCCATAAATTAAAAGACTTATCTGACTACTCGAGACATGTCCAACGAATCGGACGGAGAAGAAGTTTAGGAGTTACTCTTTAACAGATGGCTAGATTCCCCCTTCTCTATTTTCTCTTCGCGGCGGTGCTAACGTCATCCCTGACATCTGCCGGCGACGAAAATCATGTCTACTCGCCTTGTTCAGATTCCACCGCGCGGTCTGCAATGGATTCATTTTTGGAATTGCCTTCAAGGTGGAAGATTCTTTCTTTGGTACCAATCGTTCCATTCAGTATTCTCCATGCGATCATTGCCGCCTCTCGCTCCATGTGATCGTCGCCGCCTCTCGCTCAACGGAAACTCTGAGCTCGTTGTGTTCAGACCCAAAGTCGATGAGATCACCCTTCTCACCATCAATACCTCTTCCAGTTCCTCTAGTTATTGTCCAGTTCAATCTCGTCTCTCTGATCTATAATGGTGAATTTAGGGTTTTGATTGTAGATTTTGATCTATTGTTGATTGGATCGAAGTTTATATGCCCGGATTAGTTTAGTTTAGTTGACTTGTCGAGATCCAAAACCCAAGTTGAAGTCCATGATTCTACAGATTAATTGAAAAGCAGAGTATGAGTGGCCTGGACAGGTGTCGACACCACATGACTCGACTTTGTGACCTGGATGCTGAGGTAGCGCACTAGAAGGGAGGCAAACATTTATATATATATATATATATATATATATATATATAGATATCTGCGTCCTGGAAAATTTTAAATAACATTTCAAAATTTGCAATAAAAGTTTTGACTTTGTTGCAATTTGCAAACCACCACCATTAGACACCTGAAAGCAAAAAAAAAGAAAGAAAAATATCTGGACTGTATTTAACTATTTTCTGAATATATTGAAAACAATTTTTCGATGATAGAAAAAAAAACAGCTTTTTCATTCACATATTAATTGCGATGAATATGTAGGTTTTCTAATCATTTCCTGGAAATTCTATTTTTCTCTTTCTTCTTAACCATTTATAAAAAAAAAATACAGCCAGGAAAAATACGATCTATAGACAATTTTTTGGTTCATTCTTCCGTCTTCTTTCTCCTTTTCTTCTCCTAACGGAAGAAATACTGCTGAGTTGTTCATAAAGAACCAAACGTCCTATTACCAGTCTGTTCCTTGCTGGAGAACGTACTCTCTTGAAATTTTATTTAAAAAACTCAAAACTTAAAATCTGAGTTTTCGGTTTCTTGATCTGTTCATTAAGCTCTGGTCCTCAAGTCTATCCTTTCATGGGACCGTTACTTCTCGTGGATTTCTGATCTTAGAAAGGTACTTGTTGTGCCTTACCTTATGCTTTGATCTTAGAAAGTTGCCATTTTTGGTGTGCTTCTAGTAAACCCTAGTTTATATCACCTCTTGCTCGAATCTATCTGATTGAATTTACAGGTTTTGATATTGTTGGGTCAAGAATCAAGATGGGTGGTGAAAAGTTGGTAACTTTGGTATTGGTTTCGTGCTTGTTCTGCACCTGCTGCCATGGATTCACGCCTCAGGACAATTACTTAATCAACTGCGGCTCACCCTCCAATTCCAGCCTCATGGATCGAGTCTTCATGTCCGATAAGCTCGCCTCCAACTTACTCTCCTCTGACAACCAAGAGATCCTCGCGAGTCAAAGCAGCAGCAGCAGCTCAGACATCTACCAGACGGCCAGAGTCTTCACCGGAGTCGCTAGCTACAAAATCTCCGTCGCTCGTGGCCGTCACTGGGTTCGTCTCCATTTCAATCCCTTCAACTACCAAACCTACCAAATGGGATCTGCCAAATTCGCGGTTTCGTCACAGACTCATGTGCTCTTAAGCGACTTCACGGTTAAGAGCAGAGATGTAAAAGAGTACTCTTTGAATGTAGAGACCGATGATCTCGTCCTCACGTTTACTCCCTCTGGTGGTTCCTTTGCGTTTGTGAACGCTATTGAGGTTATATCCGTGCCCGCCTCATTGATCACTTCTTCTCCTCCCCCGAGGGTAGTAGGCGGCTCAGGGGCCTTTCAGGGGAGCTTGTCATCGCATGCTTTCGAAACCATTCATAGACTGAACATGGGCGGTTCGCTTGTTACCCCTAACAACGATACTCTCACAAGAACTTGGCAGCCCGACTCGGGTTTTCTCCTCGAGAAGAATCTAGCTAAAACTGTGTCTAAGATTCCAACTGTTAACTTTGTTCCAGGCTATGCAACGGAGGAGACTGCGCCAAAAACTGTGTATGGTACTTGCACTGAGATGAATTCCGACCAAAACCCCAATGCCATTTTCAATGTCACGTGGGCGTTCGACGTTGATCCGGGGTTTCAGTACTTTTTACGCTTCCACTTCTGCGACATCGTGAGCTTGTCTCTCAACCAGCTGTATTTCAATCTTTACATTGACTCCATGCTCGCTGTTACCGATCTTGATCTCAGCACTTATGTGGATAACACCCTGGCTGGTGCATACAGCATGGACCTTGTTATGCCCTCTCCTAAGAGTAGTAATAAAATGCGTGTCAGCATTGGTCCTTCAACTGTCCACACTGATTACCCAAACGCGATTGTGAATGGATTGGAGATCATGAAGATGAACAACTCTCGAGGTCAGCTAAGCGACGGGGCATTTCTGCCAGGTGGTGGTCCCAGCACTAAGCAGAAGAATGTTGGTTTGATTGTAGGTGCAACCGTTGGTCCGTTGCTCGCGTTAGCCCTCTTGGGAGTTTGCTTTGTGTTCTTCTGTAAGAAGCGGAAACTTGGCCAAGATGGTTACTCCAAGACTTGGATGCCGTTTTCGATTAATGGAACTTCAGTGGGAAGCAAAGGTTCACGTGGAACCACGCTCACAAGTATAACTACAAACGCCAACTACCGTATCCCCTTTGCAGCGGTTAAAGACGCTACAAACAACTTCGACGAGAGTCGCAACATTGGTGTGGGAGGTTTTGGCAAAGTCTACAAAGGAGAGCTTAACGATGGCACTAGAGTAGCTGTGAAGAGAGGGAACCCAAAGTCTCAGCAAGGGCTTGCTGAGTTCAGGACAGAAATAGAAATGTTATCACAGTTTCGTCACCGCCATTTGGTTTCTCTGATCGGTTACTGCGACGAGAACAACGAGATGATACTGGTTTACGAGTATATGGAGAATGGAACGGTGAAGGGTCATCTTTACGGCTCGGGTCTTCCTAGCTTGACTTGGAAACAACGCCTTGAGATCTGCATTGGCGCGGCTAGAGGATTGCATTACCTTCACACGGGTGACTCGAAACCTGTCATCCACAGAGACGTGAAGTCCGCAAACATATTGCTTGATGAGAACTTCATGGCGAAAGTTGCAGACTTTGGACTGTCTAAGACCGGACCTGAGCTCGATCAGACTCATGTGAGTACTGCTGTGAAAGGAAGTTTCGGGTATCTTGACCCTGAGTACTTCAGAAGGCAACAGCTCACTGAGAAATCAGATGTCTACTCCTTTGGCGTTGTTCTGTTCGAGGTTCTCTGTGCTAGACCTGTTATAGACCCTACGCTTCCGAGAGAGATGGTGAATCTTGCGGAATGGGCGATGAAGTGGCAGAAGAAAGGGCTGTTGGATCAGATCATTGACCAGTCGCTTCGCGGTAACATCAGACCTGATTCGTTGAGGAAGTTTGCGGAGACAGCAGAGAAATGTTTGGCTGATTACGGAGTGGACAGGCCATCTATGGGAGATGTGTTGTGGAATCTTGAATACGCTCTGCAGCTGCAAGAAGCGGTGGTTGATGGCGAACCAGAAGATAACAGCACAAATATGATTGGAGACTTGCCTCCACAGATCAACAATTTCAGTCAGGGAGACACGAGTGTTAACGTACCGGGAACCGCGGGACGGTTTGAGGAATCGAGCATTGATGATCTCTCTGGTGTTTCAATGAGTAAAGTATTCTCTCAACTTGTGAAATCCGAAGGAAGGTAATCAGAGATTGGCAAATGGCAGTGCCCGTAAAAGGGCAAATTTTGTTTATGATCTTGTATAAGATGTTACGAGGAAAAAACACAGAGGTCTTTTGTCTGCTCGACATCTTCTGGAGTATGTATTTTCTTGCAGATTGATTAATGTTCATTCGAAGTTGTCTAATATTTGTTTGTTCTTTGTTTCTAAGGATGTTTTTAACAATCTTGTTGTTTCAGTTATACTGTTAGGTATAGAAGTTAAAACTTACTACTTCATGTTCTGGTTTGTTTTGTTTTTGGTTTGGTTTGAGAAGAGGTTTATTATATCTTATATCATTTTCGAGTTGTCTTCCAACAGCATTGGTCTGGCTGGTTCCATTGGGTTGTTCTTTTTTAAGCACGGAGTTTTAATCCAGGGAAGAGTTGTGAACAAAGTGGCGGGTGCGTAAGGCGTGGGAATCTGCCGAACAGTTCGGGCTAAATACCGAAGAAAGCTAGAAAGCGCTGTTTGATGAGCCTGCGTAGTATTAGGTAGTTGGTTAGGTAAAGGCTGACCAAGCCGATGATGCTTAGCTAGTCTTTTCGGACGATCAGCCCACCGGGACTGAGACACAGCCTGGACTCCCACAGGGGCAGCAGTGGGGAATCTTGGACAATGGGCGCAAGCCTGATCCAGCAATATTGCGTGAGTGAAGAAGGGCAATTCCGCTTGTAAAGCTCTTTAGTCGAGTGCGAGAGTTGTAGTGCATGTGTTCTGCAGACCGAAGCTAGGATGGTCCAAGGACCACCTTACCGAACTTTGACTGTCTCAAAAATAGTCTGATCTAGATATATTCAGATCATCGATTTATCAAGTCTGATCCTATCAGACATCAATCTGGGTCATCTTTCACTTACAACCAATCCATTCAATTTTGGTCGACTCTTTCTAGCATCATCTAACCCAACCAACTCATCTGAACCGTCTAAGCTAAACCGTCCTTGGACCATCCTAGCTTCGGTCTGCAGAACACGTGCACTACAAAAATTTGGCTGAAGGGAAAATTGCGGGAACGGTTTATAAACGGTTTTACGGGCTGAAACCACTCAACAATTTCATCTAATCTGTCTCTTTGCTCTATTTCTTCATTACAGTCATGAAAAAGTCTAAGGGAAGAGAAAAAAACGTTTGCTAGTCGGAGAGATCTACGGAAATGAGTGTAGGAGGTGTCAGAAAGACCGACTTTAGAGACAAAGGTGAGTATGTGATTCTAGCCTTATGTTTAGAAATTGTAGCCTCGCTTGAATTTACTTCGTCTTTAGATGCTAGGAGATTGTTCTGGAATGATTGCCTATCTTGATTCCTTGTAGTGCTGTCTTAGACCGAGTTATCGTTTCCTTCCATTGATGTGTCAGGATCAGTCTGTTCTTAGAGCCTTAGGGCCTGTAAGGCATGGCTGGATCGTGAGATGGCTCATTGACTTGGAAAGATTATGTCGATCAGCAACTGATGATAAGCATAATTAACTGATGATTTTTTTTTTTTTTGTGATTGCTTTACTTTGGAAAAGTGAGATGGGATGACCTCTCTTACTAAGAAAATTTGTTGCTTAGGCCTCCTTTGTGGATGAAGGTCATGATCAAACCCAAAAGGATGAAGACATACCTTGATCGTGAGACTAAAGCAGGAAAGAAGGATGGTGGATTTGGGTGGATATAGGTCAAGTAGTACAAGTGGGAGCCAAAACTCGCACAATCAAAAATCTCTTTTTTAAACATAACTTTTTTAGGAAACTGGATTTTCTACGATAGCAAACGACAAATAATCAGAAAAGATGTGCGATAAAAATACGTTAATAAAACAATTGATAGGAACCGGTTAATATACAATAAAATTTCGGGTTCAATTTGGTTATGGTTTTTCAGATAATATCAGAAAATTGGGTAAAAATCAGTTTTCAAATAAAATATAAGGTACTTCGTATAAATTTAAATTAAAAAATATTAGTATAATTTGGTTCTTGCCGGTAATTCGGATAATTTTAAATATTTTAGATAAACATATTTAGGTAGTTCATCTTTGGGTTGTTCATTTTATAATTATTATTTTAAGCTATTTGGTAATTTTAAAACTAAATAAAATTAATATTTTAGGTATAGAAACTATATTTTGGAAATTTGAGTACTCATTCGGTTACGGTTTTTTGGTTCCTGAATTGCATGAACCGTTCGATATTTGTGAACATAAGTTAAGTTTCTGAGTTTGTTTTTTTGGTTTGGTTTTGTTTTCGGTTCTTGGCTTATATGCTCATGCCTAACTCCAAGAGTTATCCTCCTAGTTTGTTAGAGTTACTTGTGATTCAGACGAGGTGAAGATAAGCGTTTATGTGGGATCAAAGGCTAAGTGTCGCCTTTCAGTCTTGGACAATTTTGATCGTGACAACTTCTAAGGCCGAAGCCTGCGGACTTAGGTAAGTTTGAGTGTTCAAGCCATGGTGTTGACATTTTTTCTTTATAAGAGATGTAATCTTCCCTCACTCTCACCACTTGTTTATCTTTCAAGAATTTTCTAAGGGAAAGAACTTGCTTTGTCTCTCTCTTACTTTGAAAAACCTGTTCCAATGTCGTGGAATGGTCTTGGCCGAAAGTTTACGAAGGAGTTCGATGTGTGTGGAAATAATTTTGATGGAGAAACCACCACGCAATCAGACAAGTCTGGGGGAAAGAAGAGGAGGAATTGGAAGAAGAGGAAAAGAACCAAGGGAGGTTCTCAGTTATCATTGATTCCTCGCTTCTCAGATGGTGTCAGAAAATCCAGAGTGCGCAGAAGATGCTTCTCAAAGCCATTTGCAAAGGTTCGAGCACTCCTTATCGCTGAGATGGTAGACAAAGGAGAAGAGTCTATGCAGAGGCTTTCACACAAGAATGATAAAGCTTCAGAGAGCAGACATTGAGACTTGTTTTATGTTCTTAATTATTCTCATCCGGACTAAATCAGATATCCAAAGTCAAGCTAAATGACTATAACAAAGCACTGAGTGGGAGGCAACCCACTATTAGGTAATTTCATTCAGTTTATGTTAGATTGTTACTGATTTTTGTTTTTATTTTTATGCAGGTCAAAAAAAAAAGTGAACAGTAACGACGGTACTGTAGCAAGCACATCGACCGACACTGTAGCAAAAATCGGGAGTTACTGTAGCTGCGATATTGTAGCAGAGCTACTGTAGCAGTCACTGGTTATCGAGAAGAAAAAAAATTAAATAATTGGTTTTATTATTTATTTATTACTGATTTTTAGTGTTTTATTTATGTTAGGTAATTAAAAAAAGAAAGATCCAAGGAAGAAGAGTTGATATACCAGCATCGATCAACGACAACAGGCCATTGTCGGTCGACAGAGCATTACGAATATCGATCGATCGCCACTTAACTGTGTCGATTGACGCTCACCATCAGCGAGCAAGTATACTGTTTCACCTTGTTAAATTTAGTACTTATATATTATTTTCTCACTAATCTTAGACTGTATAACACTGGGGACAATGTTGTTTAAGTTTGGGGGATGTTCTACTGATATTGTGTTTTGTATTTTGCTTTAGTTTTATAAGTTTTTATTGTGTTTTATTGAGTCAAGAAAGAGATGATGAACTTTTTCAATTTTACTTACTATCTAACCACTCTCTAGCACCATTCTTTGAGGTTTTTGACTGAATAGTGTACTAAATGGAAACGCCAAAGTGGATCATCTGCCAATATCATCCACGCTAGCTGAGAAAGTCTGAAGGACCCAAAGCTGACTTCCAACCTTAATCAATTCAACTTGCTTGTCTTGGAGCTTGGTATACACTTGCTTGTCTTGGAGCTTGGTATACATTGGATTGGATTCCTCTTTCAGGTCTGAAAGGTATAAGTCTGTAAATTTTTGGTTCCCTTCTCTCCTCTCTTCGGCATCCAGAAAGAAAGAAAGAAAAAAAAAGATTGAAATGATTTCCTGCGGTTTAGAGGGGTAGGAGTGTCTCATGTGACCCCATTATTCTTCTCTAATTGAATGATCACACATCGTTGGAAGTGAGGGGTAGGTACATTACCGATGACCCCACTATTCGCATACACTTTGCCAAGAAAAGAAAAAAAATATAAAGAAAATTTGAAAAGAAGATGAATAAGATGGACTGCATCAGCATCATTGTTCATTGGATTTGAGATAAAAAGATTGAGAGAAGAGATATATAGGGTTTCTTTTATTCTTGCTCTAGGTTAGGAGAGAAAGGATAAACTCCTTCAGAGAACTCTTGTAACTCTTTTCGTTTTTATCATCTATTCTATTGCAGTTTTATATCTATTCATCTATGATTTCTGTTACAAACTTCATGCTTGAACAGATCCACCTGTTAGGTTTAGGGTTCAAATAGGTTATGAGGAATTAACCCCAAATATAGAACTGCTAGGTCGTGATATTCATCAATAGGATGTTCTTACTGCTTGTGTTCTAGAGTCGCGAACTAGAACTCTGATCTTAGAATCATTAGGCACAAGTGATAGCTTGGTGTTTTCTCTGAATAGATCCTCACTGAACTAGGATTGCTAGAAACAAGTGATAACTGATCTTGGAACCCTAGTGAGTACTTTATCAACCCGCGCGCAAAGCTTGCTAGAAGTGTGTCGATCGATATTCTAATAGAGTTATCGATCGACGTCGTTAAAGGTGTATCGATCAATATTCCTCTAGAATTATCGATCGACACTTTCTAATTGATCGACAAACGATTGTTAAGATCATTAGATCTAGTCAATAGACGAATCTAGAAAGCGAACGCTGATCGATTTTTTCTTATAAGTGTTGAGCTCTTTATTATCTTGCATACAACAATTAGTCTCTATATCATTATAATCCTGATTACCTGAATAGAAACCCTTGATCTAGCAACCATCCTTCCATCAAACAACTCAATCAATCAACCGAGCAACTACCTTGCTCACCACTGCTATTTACATATAAACTATTAGCCTAGCTTAATCATACAACTATTAGATCTTTTGTGTGCCTTAGCTCCCTGTGAATTTGATCCCTTATAAGTACTACAACTCGACCTCTTATTTTAGAGAGTATAAATCACTCCTTAGGGTAATTTGAGTAATATCAAGTATCTTCGCTGGTTACTTTATTTTCGTTTTGACTGCAAAGTGCTGCTCGACATTCCTCGGTCTAATGACCCTTTCGGTTATGGAAGGCACATAATTTGTTGAGATCGTACGTCGACGATTTGTTTTGCGGCGAATTGTTTATAACATAGGAGTGCTGCCCTTTAGTTGCTGGTTCTTTAGGAGCATTAGTCTTTTTGGCGGCTTTATTTTTGTTCGCGCTGTACTGTTCTTTTAAGGCTGCGACCTCTTCTTCGTGGGTTGCGAAGTAGGAGGCTCGGTGTAGGGCGTCGTCTAACTAGATGGTTGCTCGTACTGCCATTTTGTCTCTGAATTTGGAAGAGAACCAGACGCCGTTCTTTAGTGCTGCTAAGGCCACAACTTCGTTTGGATGTGAAATCTTGGCTTTGATTTCTCTGAACTTGTTTATGTACGCTCTTAGTGGTTCGAAAGGCGCCTGCTTGAGATTCCAGAGATCCGCCTCGATAACCCTTGTTTCTATGAAAAATGAGTATTGTTTGAGGAACGTAGATACTAACTGGGTGAAGATATCAATTGAGTTTTCTTCCAGGCCAGCGAACCACTCAAGAGCGGCTCCGGTGAGGTTTTCGGTGAAGAAGCGACAGTAACCGGCCTCTTTTTCGTCGTCGTTGAGATGCGCTCTCGATATTTCTAGTCGGAAGACTCGTACATGAGCTTTGGGGTCCGAGTTCCCGGCATATTCGGGGAGTTTTAGTTCTCCCACATGGTCTAGCCTTACGCTTGCGATTCGATCCGTGAACGGGGTCCTCCTTGTCTCCTCGATAACCATTTCTATGTCCGGAGCTGAGCTTGTTGCCATATGAACGATGGCATGTTTCCTTTTGAGCTCGGCGTCGTTTCATTCGATATAATTCTGGAATGTTTTGGTTTCATTCGGGATCCTCGGGTCTTCTCTTTGAGGATCCGCGTTGATGGGTCTGCGGCGGTCGTACCCTTAAGCTTGTCCTATTGGGTCACCGAATCCCGCTTTCTGAAAAGTTCCCGTAGCAGATGGAGGTCGATTCTCGGAGGTTGGATGACCCAGTGGTGGAATTCGCGTTCTTGGTTCGCCAGGTCTTTCCATGTAGCCCTTTTGTGTTTGGGTCGGCGTACTTCGTGGGCCTTGTAGCCCGGTATCTATTTCGTCCAGTCCGTTGTAGCTTAAGCTTTGATAGGCCATGCCTTGTTGCGGGGTTCGTTGCGAGTTTGCTCCCATGTAGCGCCCGGATCGAGCGCTCGGGAACTCTGGAGTGCTGAAGGCTCTGAGATTTAGGGGATTCGGCTTTACACCTGATGGACCGGTTGGCGGTTGGTTTCTTTCTCGGGCTCTAGCTCGGTGTTCCGCGAGTTCTCATTCGGCCTGATCCAGTCGATTAGCAATGGTTAGATAGGCGGTATCTTGGTTTCAAGATTTATTTATTAACGTCGAGACCATTCCTCGAAGCTCGGTTACTTCTTCTCGAGTTTGAGCTAAAGGGGTTGGGGATATTGGCCTCGTTGATTGAGTTCGGGTTAGATCGTCGGCAGTCGGCCTTTCTCCAGGGCGATTCCAGACTCGAGCTCCGGTTCGGTCGGGGATCGAGGTTCGATCTGGAACCAAGGTTCGGTCTGGTACCGAGGTCCGATCTGGTGCCGAGGTCCGATCTGGTACCGAGGTCCGATCTGGTACCGATGTCCGATCTGGTACCTAGGTCCAACCTGATGCTGGACCTCGATTGTGGCTTGACGCTCGATCCTGGTTTGAGGTTCCGATCAAAGGGATACGTTGCGTTTGGATCTCGTTTCTCTTGTTGTATTCGATCTTATCAAATCAATAAAATCCATCTTTGCCTACGAAGTCCATAAGAGAAAAGATTTAAAGCGGAGTGAAATGGGGTCGATGTGTATGTGTAATTCTCTCTAGGGTTTTCTCTGTCCCTTTTCGTTTGCATCGATCTCTTCTTATAGTGGATTGGTTCCGGATTTCTCCAAACCTCTCTGCGATCTCTGGCTCTTTGAATAGATCTCTTTTTGTTCGCTGGAGTCGGGCTTCTTCGTTGATTGGGCGGCCCAGGTTACTCAGGCCCAATTACAAAGTTGACCGAAATTGGGTCCAACAATAATCACCGCCCGGAAGATGGATAAGATTCATTGAATGTTGTAGTGGGCATGAAGAGTTAAGGGACAAATCAATGTGATTTGTAACGGTTCGAAGTGAAGCATCAAATTTAAAGCGACATGAACTTACTCAGAACCTCCATTGTTTGTTAACGGAATCGTATATTCGAAGACCGATAAACCCTAGAAATGTGAATAAGGAAGAACATGAAGCGAGACTGGCCTGCCTTTTCTCTGTATTTCCGCCCATAAATCAATATTCATTAATAAAACACAAAAGCTCGGAAATTATTTACCTGGTGATACATGTCAAACTGTGGTGAGCCGAATTGATGACGTGGCAGAAGGAGGAATGAGAGAAACTCTTCTTTATATATAAACTAGGACGGCTCCGCGCTATGCGCGGGATGTGTTGTTGGCGTCAAATATATTATTTTTGTGTAAGTTTTTATGTTCGGTTGGTTGTGAGTGTGATTATATTAAGCGATCAGTTTTGTCTACATCAAAATTTTAAATAGTTGACAATAATATTAACTGACATTATATTTTGTTGTTTTGTTGCTAAAAAACCTTGTTTGCTTAATAAAGAAAAGATCCTAAAATAGTAGGCTCATTTTTATTTTTTAATGATTTCCTATCATTATTATAATCAGTAAATACATTAAATTACTGGGAATTATATTTGAGATTGAATGTGTAGATTATGAATTATTAATTGTTGTTATTTGCTTTGAATCCACTAAATTTTTTAGTTTATCGTATATATTTTCTTTTAAATCTATTGGTTTTAGTTAATAAGAAAAATAAATAAATTCTTCACAGTAAAAATATTTTTAAAATTAACATATATTGTATTAAAACATTTATTAAATGAACTATGCCATCTAAAGGGATTATAATGTTCTTTTAACAAATATTATTATTCGGTTTCAGCGTATAATTAGTGACTGTTTAAAATATTATATTGCCTTCTGTATTTTTCTTTTCGTTGGTTTTACTGAGTAATCTATTATTTTATTTTTAAATTTTAAGATAATTTTATTACAGAACATAAATATAAATTAGAATATAATATAGGTATGATGTTAAAAATATAAATTAGAATATAATATAGGTATCATGTTAAAAATATATCATGTGCTATAATTTTGGATCAAGTTACATTCATTTATTGAATCATTATGTGTTATATAATTGTTGTTTTATTTTATTTTTTGTGTCTTTGTATTTTCTTAATCTTTCTTTGTTTTTTTTTAGAGGCAATAAAATCTTTGTTTGTTTGATGCTTATATTTAAATATAGGGGTGAATTGTTGTATATCTATACTATTAAAGCAGGATTCTATTGTATTTTTTACCTTAGCCTGTCATTTTTTTACTAACATTGCATGTTTCATTAAGGGCAATCAAGTAATATTAATAACACATTTATATTGAGTCATTTTTTTCGGATCCAGCCCACATCAGATCTCTCTTGGGCCATTTGGGCCGATTAAGAAATCAGATCCAATTCACACATTTTTTCCTTTGGGTCATTGAGTCCAAGTTCATATAATTTTTTTCAACTATTCTTAATTATTATTATTTTTTTTCTTAATATAATTTAAGCTTTCATAAAAAAAATTAATTTTTTCACTGAAAAGTATAAATCTTTATTAAAAGTATATAATTTTAAAAATAAAAATATATTAACCACATAATAAAATTAATTTATCAGAGTTATACCAACTTAATTCATTAAAGAAATAAAGTTTAATTTTGTAAACATAAATAGTCATTTAAAATGAAATACGATAAATAAAGATAAAAAGTTTAAGTTTTTTATAAAATAAAACACAAATATATGAAAATATGACATTCACTAAATATTTGTCAATTGAAAAAAAAAAATAAACTCGCGCTCTAAAAGCGCGGGTCAAAATCTAGTTATGTTTTAAAATTCGTTGATTTCTTGGTGGGTTTAATGTTTCTATATTATAACTTTGATGCATGGGCTCATGCTCGTTGGTGTGGACGTTTGTGTTGTGGTATTCTATGTTAGAACGTTAACTTACATCGCAAGGAATTATTATATGACTATAGTTGAAGGTTTAATTTTACAATCCAAGTTTGAGTTTGTATGACCAAATTTTGTTTGATAACCAAGTTAAGATTCATGTATATTAAATAAAGGTACTGGAAACATTAAAAGTTTAACATAATATGGATAATCATAAAAGATATTCAGAAATTAAAAACCTGGCACAAAAATTAAAAACAAAACAAACAGCCCGTAGGCTGAAAAAATAAAACAGCCCGTAGGCTGAAAACAAAAAGCCCGTATGCTTATTCTGTCTAAAATTAAAAAGTAAATAAATTTCTATGGAACAGAGATATACCACTGAGAAATTGTCTTTTGATCATGACAATCAATGACATTCAAAAAGGCAAGCACTAAACTTGATTATGCATTTGCCGTTGCTTCCTTTGTTCTTAGAAAGTTGTTTTTGACATCGCTGCCACATAATATTCCATAATTAAAAACTGACACACTCAAATATATTCAAATAAACAATAACACATATTCTTAAAAAATACAATAACACCTTCAAAAAAATTGAATCTGCCAAACTCTCCCCAACTCCCACCTGTATTTAGTTATGCATAGATGTTAACTCTGAATCGAAGTACTCTTGTGTAGTTTCCATTTGTCTGTAAGAAGAAACCTAATTAAGTACCTAGATTTGTTAGAAGATCTCATTACAGAGGATTAACCCTCGCATAAATGTTTAATTTGTTTATCTCAGATCTTCGCAGCAGTAGCTAACTAAACGATTGTTTGCTACATGGTGATTTGAGTTAGCTGGAGAGCATGAGTCCTGGAAAAAAAAATTAAAGTGAGGGTTTTTTACCAAACTGAGAGCATACATGACTCCTTTACGTCACCAATTGTCAGATTCACCTATCATTGTACCGGATGGTGGCTCATCTTCTGTGCATTGCTTAGTGTATTCAGCTCACGGCGTGATGATGCACTCAACCCATTTGCCAACTGGAGAGTTCTTTTGCAAGGAACTTCTGAGGAGCCACAACTACGGGATCTATCTATTAAAAGACCTATGTTGTGAAAAATATTGTATGCTTACATAGAGGAGATTGATGAAACTCAGGAACGCAATAAAAAAAAAGTGTGGTGGCGGCACTTACGGTTCCAATCCAAGAAGCATAAAAAGGTTGCAGAGATAGGACTATGGCAATTCAGAAAAGTGACACCATATCCGATTAATATACTGAAAGAGATATAAAACGAAGATGATTTCAAGGGGAGAAATATCGATATATTTATACCTGAAAGTACACCGCCTTGCCGATGCAAACCAAGCATTGAAGATCCGTCGTGGTGGGCTTATGAATTAATGGGATTAAACACAGTAAAAACCATAACGCAATCCGTTTAAGTTGTGAAGAATCTCAGGCGTCACCGTCGAAGGCAAAAGAGAGAAGAACACAAATGTATGTGCGCAATCAGATTAGGGTTGGTGCTCACTGGCTTCTGGACAAAACAAACTTTCCAAACTAAAGCCCATTAACATTGAACAATCGCATAACAAAAACGAAGCCCAACAAATTTTCAATTAAACGAAGTGCAGCGTTTTAAATGGCCGGGACAGGTGTCGCAACCATGGACTTCGACTTTCCTAGGTGGAATCTGATGTGCCACACCCAGGAGAGATTCAAACCCTTTTTTATATATAAAGATACTTGTGGTCTGCCCGGGCGGGAATATTATATTTGTTTAGTTTTAACTTTGATGATTGTTTATATTTTTGATGTATTTTAATTTTTATTTGTTATTAATATGTTCTCTTATTTTTTTGAAAAAATAATAATATGTTCTCTAACATTCTATTGTTTAATTATATCATTTATTTTTAAATTTTTATTTAGTGAAAGCATTTCTTTTTCTCCAATTCATCTTCTGTACATATTAATTATGTTCTTTTAAAAAAATTATATATTAAATATAGAATTTTTAATAAACTATCAAAATACTATAGAATGTTTGACAAAATTTTAAGCGTAAACAAAATAATATATGCTTAAAATGTTGTCGTGAAGTTTTAGTTTTATACTTCTCATGATTTCTTTTTTTACTAAATGATTTATTATTTGCCAAACTTTGAGACCTAAAATTCGTGAACCAAATGTAACCTATAAATACTAATCACAGTTTTTTTTGTATTCTTATCTAAGTTTCAGAGTGTACATTTTTTATAATAATGAACATCATTCGTAATGCAACTTCCACTTAACCCATGAATCCTCTTTATGCATAATTTGACGTGAAGGAGCTGCATATACTTTGCATTGTCGGTATATCCCGTTAGGGTATTTTCAGGGATACACATGAGTTTATCATTTATAAATTACAAATTCATATAAGAAATGTGATAGTAGGATAATGTTGTATTTTTTATAGAAACTCAATGAAAATTTTGATATGGATTTTAAATGGTTAGTGTAGAAATTATAATGCACTTGAATCTATAAAATTCCCCATGTAAAGTTTCTAATAAATATTCTTATTACTGCATCAAAGAATCGTTTGTTGTTTCTAAAAATTTTATGAAATTTTGTTAACTTCTTTCTATCAGTGTTTTGTGTTACTTTGCATTGGTAATGCGTGGATGAAGCTAGTAATGCGAAAAATTGGATATGCCGGTTTGTAGGGGTGGGCATTTGGGAATCCATCCGGGTACGGTTCGCATCTGTTCGGATTTTTGATTTTTAGGGTTAAAGATTTCAACACTATCCAGGTATTTATAAATAATGTTTCATGTTTGGTTTGGATCTTTACGCGTTAGGTTCGGATTCAGATAACCCGTTTAAATCATTTTTAAAAATTTAAAATTTATTATATACCTTAAATTTCTCAAAATCTAAAATTAAAATAAAATATTACATATAAATTTGAATTATACCAAAATACATAAACTTAACATATAAATTGGTATGAATTGAATATTTGGATAGAGAAGCAATATATATTTCAAGTAATTTTGGTATTTTAAGTATTGTTTAGCTAATTTGTACATTTACTTTTGACTATTTGTATATATTTTAAGTATTTTGGACAATTTCAAAATATCTTATATATTTTGGATATTTTTATATATTGAATTTAAAAATAATTAATATATTAAGGTATATAAATCTATTTTGGATTCAATTCGAATTTTGAATCCATTTGAATATTTAAATGATTTTGACCCTGATACTATTTTTCGGATCGGATTCAATTTAATTCTTTGGATTCAAGCTTTTTTCCCAATCCTTCTTGATTGGTAGGAGGTCTTTTATTTTTACTTTTATAACCTTGGTTGGTCTTTGGAGATTCTTTTCCATGGCTTTCATAATTTACATTACGTATTTCTGGCGGTGACTTGTTTTTGTTTTTGTTTTTGTTTTTGTTTTTGTTTTGGAATATGGTATGAGGACAGTGGGGGGGGGGGGGGGAGTGGAACTTTTGTATACTAACTTGAAAGGGGGGAGTGGAACTTTTGTATACTAACTTGAAGTCCAAGTCATCTTACATGTGTGGTTGATAGTTATTAGTGCTGAGGCTGGCGTGGTGGATATTTCGGGGAATATGTTTTTTTTTGTTCTCGTTTATGACTATTTTTAGAGTGTGATTAACAGTGGTTTTGTTACATCCTCCCTGATGAATAGAGCTTGATCCTCATGAGAAGACGTTGATGCCCTGTTTATTACGGCCGGTGATTTGCTTTGTGAAGGGTTGGTCGTGAATTTGGCCTCTGTTTTTGTGGATCTTTGAACCATTTAATCATTTAGGGGATGCTGGTTTTGAAAATAAATCTGAATCTGTTGTTAGAGGGGGGGGGGGGGGGGATGACATGAACATGATCGATTTTCGTATGTTAGCAGATGCAGTTGTAATGACTGTTTGTTACAATTGTTAGGCTTAATAAATTGTTAGTTAATGCAGCAACGCAGTTGTTAATTTCTTTTCTTCCGGAGAGGCCATGATGCCAATCTTACGTACAAAATAAGTTGATCAGGTCAATGGGAACTCTTCAATCTGTCATTATAGATTTATCGCATTCTGTGTTTGCAGAGCTCATCTCAGAAACTAAAGAAAATCCATACAAATGTTAAGTATTACAATTTGAAAACTTTTAACTCTTTATTGAACGGCCTTGTATACAATGCCACACTAAAGAAAGGCAATCTAATTGCCAATAATGATTGATATACTTCAAATACTGTGTTTCTTGTCATGCTTAATTATATGAAGGCCAAGTCATTAAAATATAAACTTTTGAAGATCCTGCACTCAAAAAACAGAGAACGGTTCCATCCAATTAGTAATATTTAACACATCCAGTCTTTCATCAAGTTGGTTTCAAACCTCTTGATATGGTCTGTATCACAGTGTCCAAAGCCTTGTCCTTGGTGGGATGCTCACATCTCTTACCGCACTTCATTCATATGTTAAAAAGCGTCAAGACATGAAACCTTTCTAAATGATATATGTATCAATTGGTGAGAAAGTAAAGAATAATAACTCGTTTTGAAAATTATTCCTTGGAAGACAACAAAACCTTGGAAGCCTTGGCTTACCAAAGAATACTCAAATCCAGATCCTATGCTGCTACCACGCTGTCTCAATTAGTAACTTAATAAAATTATGCAAGTGGTAAATGGCCGGTGAACTGATACTTACGCAGGTTCAAGATCCTCAAATCATGTGACATAATCTTTGATATCCAACCTGTCAAAAGATAATATATTCATTCACCGTACCCAGCAAGTTAAATGTTTAACTCAACCACAAAATTTCAAACAAAAAAATTAGCCAGCGAGATCATTATATAAAGATATACAAACATGACGTAGAGAGAGAGAGAGTTTTGACCAATTTTCCCAGTAGTATTAGTTGTAACTGTAAATGGTTTTAACTAACCTTCATGTATGATTTTATGATGGATGCTAATAGAGTCCTAGATGAGCGTGGTCTGCATCAATAAAAGACAATCAAGCTTTAGAATTTAAAATATCAATGATGACTTTCAGAAACAACATATTCAGTGAGAAGAAAATACCTTCTCATAACCAATGACCAAATTGATCCTCATTAGCTCTCCACCTTTCTTCACGTTCTCTGCTTCCCAAAAATGGAGGAGGTGTGTGACATCGGTATCCTTACACCAACCAGCCTTCAGCTTCAGACAGAAGCAGTTGAGGGTTTGCCATGATTATACCAACTCTTACAGATAGTTTGCTATAATAGAATAGCGCGACTTAAAGATGAGCAGAACCTTCTCCTTCGGCTTCATATATATAGTGTCAGAAATTGGTAAGGAAGGCAGGGAAGCTGGAAGGATGTGGAGTTGTGGATTGCTATGATTAAATGTCGTTATTAAGAACATACAATAAATTGCATGCTAGTGAAACCTGGAAGTAACGACGAAGGTTATAAAGAGGCGGTGGATTCAAGAGTAATTGATACGTCTGAGATAAATTGAGAAAGGATATAGGGGAATATTAACCTAATTTAATGGATCTTAGTGGTTGTGAAATTTATTTCATGAAGTCCACATGAAAACACTACGTTCGGGCTTACAATATAGCACGATCTCTTACGCTGGCCCAAAGAAAATTAATCACATTATATGTTAGAAAGAAGAAGACACGTGTCTTATTTTGCCCATACCTCCATGCTGATGTGGCAGCAGGAGAAGAGAGAAAACTCTCATTTATTAGTATAGATAGATAGATAGATAGATAGATATTATAAATCTTTATTTTACTGTACATATAATTAAACTAAAATTTATATAAACATTATTTTATGAATAAGTTGTTTTATTTATATAATCTGCCTCGTATTATTTTCACTTGTATTTTAAAGTTTTAAAATTATTATACAAACTAACTATATGTTATTCAACCCGTATCATATTTGTTAAATATTTCTAAAAACTGTAATTATAAAACATAACCTATAGTTTGATGTACCATATAATCAAATAATATTAATATCATCCGAATTCGGAATTTTATTTTATCAAATTCAGTTATACTGAATTATATTTTGATATTAAAATTTAAATATGAATATTAAATATAAATCATTTTTTTTTTTATTTTAAAAATATTACTTCAATATTTTTCTTTATTAAGTTAACGAAGAGAAAATATTGTAAAATTCATACAGATATGTTATTATATATATGCAATTATTTAGTTTTTAATTTAAAAATAGTTAATAAATGGATTAAATTATTTTATATTTATTAATTGGTGTAGTAATTTGATTTTGAATATGAAGTATATATATATAAATATTATAGAAATTTTATTTCTTATTCTATAAATCCAAAATGAATTAATATTCATTTATAATAATAACTAATATTGATTACGAATTTTTATTATTTAAAATTAAAGATTAAAACGAATATATATTTACATTTTTCAGTAAAAATATATTAAAATATATTATTAATTCACAATCTTAGAAAAAGATACTTAATTATATCTTTTAAGATATTTTATTTTGAAAATATTTATATTAAAAGTTAAATAAAATGTATATCTAATACTAATTAAGTTTGTTGTATGTAAAATAATAGAAAGTTAGATAAATTAGTGCTTCTATTTTAATAGTACAAATGATTTAAATTAATGACTTTCTAACGAGGGTCCAATTTTTATAAAAAAATCACATATGAGAAAAAATTGTAAGTTCTGTTTCAATAGAACAAATGGTTAGGTACTCCCTAAATGGTTAGGGAGTAGTTTTTTTGGTTCACGATGGAGAGTTATAAAAACAAGATTCACTTGATGTAAAACAGTTTTTTTTGGTGAGTACAAATTTAACATTCAATCCAAAAAAAAAACTCATGACTGCGGATGCTCTTATATTCAGGACGAGATAGACCCTTTCAATACGAGTCCAAATCTGTTTTTAGATCTAACCGCTGTCAATATCAATCCCGGTGAACAGGAAGATTGCTATAATAGCCGTCGATTTATTTGTATCGACGGCTAACAATACCAATCGTGTGAGCAATAAAAAATTAATTTTCAAGAGACGCCCAAAATTTGTATAGTATCGCCAAATTCCACAGCCTTTTTCTTAAAACTTTGACACAAAAATATCTGGTAAAAATGAATCCTTGTGAAGTTTCATTACAACTTTCACGTGTTTAATACACTTTCTTTTTGGTATAAAACTTGTTTAATACATTTCGCAACGATTAATATTCATTCATACATACTACAATTTTTTCTTCATATGAAGCAAATTAAAAATATGATTAAAATAATATCATATATATTATTTGAAAATTATTTTTAGAATGTAACCTTCGTCCCATATATTATTTACATGTATTATGCTCATGTTTCATCATGAAAATCATTTTTAGATTAGTTTTATAAATATGTTTAAACTATTAGAAAACGCCAAATTCCACAGCATTTTTCTTAAAACTTTGACACAAAAATATCCGGCAAAAATGAAAAGGAAATTGGGGCCTATAACCCCGAAAAAACTGTAATTCATCCACTAGCCATTTTTCCAAACAGCTCTATACACGCCGTTAAATATACATATTAATATTGTAATACCACTTCGTATAACTGGCGCAACCTGCAAAAAAAAAATTAAAATTATTAATTAGTAACCTCACAAAAGTAAAACGTGTCTTCCCCTACTTCACATCTTCCCCTTTTATACTTCATTTGATAACTTTCTCGAAGTCGAAAGATCTCCAACTACGATTTCTTCCAACGCCTCGCATCCGCATGCAATCAAAAGCTTTTCCATCTCCTTCGTACTCCCTTGTCAATCGTGTTAGTGTTTCACCGGCGGTTAGAAACACAACCTTCCTCTCCAACTTCACAAACTCAATTCTTCTCAGATCTTTGAAACTCCTGTAAGTTCTTTGTGTTTTTCCTTCGATTATCTTCACATTCTCTTTGTCTGTGTCCAAATCAACTATTCCACTTGTGTTTTTATCTGATATGCATAGTAAAAGGTGTAGTAATAATGTTTCGATATGGAATAGCATCTGCGTTACATACGGGTTTCACCGTCTAGAAATGACTCTCCGTTAGGTATATTCCATTTGACTTGGAATAGAATAAAATATAGACGTTTATATTCCATTTGACTTTGAATGAAATTAATTAGAACGTTTAATATCACCTTCTTTCACTTCTGAATTCATACTTGTATTTATATTTACGTATTTTTATAGTTGTATTATGGTTTATATTTCCGTGTAGGGTTTAGTGATGATTGGAGAGGGATTAGTTTCTGGAATATTGAGTTTGTCATTGCAAGATTGGGGTTGACATTGAATTAAGTGTCATATTTCCGTGTAGGGTTTCATGATTAGTTGATAGGGTTTCGTATATATTCCCCTGTGTGGTTTAAGATCTTGCGCTATGCATATCGTTACCTCTTACAGAGTTTTCATTCCACATTACTGTTATACTATACCATTTATTTTACATTTACTTTGTTATATGGATGCTAACACCTTTATCTTTCGCTTTTGTTTCTCAGGTTACAATTGGAAGATTTAGGCCGTCAAGTAGATTATTCGAAACTGGATTTGAACCATCCGGTGAATATATTTTAATTTATATGTAATGATGCAATGTGTATATAAGTGAAATATATCGTGTATACGTAAAATGGAAAGACCATTCATGTGAAATGGAATATATGATCTTTATTATTTGTTGTATTATGTTCTATATGCAGAACATATAATCGAAATATGATTGTACAGTGCATAAGCATAAGTTATGTTTTGTTGTTGTATTATTGCTATGAATCTTAGTTTATGCGTATTCATCAAAACTAAGAAATTTAAACTCAGTTTTATCATTTCGTTAACCATATCCACATAAGTGTAAACTTCACTTATATTTGAATTTAGAGGGTGAGTGAGATTGGGGTTAGGTTTATGATTTAAGGAAAATTAATTACTTTACATATTTTAATATTTGGATTTATGGTTTATATTTAGGTTTAGGGTTTAGTGATTAATGTTTAGGGTATAGTATTATGTCGGTGGAGGGGGTAAGATTGGGGTTAGCATTAACTTCTTCCATGATATCATAGATATTTCATAATTTCATCAATATGTACTAAGCTATTTATTTAGTTCCATTCTATTTAGGTTGAAGGTTTATATTTGAGTTTAGGTTTTATATTTTAGGTTAGAATTTAGTGATTACGGTTTAAGGTTAAGTATTAGGGGTTTATGGTGGGATTGTTATATGGTTAATTATTGAGGGCTTGTATGGGGTTCGTGTTATATACTATTTTAGTGATATGGAATAGAACACTCCTGAACTTTCATATTATATTATTTATTTTATTTGAATTTATGGTTTACATTTGAGTTTAGGGTTTATATTCTCATGTTTGGGTATAGTGATTACTTGAGAGGGTTTGAACTATAGTCGACTTGTGTTGACATTTGGAGCCAAAATTACCAGCTTCCATAAAGCCATATCCATATCAACATACGTTTGTGTATACAAAATTGGTTTTGTCATGTGTACTTGACAATTTTGAATTTCTTATTCCACATGGGTCATGTAGAATAGAAATTCACCAGTCTGCTAGTTGAGTTTATATTCGACGCTTCAAGTAGACTATAAATGCATATGCTTGGAATTTCACATTTTCGGTGACATGGATTAATATTGGATTAGGGGTCATATTCTCCTATAGGGTTTAGTGATTAGTTAATAGGTTGTAACATATATACATTTTTGTTTTTTATTTCCATGATATTTGGCCTTTACGTCGTCACCTATTTTATTTCGTCATATAAAGTAGCAATGTTAAGAAATTAGTTTCTCCGCTACGTTTCCATAAGTTGTAAAACGTGTACACTTAGTATCCCCTCATTTTCCTCTATAATATAACTATCATACGTGATAAATACAGTTGGCCTCTCACATTTGTATATGTATGTGCGTGTTTACATTTGACAGAAAAGCACCACGTCGCCTATTTTAAACATTGTAACTGGCAACTTGTAACTTAAAGGGGCATAACCGGCTGAAAAGTGAGCAAAAAGACAGACACTAAATTATGTCAAAATCAGTGTTAGTTACTTAATTTATCTCTGAAAAATGGCTATTTCGCCAATAAACCCAAAATGAAACCTTGTGAAGTTTCATTACAACTTTCACGTGTTTAATACATTTTCTTTTTGGTATAAAACTTGTTTAATAGATTTCACAACAATTAATATTCATTCATACATACTACAAATTTTTCTTCGTATGAAGCGAATTTAAAAATAAGATTAAAATAATATCATATATATTATTTGAAAATTATTTTTAGAATGTAGCCTTCGTCCCATATATTATTTACATGTATTATGCTCATGTTTCATCATGAAAATCATTTTTAGATTAATTTTATAAATATGTTTAAATTACTAGAACAATTACAACATATGCCATTCATTATTTGGTCTAAGTATATGTTTTTCGTTAACATATTTTTTTCAATGTAAATATGTTTAAATTACTAGAAAAATTACAACATATGCCATTCATTCACTACAAGAAAACAGCGGTATTCTGATGGACATTCCGACGGAAAATGAAATCCTCGGAATATCCCGAGGAATTTCCGAGGAAACACAAAATTTGGTTTCCTCGGAATTTCCTCGGAATATACCGACGGAATTCCGAGGAAATATCAATCCATCGGAATATTCCGAGGAAATTCCGAGGAAAAATGTGTTCCTCGGAAAAAACCGATGAATTCCGAGGAAATATTATAGCCGTTGGAGAGCCGTTGGGGGATTTTACAAAATTCCGAGGAAATTCCGACGAACTAGCCGTTGGCGTCGGAATTCCATCGAAATTTCCTCGGTCTGTCGGCAGGATTTAAACTATAAATCAAGCAGTCCTCTTCCTCTTCATTCACTCCATATCTTCATCCTCCCTCTTACTCTATTTACACATGAATTTGATTCATAAAAAATATGTCTTCTTCAAATTATTTTCGTTCTTGGATCGATCGACCTTATTTGGATCCGAACACGAGATTGCTTACGGAAGAATACCAACGAGGTATAACCGAATTCATGGGGTTAGTTCACCAACAACCGGAAGCAAAAACAGGTATGTTAAGATGTCCTTGCTCTAATTGTAAAAATAGAATGGTTATTAAAGAGTGGGATGTTTGGACTCATCTATATTTGAGTGGGTTTACACGAAGTTACAAAATTTGGTATCATCATGGGGAAACTGATTATGAACATGGTAGTACTAGCGAACCTAGTGTATACCAAGCCCCAAGATGAGAAAATTTGAGTAGATTGAGTGGTCAGTCAGTTTGAATCCTTTGAACATTCTTAAAAGCATGGATGTTGTTGGTTGATCAATGTTTGTGGCTTTTCCATGTTTCACAGCCTGCAGTTGATGGCTGAAAGAATGGTACTCAGATATTAGTTATTTGGTTTATCTAGCAAGGCAAAGCTGAATACGAATTAAAAACTACTCAAAACACAACCAAATAAAGATCGATCGATGCGTTTTTGTACAAATAAAGATCGATCGATGCGTTTAAAAAAAGGCTCCCGAGATTTTGTTCGATCCATCGATGGGATAATCTAATCGATCGATCACATTGTTACGCTTTGGTCCATCTTAGTGATCGATCGATGCGTTTTCTGACATATATCCATCGATCAATCCGTTTATACAAAAACTTACAAGATTTTCCGAGGACATTCCGAGGAACGCTTGAGATTCTCGATCGATCGATGGGATAATCTAATCGATCGATCACATTGTTACGCTTTGGTCCATCTTAGTGATCGATCGATGCGTTTTCTGACATATATCCATCGATCGATCCGTTTATACAAAAACTTACAAGATTTTCCGAGGACATTCCGAGGAACGCTTGAGATTCTCGATCGATCGATGGGATAATCTAATCGATCGATCACATTGTTACGCTTTGGTCTATCTTAGTGATCGATCGATGCGTTTTTGGATATATATACATCGATCGATCCGTTTATAAAAAAACGTACGAGATTTTGCTACCCCAAACCCTGTTTCCTCGGAAAAGCCTCGGAATATTCCGAGGAAATTCCGAGGAACACCTGATATACTCTTTCGATCGATGCGTTTTGGTACATATATCCATCGATCGATCCGTTTACAAAAAAAAATTGACGTATTGAAACCCCAAACACTAGTTCCTCAGAATTTCCTCGGAATATTCCGACGGAATTCCGAGGAAGAAAAGGGTTTCCTCGGAATTCCCTCGGAATAATCCGAGGAAATTCCGAGGAAATAGGGTTTTTAAACCGAAAACAACGTTTTGCGGTTTGAATAACACCTATATAACCCTTATTAAGTATCTTACGTTCATTATGAAGTCAAAAATTTGTTCCTTACCGTATAATTAACACTTTTCCGATTGTATGAACGAAATCCCACAACATAAGAGAAACACTTATACCTTTTAATGAACGGTAAAGGGAATACTTTCAATTAGTTTTGAAATTTGTTATTTCATGGTTTATGCTCATCTATACAAAGAATCCTCAATGGTATGCATTACAATTGTATAAGAAATGAAATACGGCAAAAAAAAATTGATGTTTTGAAACCCCAAACACTAGTTCCTCGGTATTTCCTCGGAATATTCCAACGAAATTCCGACGGATATTTTACTATCCGTCGGAATTTCCTCGGAATATTTTCATTTTACCGGGCAAATATTTCGCGAAAATTGAAATTAGAATTCCGACGGATAATATCCGTCGGACCCTAGGTTTTATAACCACGAGCCCCTTCTTCTTCCCCATTTCTCTCTTCTTCCTCTGCGCGACTCCTCTCTTCTCTCCGGCGATTTCCCCCTGAAATCCGACGATATCTCTGGCGATCTCCCCTTTCTCTTACACAAATCATGTAAGGACCCTATCCCACTCTCTTAGGTTCTATTTGTTGGGTTTTTGTGTAGTTTTGATAGATTTTTGTTAGGGTGATTGGTTAGGATTGTGATTTGGTTGTATAATAGGTTTAGAATTGTGATTTGGTTGAATAATTTGTTTTGTTGAATTGATTTAGATTTTTTTTATAATTTTTTTTATTTTTTTTTGTATTTATAAAATCAATTTTTGTATATAAAATCGATTTTTGTATTTTACAAAACGATTTTTCTATATAAATTCGATTTTTTGGATTTTACAAAATCTTTTTTGTATATAAATTCGATTTTTTGGATTTTACAAAACATTTTTAATATCTATAAAACTTTTTTGTGATTAAAAACTATTATTTGGGATTTAAAAATATTTATATATATATATATATATATATATATATTATTAAAACTATTTTTTGTAATTATTAAACTATTTTTTATTTATTAAAACTATTTTTTGTTTATTAGAACTATTTTTATATATTTATTAAATATTTTTAATATCTATAAATCTTTTTTTGTGATTAAAAACTATTATTTGGAATTAAAAAAAAAATTAATTTATATATTTCTGTATTTATTAAATATTTTTTTAATTTACAGGTCTCATGAAGATCAGACCCGGCCTCGACAGCGTCGTGGTCGTGGTGGTACGGGGAGCCAGTCTCGGGATTCCAGCCATTTTCAGGATTCCCCTTCGCCAGCAAATGTTGGAGATGATGCAGAGGATGTACCCGAACGAGGTGTTACCGGACGTGCCAGACCCGTAGGTTTTTGTTTTTCCAAAAACTCGCAATGTTTTATTTTTATTTGTGAAACTTTAAATATTAATTAATATGATTTCAATTTTAATTTTAATTTTATATTTTCGAATTTAAATTTCAAAAATTTTATTTTTTTTAAAAAAATTATATTTTTTTACATTCCGAGGAAATTAATTATATTTTTTACTCGATCGATCGATGCGTTTTTGGACATGTATCCATCGATCGATCTGTTTATAAAAAAAACGTTCGGAATATACCGAGGGACATCTTCCTCGGAATATACCGAGGGACACCTTTCTTCGGAATATACCGAGGGACATGTTCCTCGGAATATTCCGAGGAAGATGTCCCTCGGTATATTTCGAACGTTTTTTATAAACGGATCGATCGATGGATATATGTCCAAAAACGCATCGATCGATGAACTTCCGAGGAAATATCCTGACGAAGTTTTCCCTCGGTATATTCCGAGGAGATTTCCGACAAACTAGTGATCCTCGGAATTTCCTCGGAAATTTGTTTCCTTGGAATTCAGTCGGAAAATTCCGAGGGATTTCCGAGGAAAGAATAAATTCCGAGGAATTATTTCCGAGGACTTGTTTCGTCGGTATGTCGTCGGAATAACGTTATTCCGACGAAATTCCGACGATTTTTTCCCTCAGTATCCTTGCTGTTTTCTTGTAGTGATTATTTGGTCTAAATTTATGTTTTTTTTATTAAATTAACCATAAAACCAACTATTAATTTACAAAAACAAATCCTTTGTTCTTTCCTGAATAAGAGCTTTGAAATTATTAAATGATTTGAAATAAATATGGAAATTAATAATATTGAATAAAAATTTGGCAACAATTTTTATATCCTCTATTATTTTTATATTGGTAAGATAAATTAAAAAATTACATTAAACATATAATAAAAAATAAAATTATCGTATATTTTTTAAAAACTTGAAGAAATTAAATGTTAATAGTTCCACTTTGAAAATATAGAGAACAATACTTTGATGGCAAAAAAAATGAATAGTATTTTATAATTTTTTTTTTGTTGAAATTTTAAATTGATTATCAACAAAGAAAAAAATACTGGCCACTGAGGTTTATGCTTTCATGAAAAGAAACATAAGTCTTAAAGAGAATAAAGCACTAAGAGTACTAAGTATTCCTAGCAAGCCATCACTGCATCATGTCGCTGTAGAAGGCTGGCTTCCTGTGTCGGAGAGAAGAGATCCTGTTCCGAATGGTCTTGTCAATGTACCTGACCATTTGGCTAGCGCTGAGGGGATTTCCATTGTGACGCCTACTGTTTCTTTCATGCCAAATACTATAAATGCTAGCTTGGAGAGCAAGCTTGAGGAGGCAAGTATCGATCTCCTTCCTGCGAGGAGACAGAAGAGATGTGACGGTGATAGCCCAATCAGGATTCACTCGAGATCCCAGCATGAAACCTACGAGATCAAATGATCATAAAACCATACAAGTAAGAAACCTCATTTATAAAGCATTTAACTTTAAATATATATCTATTTTAGTATGGCTTAAATTAAATTATTTAATTTGACCATACAAAAAAATTAAGTATTTTAATTACAAATTTATAGAAATACTTAGCATATTTGAATTGATAAAAAATAAATATGTTTACAATTAATTTACTTATTTTACGAATAGTTTATAAAATATTTAATTATGTGCAAGACGTGGATATTACCTAGATTTTTTTTTTTGAATTGAATGTTAAATTTAATTCAAAAGAAAAATACTGGTTGTACAACTAGTGTAGCATATTTAGAAATTCATAAAGCATGTAAGAAATTTCGAAAATCTAATTAGCTCTGCCTTGTATCAAACCATGCGGCCATTCCTCCCTCCAGTTCTTTATCTCCCTTCTTCCTAGCAATAGTGAACTTGTTCCTCATTGTCTTATCAATCTTTTTGACCAAAACTATAGATGGTGAGGAAGTTTCTCCATGCCTTCTTTGGTTTCTCTCTCTCCAAATAGCATGAATCGTAGCCTGAAAAACATATCGCAGAGTGAAGAGCCGAATTCTACACCAATCCAATCCATCTGAAGCTATCCATACAATCCTCTCCCATTCAGCTGAGAATTGATCTCGCATCACTCCTTTCATCAAACACTCCCATATTTTCTTTGAGTATGAGCATTCAAAGAACAAATGTCGCATAGTCTCAGCCGATCCTTGGCATAGAACACAAGTCTCATCTATGTTAATATTCCAACTCTTCATCCTGTCACAAGTCGACAGCCTCTCATGCATAGCTGTCCAAAGAATAAATGAGAACTTCGGAGTGGCGTGCTTGAACCAGACTGCTTTATACCAATGACAGATAAAATATTTCTCTCTTATTACGTGCCAAGTTCCTTTGGTAGTGAACTTTTTCTTGTAGCAACCCTTCTCATTCTTCCACATAGATATATCCTCTTCATTCTTCCATTTGGCTTTGTAATTTTCAATTTCAATATCCACTATGTTCAAAATGGGAAGTCGATGATGCCTTCTTCTATGGCTCTTGCTAGCATCAACATTTGCATTGATCGGTATACCAAGATCGATATGAGCTCCATTTCCAGTATATCTCTTAAACAGCCCAGTGGAGACCAAACTTCATGCCAGAACAAAGCTTTCCCCCCATCTCTGACTTCAATTCTATAAAATCTTTTGGCTATCTCTCTACACTTCAAGACTTTCTTCCACATCCAAGATCCAGTCAAAGTATTCTCTCTTACCATCCAAAAAGATCCTTTTCTGATAAGATACCTCTTAATCCAACTAACCCATAGTGAGTTAGAGGATAGAATTCTCTATACTAGCTTGAGGCAGCTAACCAAGTTCATCTCCTTTAATGATCTCACTCCTAAATCTCCTTCTTTCTTTGTCTTGCAGACTTCCTTCAAAGCTATCTTATTCTTCTTTCCATTTAGAAAAGGACCAGACCAGAGAAAAGCAGAACACAGCCTTTCAATTTCTATGATACAACTACTCGGAAGTCGAAAAGCAGCCATCCAGAAGTTGGTGAGACTCATAATCACCGAGTTTATTAGTTGTAATCTCTCTGCATAAGAAAGAAACCTCCCTGTCCAGTTGCTTATTCTTTTCCTTATCTTTTCAACCAGGGGGAGATAATCTGTGACTGTCATGTTCTTCGTCAGCAATGGAAGGCTTAGATAGCGAACCGGGAGAGATCCAGTTGCAAATTTGTATTGTCTCAGTGTTTCTTCTTTCCTTTGAATTGTAACTCCAGCCATGAATAACACTGATTTCTCCATACTGATCTTCAGACCACTCATCTTGTCAAACTCTTCAAAAACCCCAAGTATCCCTTCAATAGAGTTTTTCGTACCATCTGTGAATATCATCAGATCATCAGCAAAACATAAATGAGTGAGATCAATGTTCTTGCATCTGGGATGATATCCTATTCTTCCTTTTACCGCAGCTTCATCGATCATCCTTGATAGCACGTTCATACATAGTACAAACAGGTATGGAGACAGTGAGCAACCTTGCCTTAGCCCTCGCTTACTCTGAAAGTATCCAGCTAGTTCACCGTTAACTTGTACTGAGAAGGAAGCTGAAGTAACGCAGAGCGAGATCCATTTAATAAACTTCTTCGGTAAGCCAAGCGCCTCTAGAGTATTCATCAAGAAGGGCCACTGAACTGAATCAAATGCCTTCGAAATATCAATCTGCATCACACATCTAGTAGATATCTCCTCTTTATGATAATCTTTCACTAACTCCATTGCTAATAAGACATTCTCCATTAACAACCGTTCCTTGATGAATGCAGATTGATTCCAGGTAATACACTTTGGCAGAATAGTTTTCAATCTATTTGCTAGAATCTTTGATATTACCTTGTATAAGACGTTACAGCATGAAATGGGTCTGTAATCCTTCATCATCTTCGCTTCCTCCTTCTTCGGACTAAGAGCTAGGATAGTAGAGTTCACACCTTTGGGTAAGAAGCCCTTCAGAAAGAATGACTGGATAGCGACGACAACATCTTCTCCAATCACCTCCCATGCTTCTTTAAAAAAAACTCAGAGGTGTAGCCATCTGGCCCTGGAGCCTTGCTTCCAGGCATTTTAAACAAAGCCTCCTTGATTTCTTCTCTAGTAACCTCTCTCTCCATTTTTGCACAGTCAACCTCATTACATTGGAATCTCAGTAACTCTTTTAGCTTTTCCACGGAAGCACCCTCAAAATCCGTAGGCTGATGTTGCATGAACTCAGTAAAAAACTCCTCTGCTTCTTTCTTAATCCTTTCCTCTTCTTTGACCACTGATCCATCAACACGCTGAATCTCATGAATGGTATTTCTTATTTCCCTGATCTTTGCCGAGTTATGAAAGAAGTTGTTGTTTCCATCTCCTACATCCAGCCAGTGAACTTTTGATTTCAGCTTCAAGAAACCCTCTTCCAATTCAGCTAGCCTCTGCCACTTAGCATAAGCCTCCGTCTCTTTTCTTATTGCTTCAGCTGTTGGATTCTCAAGAGTCTCCTTTTGTTTAGCACACAAGTCTTGATAAGATTCTCTAGTTCTCTTTGATAACTCTCCCAGTTTAGCCTTACTAAGCATTCTTAACGGTTGTTTTAGTACCTTCAGACGCTTCGTAAGACGGAACATAGCCGATGTTGAATGGAATAAGCTCTCATAATCCTTCCATTGCTCCTCCATCAAAACTTTGAACTCTGGCATCTGTGATATTACATTCGAGAATTTAAAAGGTCTTCGCTTCTTCTTTGGCTCCTCAAAATGGATTCTACATCTCAAGTGATCTGAGCACCCTCCAGGTTCAAATACACAATAAGCTGAAGTATTGTGAAGCCATTCTTCATTAACAAGAACTCTGTCTAACTTCTTACAGATTAATCCTTCTTCTCTCATGTTACACCAAGTAAAACGAGGCCCATGATATCCCATATCAGTAAGTTTGCAGTATCTAGCCAAGTCTTGAAAATCCCTCATACCCTGAGGTATTCTTGGCGAATCATCAAAACCTGAATGTTCCTCTCCTTCTAAAATTTCATTGTAGTCCCCAATCAACATCCATTTCTTCTTCTGAAACATTGGAGCGTCATAATGGTCTTTCAGTTCCTCCCATAATGTTTTCCTCTCTTCCATAGTGTTCAATGCATATACAAATGAACAAAAAAACTCTTCCTGCTTTCCCGGCAAAAACACCGAGCATGTTATTAGTTGTGCACTCTTGTACACTGGCGTCATTCTCACATTCGATCTCCACAGAACCCACAGCCTTCCCAACCTACTCTACTCATAATTTGAAATCAAATTCCATCCTGGAAAAACTTCTCCAACAATTCTGTTGGGGTCGAAAACGGTTGCGACGAAGTTAACGTCCAAATCCCCGCAAAATACAAGTATGTCTTTTCGCAACAAATCATGCTTGGTCAAGAGAACTTCACAACGTATGTTCCCGAGATAAAGCTTCGTTCGAATTCTATTTGGATCAAACATAAGCCATCGGAAACATGCCCAGACCGGTTACGGATCGATTCGAGTATGACGATCGGAACACGGACGAACCAAGCTCGGTCATTACGCTACTACCGCACATGCACGCTGTCTGGTCGCTACGTAGCGACCGAGCTGGAGCCGAAGCTCGGTCGCTACGTAGCGACCGAGCGTCCGTTCCGGTCGGTCGCTACGTAGCGACCGAGCTCGAGCCGAAGCTCGGTCGCTACGTAGCGACCGAGAGTTCGTTCCGCCCGGTTTAATTTGAATGGCCTTTTTCCACTCCTCCCAATCATGTCTTTTCTGACATTCCAAAATGGACCTTGGATCGGGATCATCATTTTCATGATCGATCTCTTTGGACACAGAAAAGGAGAACATTCCATCAACATCTTTTATCTTCACTACAAGAAAACATGACCTTAATGACTACAATATTAATAGCTAGTTGGTCGTAATATGGGCATTACGACCAATTAACTTCGAAAATCGATTGGTCGTTAGAAGCTGGTCGTAATTAATTATTAGAGGCACATTGGTCGTAATATTACGACTAGACATATTAGTCGTACACTGGTTGTAACCTTACGACAATTTACCTCTAATGTCGATGTTTATTAGTCGTAAGGTAACGACCACTTTACATCAACCATTGGTCGTAAATTTGACCAACTTTATTTATTTATTTTTGAATTTTGTATTTATTTATGAATTTTATATATTAATTAAAATCAAATATTTAAATTTAGTTTGATTTAATTTTTTAAATTTTGATAAAATTAAAAGAAAATATCTAACATCCGTAAACATAATAATATCCATAATATAAAACATTCGAATTACAAATTAATTAAAACCGAAAAAACTAAGCATTAAGGTTTATTTCGTCAAAGAAGTCGAATGATGTGCCGGAGGTAGAAGCTGATGGATCCGGCTGTCCGAGAAAGGTATTCCCGTAAGAGTTTCTAGGCGCAAGGTTCCTAAGTCTCTTTCTACGCCAACCATGGCAATATCGTCAATCTGGAAAAAAAACCAAAAAAAAAGTTGGTTATAAACAATTCAAATTTGTTATATAAAAATAATCTAAACCTATTCTAATTCCATCATAATCTAACTTCATCCTAATCTACTTCCATCCTAAACTAATTCCAAACCTAATCTAATCACCTAACTAACCACCTAAAACTAAAAAAAAAAAAAAACTTACCTAGAGAGAGAAGGAAAGTCGTTGTTAGAGAGAAGGGAATGAGCAACCAAATGGCTTCGCGAGGTCCGAGTATATATAGAGTTTTGGTGTTAGTCGTAAATGGGTTGTAATATTACGACCAATGAGAGACTAGCGGTAGTAAAGGAGACGTAAATTTACGACCAATGGGGGACCAAATAATATTACGACCAATTAGGGACTAAATAATTTTTTATATTTACGACCAATTAAGGACTAATAGTCGCAAAGAAGAATTAAAATTACGACCAATGTGGGATGAAGTCCTTTACGACCAATTAGGGACCAATGTGGGAAGAATTAAGATTAGTCGTAACTGAGTCGTACTTTACAACTAATTAGCTTCGTTTTGTGTTTATACCCTAAAACCGAAACCCCAAACCCCAAACCCCAAACATCATAAGTTTTATACACTTCTAAACCCCAAAGTACAAAGATTTTTTTTTTTAACTAAGTTCATATATAGTTGAACAAACATGATAATAAGTTATATATTATTTGTAATGCAATACAAAGAGTTTAATAATATAATAAAACACAAACACTGTAACATAATCACAGTCGATCACTCGTCATCAGAAACATCATCCACTTCATCATTTTCTTCAAATTCATCTTCGTTGGCTTCGTCTGTTGCATCGTCTGGAAGTTCTTCATATCCCTGGTTGTGTGGATCAACAAGTAAGATGTCATTTGTAGCTTGCTCAGGTACTTCTACTTCATTTACGGAATCTTCTTGTAAAGGCGGTTGTTCAACAGTCAAGACTCGGCCTCGAGGTGTAACTTTTATAGCGGCTAACCAAGATATTTCGGATTGTCTGATCCTCGGGTATGGAATAAAACAAACTTGGTCTGCTTGAGAAGCCAATATGTAGGGTTTAAATTTGTTGTACCTCCGTGTAGCATTTATTTCAACAACTCCAAACTTGCTATACCGAACACCTCTATTGACGGTGGGTCAAACCAGTCACATTTGAAGAGAACGCATTTCAACTTCACAAGGCCAGGGAAATCCACTTCGATGATCTCTTGTAAGATTCCATAGAAATCAGTTTCACCTTTCACACATACTCCATAGTTCATTGTTGCTCGCCGACTTCCATATTCGTAAGTGTGAAAAGTGTAGCCTCGTGTGAAATACATAGTTGCTGTGGTGACCTTAGCGACCGGACCTTGTACCAATTTGTGAAACCACTGAGGATAGAATGGATCATCATAATCAACCTGGATCATCAACATATATATATAAATATATAACTTCAATAATTATATAATAAATAACATATTTACGTTTGATAATAACTTAACCACGAATGTGCAACTACGTTTCTCGTAAATTGGTCGTTAATCAGATGGTAGCTTGTCGATGTAATTTAGTCGTACATTTACGACCACATTACGACTACCTGAAAGTGTGGTCGTAAATGCGAAGTTAGTTTACGACCAATTTACGACTAAACTTTTTAGTAGCAAAATTATGTCTAAGTTACGACGGACTTTAACATAGTCGTAAGTTAGATGTAACGTCGAAGTTAATTTACGACTACACATTTGTAGTCGTAAATGGTAGTCGTTACTCTCACGTTTTATTGTAGTGCTTATTTCTGATCCATAACTTTTCATCTCGGGCGTAGTTGATGGAAATCTCATACTTTTCTGTTCCCTTCTCGTCATCTGGATCATCTTTATCTATGCCTTCTTTCAAACATTTTCAGTATCAGGTTCTTCTGGAACCTTTCCATTTATGTCTTCTTTCAGACATCTTTCAATATCAGGTTCTTCTAGAACCTTACTTTGTTCATCCAATTTCTTTTTCTTTCGGGGATTTTTATCTTTAGAACCCGCTGGCCTCCCCCTCTTTAACTGAACCCTAGGTTCATTCATTTTATTTCCATCAGTTTGTTCTTTAGGAACATCAACTCTTGATGGAACATTTTCAGTGGGTATACATGACTTCGTCACCCTTCTCGTATCTGTGAACGCATCTGCTAACTGGTTTGCCAAATTATGCAAATGCACAATTTTCTGAATTTCCAGCTCTCTTTGATTCGTAGGGAGATCAAGGTGTAACAACGACGGTGTACACCAAGTAATCTCTGTAGGAATTCTATTAATTCCACGCCCTAACGCTGGAAATTCATCCTCATTAAAATGACAATCGGCAAATCGTGCCGTAAACATATCACCAATTACTGGTTCCAGATATCTTATTATACTTGGTGACGTATAACCCACATATATTCTCAATCTCCTTTGTGGGCCCATTTTTCTTCTTTGTGGCGGTGCTATCGGAACATAGACCGTACACCCAAAGACACGGAGATGGGATACATATGGCTCTTGCCCAGATGCCAATTGTAATGGGGAGTACTTATGATATGCACTCGGTCTTAACCGAACTAGTGCAGCTGCATGCAATATAGCATGACCCCATACATAAATTGGGTGCTTCGTTCTCAAGACTAACGGTCTTGCAATCAACTGCAACTGTTTTATCAATGACTCGGCCATGCCATTTTGTGTATGCACATGGGGAACTGGATGCTCCACATCAATCCCCATTGAGATACAATAATCATCAAAGGCTTGCGATGTAAATTCACCAGCATTATCAAGCCTTACTTTCTTATTGGCATACTCTAAGAACTGCGTTCTCAGCTTTATTATCTGGGCAATGAACTTTGCGAAAGCCGTATTTCGTGTCGTCAAAAGAGACACACTTGACCATCTACTAGATGCGTCAATCAATACCATGAAATACTTAAACGGCCCGCACGGTGGGTGGATCGGCCCACATATATCAACATGTATCCTTTCTAAAAACATTGGTAATTCATTGCCTACTTTTGCTGGTGATGGCCGAGTTATAAGTTTCCCTTGAGAACAGGCATTGCATGTAAATTCGCCTGTTTGCAAAAAATTCCGTTTTTCAACGGATGGTCATTCGAATTTTGCACTATCTTTCTCATTTTGACTGAACCAGGATGTCCTAGCCTCTCATGCTATATTTTAAATGTATCAGTAAACTTCATGTTTACCACGGTATAGGACTCAGTCATGGTTATTTTCGTACAATATAGTCCAGAGGATAACATTCTTAACTCTTCCAATATATGTTTCCTCTCGAACTTAATGCAAAGAAATTCAATGCCATCTTTACTCATAGTCTCAATATGATATCCATTTCTTCGGATATCCTTAAAACTTAACAAGTTTCTATGAGAATCGGGAGAATACAATGCATCACTTATTTCAAATATTCTTCCTAAAAAAGATTCCTAAAACTAGAAAATATGGAAGCGACAAACTTACTAGAAAAAACCAGCCAGAAGCTCGTCCAGAAATCCCGTCGGAAGCTCACCCAGAAATCTCGCAAGAAGCTCGCCCATAAATCTCGCCGGAAGCTCACCCGGAAATCCCACCGGACAAATTCACTAGTGACTGGTCGTCGGATAATTCAACAACAACTCGTCACATGCAAAGAAATACTTTGACTTGATGAGAATAAAGAGAAGGGTTGAGTTTCTTATATAGAGGGAGGAAAAAGAGGTAGGTTTTCTAAACTTCCAATGTGGGACAAAATAAAAAGAGAGAACTGGGCTTTAATTTTAATAAAACCAAAAAGGTTCCACCAAAACAAGATTAGGGTCGTTACAATTCTCCCCCACTTAACCGGAATTCGTCCCGAATTCCGCGAAGAACCGGGAAAGAACTTCAACGGCTATGAAAGAAAGAAGAACACAAGATAAAGCAAACAACGGAAACAAATTGAAACTTGGTATTCTCTTGCAAAAATAAAAGAGTTAGTAACGGTAACAACTAACCAAATGATGCTAGACAAAATGGTGTCACTTTTTTTTCAAAAACTCTCAATCCCGAAACATTGAAAATCGTTGAAATCTGAGTCCCATAGATCGCCGTCCCAGGTCAGAGCCGGGACGGAACCCCACTTTGATACCAAAATGTAACACATGTCTCCTCCTCTCTCGAGAACGGCGTGCTACTAACCGAAAAGTACCAAATTAAACGGATTTATAAAACCGAATAAAATATCAAACCTTTTAATCAAATAATTTCCAAATAAAACAAGTTTATAATTTAAAACCAAATACATTAAATTGAAAAGTTAATTAAAACCGAAATAAAATACAATGATCCCAAGACACCAATCCGTCCACATATCCAACTACTCGTCATGTTCACCTGCAAGGGAAAGAAAGAGGGGTGAGTAACAGGAGAGTTACTCCGTGAGGTATGAGATGCTAAAACGCAAACCACTGACTTAATACATAGCACTAAGACCATGTAGGCCTAGCTCTAGCATGAAACAAACACAGTGTCTAATACACCACATAAAACATCCAGTGCGCTGATAGTACATGCTACTCTATGCACCCCGCATTTCCTCATAATGATATATGTATATCTCCAGGCGTATAGTAGTCCATCTCTGCACTCCCAGAATCTGCGCGTCGGCGACTGATACAAACGTCTTTGTACCCCCGCAATCTCACTGCTCGTCGGCGGCGTACACAAACGTCTTTATGCACCCGCAATCACACTGTTCGTCGGCGGCTTACACAAACGTCTTTGTGAACCCGCAATCACACTGCTCGTTGGCGGCTTACACAAACGTCTTTGTGCACCCGCAATACACACAAATGGACTTATATATATATATATACATATATAGCAGTTTTTAACATCACTCAATTCATTCAATTGTTGAATCCTCTATTATCCTATTTCCGATTTAACAATCAATAACAATAATAAACAAACAAGACTCTTAAACAGACTCGATTCACAGAGACGGATCATGTTTCGAAACTAGACTTTCCATAATAGTAGTACTAAACTAGTACAGGATTAGACGGAATAGCCCTCACCTTGGTCACTGGCTGGAATGATCGACGGGAGATGGTCAACTGCATCACGAGATCAACTGCATCACGAGATCAACGACTTAGGCTCAGAGTCTCAGGAAATAAAGTTTCCGAAAATGGAAACTTTCCTAAAATAGCAACTTTGCTAAAATAGCAACTTTCCTAAAAGAGAAACTTCCCTAATATTACTTATTTCCTAAATTAGAAACTTTCCTAAAATAGAAACTTCCCTAAAATAGATTCCTAAAACTAGAAATATGGAAGCGACAAACTTACTAGAAAAACCAGCCGTAAGCTCGTCCAGAAATCCCGCCGGAAGCTCGCCCAGAAATCTCGCCGGAAGCTCGCCCAGAAATCTCGCCGGAAGCTCGCTCGGAAATCCCACCGGAAAAATTCACTAGTGACTGGTCGTCAGATAATTCAACAACAACTCGTCACATGCAAAGAAATACTTTGACTTGATGAGAATAAAGAGAAGGGTTGAGTTTCTTATATAGAGGGAGGAAAAGGAGGTAAGTTTTCTAAACATCCAATGTGGGACAAAATAAAAAGAGAGAATTGGGCTTTAATTTTAATAAAACCAAAATGGCTCCACCAAAACAAGATCAGGGTCGTTACAATTCTCCCCCACTTAACCGGAATTCGTCCCAAATTCCACGAAGAACCAGGAAAAAACTTCAACGGCTATGAAAGAAAGAAGAACACAAGATAAAGCAAACAACGGAAACAAATTGAAACTTGGTATTCTCTTGCAAAAATAAAAGAGTTAGTAACGCTAACAACTAACCAAATGATACTAGACAAAATGGTGTCACTTTTTTTTCAAAAACTCTCAATCCCGAAACATTGAAAATCGTTGAAATCTGAGTCCCATAGATCACCGTCCCAGGTCAGAGCCGGGACGGAACCCCGCTCTGATACCAAAATGAAACACCCGTCTCCTCCTCTCTCGAGAACGGCGTGCTACTAACCGAAAAGTACTAAATTAAACCGATTTATAAAACCGAATAAAATGTCAAACCTTTAAATCAAATAATTTCCAAATAAAACAAGTTTATAATTTAAAACCAAATACATTAAATTGAAAAGTTAATTAAAACCGAAATAAAATACAATGATCCCAAGACACCAATCCGTCCACATATCCAACTACTCGTCATGTTCACCTGCAAGGGAAAGAAAGAGGGGTGAGTAACAGGAGAGTTACTCCGTGAGTTATGAGATGCTAAAACGCAAACCACTGACTTAATACATAGCACTAAGACCATGTAGGCCTAGCTCTAGCATGAAACAAACACAGTGTCTAATACACCACATAAAACATCCAGTGCGCTGATAGTACATGCTACTCTATGCACCCCGCATTTCCTCATAATGATATATGTATATCTCCAGGCGTATAGTAGTCCATCTCTGCACTCCCAGAATCTGCGCGTCGGCGACTGATACAAACGTCTTTGTACCCCCGCAATCTCACTGCTCGTCGGCGGCTTACACAAACGTCTTTGTGCATCCGCAATCACACTGTTCGTCGGCGGCTTACACAAACGTCTTTGTGAACCCGCAATCACACTGCTCGTCGGCGGCTTACACAAACGTCTTCGTGCACCCGCAATACACACAAACGGATTTATATATATTTATACATATATAGCAGTTTTTAACATCACTCAATTCATTCAACCGTTGAATCCTCTATTATTTTATTTCCGATTTAACAATCAATAACAATAATAAACAAACAAGACTCTTAAACAGACTCGATTCACAGAGACGGATTATGTTTCGAAACTAGACTTTCCATAATATTAGTACTAAACTAGCACGGGATTAGACGGAATAGCCCTCACCTTAGTCACTGGCTGGAATGATAGACGGGAGATGGTCAACTGCATCACAAGATCAATGACTTAGGCTCAGAGTCTCAGGAAATAAAGTTTCCAAAAATGGAAACTTTCCTAAAATAGCAACTTTGCTAAAATAGCAACTTTCCTAAAATAGAAACTTCCCTAATATTACTTATTTCCTAAATTAGAAACTTTCCTAAAATAGCAACTTCCCTAAAATAGATTCCTAAAACTAGAAATATGGAAGCGACAAACTTACTAGAAAAACCAGCCGAAAGCTCGTCTAGAAATCCCGCCGGAAGCTCGTTCAGAAATCTCACCGGAAGCTCGCCCAGAAATCTCGCCGGAAGCTCACTCGGAAATCCCACCGAAAAAATTCACTAGTGACTGGTCGTCGAATAATTCAACAACAACTCGTCACATGCAAAGAAATACTTTGACTTGATGAGAATAAAGAGAAGGGTTGAGTTTCTTATATAGAGGGAGGAAAAGGAGGTAAGTTTTCTAAACTTCCAATGTGGGACAAAATAAAAAGAGAGAATTGGGCTTTAATTTTAATAAAACCAAAAAGGCTCCACCAAAACAAGATGATGGTCGTTACACAGCCCTGAGATCCATCGACAATAAAGCTGGTACGGCCTTGGATGGCAAATGCTCCCGTGATCACTTGAGGGGGTGGAAGATGATTGTCCTAGAGGCTGCTAGCACTCGAGTGTGGACAATTTTTTTGAGCTATGGAATGCTCTCGAACAGTGTTGCTACTCTTATGGCACATGTGCATCCTGTTTGATGTCAAAATGATTCACGATGGAAATCCCTCTCCTTAGGTGAAGAAAAATGTTTTTATGTTGAACAGAGAAAGAAAGCACACTGACTAGATGTTAGGTTCCAACTTTAGTTCATTGATGATCTTAAAACTCAACATCTTACGCGGTAATAGAAAGAAAGTATGGGGACAACTTAGCCAACAAAACCCTAAACCTAGTTGGTTTGAAAGAACCAATTCATAATTATAATGGGTTTACACAGTTTGATTTGTAATCTTAATAACACTTGGTTTAATCTTCTTTTTTTTGGTTTTTTGGAACACAGCTTACTTTCCTTCATACTTATTTTTTGCGGTTACAATAAAAATAGGGAATTAGCTATCCCCTTTAATTAAAAACATAAATAACAATATCAAAAGAATTAAGATATATTCTTCATGACAAGATGACATCAAAGTCAATACAAAGCTCCATTGCGTCAATAAGACCTTCATGACAAAGTCGAATAGCTGAAAGATAATCACATAAAAGGGTGACGTTGAGAGTCAGCACCAACAGGGAAAACCAAGGTAATCTCGATTGCATCTTCTGGTCCCGTACAGACAGCTATGAAAGATGGCATACCGATGAGTAAACTAAAATTAAAACTTAGCAATGAAGCCAAGAAGGCATTTCCTTTCGTAGAAAGGAGGAATGGAGGTAAAATACACTTTTCGCTAGAGAAGGATGATGAAATAAAAACCAGAACAGGTGAACCCACCGGTAAATTCATCCCAAATGAGAAACATGGGGTCTCCATCCTCTGATAGGCCAAAGGAGAAGAAATGGAAAACAGCCAATAAAGAAGAGAAACAGGAATGTGAAGAGAAAGAGGCGTGCAGTGTCGGTTAAGGTACCTTGCGCCGACAAAAAACTGCTTCGCCGGTGCAAGAGAACATAGATCTTGAGAGTGTCTCGAACTTCATGCCCAGGAGGCTAGGGAGAAATCATGTAATAATATTTTTTCCCTTGGTTTAATCTAAAAACACATTTATAATTGTTAACCAAGATTTAGTTAAGCCATTCGGCCTGTTTCTTCTCATGGGTTTTCTTATCCTTTGCTTGCACGAAAGCAGCAAGTCTCTAAATACTTTTTTGGGTTTTGCCTTTTCATCTTGTCGTTGGCCCAACTGAGAAGACCAATGGATCTTAAATCTGGTCGGCATCCTCTTCTTGGGCTGTAAAGGACTTGTGTCTCCCATCTTCACTTTGGAAAAGATCCACCACCATTCTTGCTTGACTAGATTTTTCATCATGCATAGTTGGTAAAAAAATCTGGTCTTCTTGGTCCATGTTGTGCTCCAGTCCATCGTCTTCTATTTCTTCTCCATTTAGTGTCCGAACAGATCCATTTCCATCATCTAACTTCAAATCATTCGGATTGAGTCCTGATTGATTAGATTGTACAATAGTTGATTCTTGTCTAGTGGTGGCCGCACCATCCCCTCCTCCTTTAAAAAAATTTGACCTCTTCATCAGACACATTAAAAGTGGAGATAATGTTGCCGGATGAGGTTGGTCTACGATCAGAGCTCAGAAGATGATCGCTCGAAAAGTTTCTTTCGTCAAACCTCTCCCACGCCCAATCTTATATGTTGAGCCCTAATCCAGCAGTCACTCCGGCCTAGGAATGGTTACACCTCGACACAAATGGACTGGCTGAATACGAAGAACAAGCTCGAGGCGATGGTGAACTTCGAGCTCGGTCTCGACGTATCAAGAGAAATCTTAGGATATCCTCAATCAAGTTATCAAGAGGAGGAGAAGATATCAGAAGCTCTGAATAACTTTTAGGAGTATAAGAAGAAAGAAGTTTGATAAATTAAAGGAGATCCACATTCCGGCTTACATGCACCTAAACATATTGACTTCAAGCTCAGGTTCCCTAAATACTTCGACGTCGTTTTGTACTTTGTTCTTCACTAGTTTAGTCTCATTCACATTCATAAATACTTGTAAATCATTTTCGATATTAATATTACGTCGTTCTAAGGATTGTTGTCCACAAGTTATTAATTCCCTAATTTTACAAACAACACTACATAATTCCTAGTGTGGGTTTTACGATCCACATTTTGGTGCATCTATGGAGAAGATAAACAAACAGCATCCTTGCTAAGAACCATTTTTAAGGTTTAAAGGCACAAATATTGATCCATCTTATGCAATCTCGAAAACAAGACAACATCGGTTGATTTAATATCAGAAATAAATGACGATCCAATGGATCAGACCTCAGTTGTGTGATCAAACAGATCGATTTCATCCAAGGAACACATGGATGCTATAACGCTACCATCCTGGTCAAAGCTCGCCGAGAACAAGTTAAGAGGAAAACGCAACAGTCGATAATGTTCCCCCTCAACGACAAGATCATTTTCTACTTATACTAGACCAAAAAGCTCGATAAATCACGTGAAGATGTCCTCATCATTAGACCTGACGTTGCTGCATGCCGGTTGTCAAGGATAATTTTTGACACCAAGAGTTTGGCCGACATCCTTTTCTATGAAATGTTCAAGAACATTAGGTATCCCGATTCTGCGATAAACCTTGGGACAATGCCGTTCTTCATCTCTGATGGAACCACAACTTCCTCTATTGGTTCGATCCCGCTAGTTTTGAAAGCCAACGATGTCCAGCAAATAATTGAATTCACCGTAGTAGATCAGTGTACACCCTTCAACGCAGTGCTTGGAAGACCTTGGCTTCATAAAATAAAAGCCATACCGTTGATCTATCACCAATGCCTGAAATTTCCTTCTCTGACCAGAATCAAAACTATTCGAGGAAGCCAAAAATCCTCGCGAGCATGCTACATGAAAAACTTCAGGAAAATCCTGTCTTTTGGCTCATACCAATTCATAAAACAAGAAGAGATCGTGGAAAAAAGCATCCAAAATAAACACGAACTCACGACCTGTGAGTCTGGGAAGCAACACACCAGCTTTGCTAACCTCGAGAATGTTTCCTTTAAAGATGTGTTGTCATTGAGAACAAACTCTCCCCATGTCAAAGTTGAGATTCTATCATTCTTAAAATGGAACCTCGATACATTCACCTGGTCGGCATAAGACTTGTCAGGTATCAACCTCTAAGTCACATATTAAAAACTAAACATCAATCCAATTTTCAAGCCTAAGCAAAAATTACGAAAGCTGAATCCCAAACGAGCTAAATCAGTCAACGACAAGGTCGACAGTCTTGAAAATCGGATCGATAAGAGTGGTGAAATATCCTAACTGGATAGCTAATCCCACTTTCATTATAAAAAAAAATTAAATAGAGGATACGCATAAATTTTACCAATCTATAAAAAGCTTGCTCCAAAAGTAGTTTTCCATTTTCACACATAGACCGGTTGGTAGAAGCAAAAGCCATGCACAAATTGCTTTCATTCGTGGACGCTTTCTCTAGGTATATTCAAATTTTGATGAATCCAGATGACCAAGAGAAAATAAGCTTCACTACAGATCGATGGACCTTTTTCTACAAGGTAATTTCCTTCGGCCTCAAGAATGATGGTGCCACATACCAGTGTATTCGATGAACAGCTCAGTACAACGATGAAGGTCTATATAAATGACATGCTTGTTAAGTCATCTAAAGCCGAAGACCATGTAGCCCAACTCCATGGATACTTCACCTTCCTAAAAAATTAGGAATGACACTCAACCCGACCAAATGCTCCTTCGAAATCGCCTCCAGCAAACTAATCGGGTATCTTGTAACCAAATGATGGATCAAATCCAAACCTAAGCAGATCGCGGCCCTCATAAAAACATCATCTCTAGGTCGACAAATGAAGTGCAAAGACTCACTGTAGAGATAGCAGGGTAGGTAGGCAGCTTAACCTTGATCACAGACTCAACAAACTAACTAAAACTTGTCCTCGACTACGCCTTGTCCGTGACCTGGATGCCTGATCTGCCTCCATGGCGTAAAACAAATAAGGACAAGCAACAAATAGTGTTTCCTATATCAAAATTAAATAATATCTTGGTTCGACATCTTAAAGTGCTACCAATCAACTTGAATTAGCTTGCTGATTTGCAGATATTATATCTCTACGACTATCGACATCTTCGCACAACTACTTAGTGGTTTTTATATCTAGACCTACGACAACGTTATTCGAACTCGATTGCTCTGCTCTTAACTTTTTTAACAATTTTTATAAGAGTCATATCATGCCGAAATACCTTTAACTTACCTTTAACAGTTAACTAAAAGGGTAAAAGCCTCCCCATGCAATGTCATAACATTTTCAAAAAAAAAAAAAAAAAAATAGAAGATAGATAGACTAGAATACGAGCTTCATTCTCCTATAGAATGACCTCATCATTATCTGCTGCAGAAGACAGAAGATCATCATGCACAACTGAATCCTCGGAAACCTGTGGGAGATAAAGCTCGCCTAGAGACAGATCCGACACCGCGGCCAGCGTGAACTCGATATCAAAATCAATCTCCTACTCCTTGAGACGCTGAAGCTCGTCAGCTTCCTGGATTTCACCCTACACGATTTTACCGTCTTTGTTTAAGTTGGTCTTTTTAAACCAACTAGAATAATTAGGATTTGATTCTCATAAACCAGTTAAAAATACATTTTTTTTTCATAATCAGAACATGATTTGGATCTTTTAAAAGGAAAGCATGCACGAAATGTAAAGATACCACTTTAAACTTAATAAAACACAGCTTTTGTCTCCAACTTTGTCTCCTTTGGGAGACCATCTTACCCTTTGTTCGCGTGGTGAACATCATCCTTCACACTAAGGAGCAGTGGCGGAGCCACATGCACTAAGATGGGGGCCACTGAACCCAACAAAATTTTGAAAATTAGTACAAGTTATTAAACCCTAAAGCTTTGTGCCCCCGTTCAAAAATGTATTTTGCCCCCGTATGTCTTTAAGCCCACTTGATAATTTAGAGAACAATATTATACTTAAGCCCACTTGATAGTTTTGTGAATTATAGTTTAAAGCCCACTAATTAAAAAGCCTAAAATTAAAACTCTGTGCTCTAGTCTCGTCTCCCTCTCACCTTACGAACGTCTTTTGGTTTTCCAGTTCTCAAACTCATCTGTCATACGAAATTCACTTGTATCCAGCAGTTGGTGAGTCATGAATCTCGTCACTTTTGAAGTATTTATTTTTCTTTTTTATTTAAGTTTGATGTAAACTAATAACATGACACTTTTTTTGTTAGGCAAATCGATGGAAAAATTTCTTAAAAGACCGTTCATACCAACACCTGAAGACAATTTGGATGATTTGCCATGGGATCCAGCTAAAAGAAAAAAAATTACAACATACCATTCAAATCAAAGAGATGAGGTAAGACGCAAGTATCTAGCTAGAGGTCCTTGTAAACCGTATGGTCATAATTTTCCAAAAAAGATGATTGGAAAATCATTGAGACGCTTTAGCCCTGCTTGGTTTGATCAGTATGGTAATTGGCTTGAATATAGCGTATCGACAGACAGAGCTTATTGCTTGTGTTGTTACTTGTTTAGAGATGATATACATAAACAAGGCGGGAATGATACGTTTGTGACGGAAGGTTTTTCTAGTTGGAATAAGTCTGAAAGATTAGCTTCTCATGTGGGTGGTATGAATAGCTTTCACAATATTGCTGTTAAGATGTGTGATTCTTTGATGAAGCAAAACCATTCCATTGCACAAGCTTTTTATAAGCATGATGATGTTGTGAAGAATGAATATCGTCTTCGGTTGAATGCTTCAGTTGATGCTTCTAGATATTTATTGCGACAAGGAATACCATTTCGTGCTCATGATGAATCAGAAGATTCTGGTAATAAAGGAAACTTTTTGGAACTTATAAGATACACGGCAGACCAGAATGAAGCAGTACGTAAGGTTGTTTTGGAGAATGCTCCAAAAAATAACCAAATGACTTCTCCACCGATTCAGAGAGATATTGTGCATTGTTTTGCAGAAGAAGTTGTGAAATCTATTATCGAAGAAGTTGATCATGGCATTTTTGGTCTATTGGTGGATGAATCTGCTGATATTTCTCACAAAGAACAAATGGCTGTTGTGTTACGTTTTGTCGATAAGAATGGAACAATCAAAGAAAGATTTATTGGTGTGGTTCATGTAAAAGAAACTTCTTCTCTGACATTCAAGCTAGCTATTGATGATTTGTTTGCTAAGTATGGATTGAGCTTGAAAAATATAAGGGGTCAAGGTTATGATGGAGCGAGTAATATGAAGGGTGAATTCAATGGTCTCCGGTCTTTGATTTTAAGGAAAAACAGTTCAAGCTATTATGTTCATTGCTTTGCGCATCAACTTCAATTGGTTGTAGTGGCAGTTGCGAAGAAACATTTTGAAGTTGGTGATTTTTTTGATATGATTTCTACATTATTGAATGTAGTTGGAGCTTCTTGCAAACGACAAGATGTGGTTAAAGAAAAATACCGTGAAGAAGTTAAAAAAGGAATTAGCAGTGGTGAAATTAGCACTGGAAAAGGGAAGAATCAAGAGCGTTCTCTTCCAAGGCCATCAAACACTCGCTGGGGTTCTCATCATAAGACATTAGTGCGTTTGGTCGAGTTATTTTCGATTGTTATTGAGGTGCTTGAGTATATCCAGAATGAAGGCTATGATGACCCCAAGAAACGACAAGCATATGGTCTTCTTAAGTACCTTTGTACTTTTGATTTCGTCTTCTATATGCAATTGATGTTGCTTATTTTGGGATTAACAGAGAATTTATCCATGGCTTTGCAAGAAAAAGATCAAGACATTTTGAATGCTGTTTCATTGGTTGGATCAACTAAACGAGAACTACAAAAGCTTGGAGATGATGGATGGGACTCCCTTATGGTTAGAGTTTCTTCTTTTTGTAAGAAACATGATATTGAAATCATCATGATGGAAGACGAGTTTGTTGGTTCAGGGAGTCGAAGAAAGAAAAGCAACATAACCAATTTACATCATTACAAGATCAGTTGCTTCAATGTTATTTTGGATTTGCAGCTCCAAGAGTTCAATGATCGTTTTACTGAGGTAAACACTCAACTCCTTATTTGTATGGCTTTCTTAAGTCCTACAAATTCGTTCAAGTTGTTTGACAAAGAGAAGCTGATGAAATTGGTTGAGTTTTATCCCGATGATTTTAGTTTTTTTGAGCGTTCTTCTCTTGAGCAGCAACTTGACATATACATTGATAATATAAGAGAGGATGGTCGATTTCATAACTTGGAGAGTCTTGGAGATCTTTCTCGTTTGATGGTGGAAACGCGGAAACATCTTGTACATCCTTTAGTTTACAGACTTTTGAAGTTAGCATTAACTTTACCAGTTGCTACGGCAACTGTCGAGAGATGTTTTTCTGCAATGAAGTTTGCGAAGACAGCGTCGCGCAACCGAATTGGAGATCAATTTTTAAGTGATTGTCTTGTTTGCTTTATTGAGAAGGATTTGTTTGCATCGGTAACAAATGAAACAGTGGTGAAAAAGTTTCAAAGCATGGCTGAACGTAGAGTATGTTTGTAATTTTTTTTTAGTAATATTTGTAAGACTATTTCAATTTAAGAAATATTTTGTTTGATATCATATTTTATTTATGCCCCCAATAAAAATATTTCCTGCCTCCGCCACTGCTAAGGAGAGTGATCTCATGTGAATCATATTTGTCACTAAGCAGGGTGATCATGTGCCATAAGAATAGAAAAATATCATTTGAGCGTCCCATAACTTAAGGAGAAGTTAATCTACTTTAAAGGCTCTAGGATTCTCCCCCATACCATCTTCAAGTGATCTTTTGGGACGAGGCTTAAATTTAAGACCTAATCTAGAGGCATCTAGCTCTTTGAGCTACCTTAGGTCGCACCAGGTATCCTTCTCCTTGCTTGCCCGAAAAGCACCTAGTCTCTAAGTGCTTCTTTATGGTCTTTGGCTCTTGATCTTGTAGTTGGCCCAGCTGAGAATACCAATGGATCCTCAATCTGGTCATCAGCCGGCCATAAATGTTATGCCACGCCCATCTTCACTTTGGAATTGATCCACCACCATTTTGGCTCGACTAGATTGTTCATCATAGCATAGTTGAATGGGCAGTCTGTTCTCTTTGGCCCATGCGAAGCTCCAGTCAATAGTCTTTCATTTCCATCATCTAGCTCGAACTCGTTCGAAATGAGTCCTGATCGACTAGACTGATCAGTAGTCGAGTCTTGTCCAATGGTGGCCGCACCAGAAGTTTCAAAGAAGAAACTGCTCTTGGAGGATTACCACGGCCACATTTTGGATACCTTAAGAAAGTAACCAAACCTGAGTCTATGCTACCAAAATACTCTGTCAAAATCTCACCAATAAAAAAATTAAATAAACACCACGCACAACCCTCAAAATCAATCCATCCAAAAGCAAACTCCGCCTCTGACAAGTTGGTCAGCAAGAGGAACCATCATCTTCACAAGAAACAACCGCCATCTCCAAAGTCCCCCACAACATCAGGAACAAACCCCCTAACTGACTCTACAAAACCTTTTATCTAAATCTTTGACTATTTTACGAAATCCTAAGTAGCTTCTTTGTCGTCCTCTAGCAGAGATAACCATTGTTAAAGCCGGTCAAGGAGTTGCTGAGGCCATAGAGGTAACGTAGAGCACTGCCACGTCATAGACCACACCACACGCCGCGTCAAAGACTACACAACACACCACATAGAGGAAGAGATGTGCCACTGGAGAAACAAATTTGCAATTGTTCCGGCATTAAGATCCGAAGCAGAAAAGTATAAAGGAAAGAGAGGAGGCTCTCACGGACCGACAAGAGACACCGGAGACCGGAGAAGACCTTCAGAGCTAGAAAACGATAGAAAACTCTAAAAAGAAAATGAATGGCGCGTGATATATACTTTCACGGAGTTTCTTGAACATAATGTCAGTTTAAAATGATCTAAACCATAATCCACGTTAAATGCAGTGTATGTTATTTTGGATAGTATAGTTCAGACTCAAATATACTTATTTATTTCGAATAGTATAAAATATTTAGCAAAAAATAAGCAATTACAAGATTATATATGTATATTTAATATAATAAACATAAAATTTGGTGCAGAATATGAAAAACAAATTTATATTTTCCATAAGAATTGATAAGTCAAATAAATATAAAACCTTCTTAAACATCCATTGAAAAATAAGAGAGGAAGCATAAAACTTGACGCTCTTTAGACTATCCGCAATGGTGAGACTCATTGGAGTCCTTAACACAAGGGCATTTCGGATTAATTTTGGATATTTTGGATTTTTTAAAAAAAAAAAAAAAAAAAAAAGATGACCATTCACGGGCCGCCACGTAGTCAATGGGACCCGTGAACAGTGTAAGGATCAATCCTTATCAAAGGATTTTAAGGATTCTTTTTTGCACAAACTCTAAGAAAGTGGACTCCACACCCACTAAGAATTCACTTAAGAGCTCCCATTGTAGATGCTCTTAGATATATTTAAAAATCTTAATAAAAATCAACTACCAAAAAAAAAAGTCAACTACCACTCTCTGTCCCTCTCTGATCATTTCATACCTACTGATGGTGGTTGCTATTAAAAACATATAAATTCCGAAATTGATAGGTTCTTTAAAGTAATCAAGACAAGTTGAACATTTTCTTATACAATTTTTCCCACTAGCAAACATATTATACTAAATGTGTTTACACAATTTTATCAGTTGGTCATTTAATTTATTTTTTTGGGTACCAACACATCTATTCACGTTCAGAAGATTGACTTGGTACTTGGTATGGTCTTCTGCTTGAAATGTCGAAAGGTTTTTTCTGCTCATGTATCATCGTTTATAAACTTCATTTATTGTTCAAAACTTTCTTCTTATTGTTTGTAAAATAAGAGAATATGGAGAAATCCCATGGGCTTTCGATGGTTGCACTTATAGTAACATTCGCCATGATTTACTTTGTTCAAGCTCAGCAAGGTATGTAATAATCCACATTTTCATGTTAATGTTAGTATCGTTTTTTTTTCCTACAAGAAAAACACTTGACACTTTTGGTATTCTCGATCATTACAAAGAAAAAAGGAAACTATTTAAGCCCGGTGGATTGGCATAGTCGTTGAAAACGTTTCTGAGATCATATAGATTGTCGAAGGGGTTTACGCTATGAAAAAGAAATATATATATATATTTGGCAGTTCAACCATTGTTGGTTGAACAAAAATGGGTTCAAACCATTTTAAAACCAGACTGATCCGATAGCTGGACCAGGTTCACCCATGAACCGGTCACATAATCGGATTAGGTCTCAAAGCTAGAACTGAATAAAAACTATTAAAATCATCAAAATTCATAAACCATTTATATAAACAAAAAATTAGTTTATATTCACAATTTTTTTATATTTGAAATTTATTTATATTTTAATTATGTATTATATTTACTAACCTTACTTAAAAAATTATATAGTATTAGAATATTTTAGTCTAAATTATTGAACCAGGTTTGATCCGGTCGAACCATATTGAACGGTGATCCAAATATTTTCCGGTTCAGCTTCTCATCCGGTTTTAGAAACACTAAACATGTCAATGAAAATTTTATCCATGTCATCTAACTGTTATCGGATGCATTTCTCTTCTCCGTAGCTTTATTTCTTTATGTGGACATCAATTTTATTAGATTAAGGTTTTTTATGGATTTACCCTGTCATTTGATGGTTACAGAAGCCGCGATTTTCTCCTTACCATATCATTTTTTATATGAACGACCGTGTAATATACCAAATGGATGATGTCTATGTACGTAACATGAGCGTACAATTTTTTTTTTGTTTGGAAAAACATGTGATCTGTTATTATATTGGAATTTCTTCATTAATAATTTAGCTCGTTAATTATTCCATTAACGTAAATTTCAAATGAACATCTATACTTTTTGGCGGCAGCGTATCAACGGTAACTCAGCTCAAATCTAAAGATTTAGGCTAAATCTTTAGAGACCTGACTTCTTGAATCGAAGAATTTAATCAAATTCGATGCAAGGCTCTCGTATTGATGACATAATCGAATCAATGCAAGGCTTTAGAGAAAACTCTAGTTTATTAACTTCCAAAAACTAATCATCAAAGCCAACTTACAAAACTCTTATATAAGTCTTACAGATGGTTTAGAATAACCTAAGTCTCTTAAAAATGGAAAATCTAATAAAAGGAAATAGGAAATCTTTTAAAAGCCGAAAATAGGAAAACAATTGCTTGGCGGTGAAGGTATCATGATGCTGCATCAGGTCCCCCGGGGTGAGAAAGATTCGACCCCGAATCGTGGATGGCGTCCGGAGGAACATAACGCGACAAGTACTTCACGCTAAACACATCAGACGTCGTAATGTCAGCCAGTAATTGCAGACGGTAGGCGTTATCATTGATGCGTTCAAGTACTTGAAGAGGACCAATCTTCTTTGCTTTAAGCTTGTTGTAGGCATGAGCTGGCATCCTGTCTCTCGTGAGAAATACCCATACAAGATCACCGACTTCAAACACAAGACGCCTGCGATGAACATCAGCTGCAGCTTTATATTTCGAAGCTGAATCTTCCAAATTCGTGACCACCTGTCCATGAACCTTAAGTATATCGTCAATTAAGTCATCAGCCCCACCATGAAGGCGTACGCGATCAGGGAGAGTAGCAAGGTCAAGTGGCCCACGCGGGACAACAGCATAGATAACTTGGAACGGGCTAAACCCAGAGCTACGGTTAAGTGCACGATTGTGTGCAAACTCTGCTTGAGGCAGTTTAGAATCCCATGACTTTATAGAATCGCCGACTAAGCAACGAAGTAAGTTTTCCAAAGATCGATTAGTAACTTCAGTTTGACCATCCGTTTGAGGATGATACGCCGAACTCATGTCAAGAGTAGTTCCAAGCATCTTCCACAAAGAACGTCAAAAATGTCCCAAAAAACGAGAGTCACGATCAGAGACTATGGACGTTGGTAATCCATGTAAACGGTCGACTTCCCGAAAGAATAGGGTAGCAACTTGGAGAGCATCAGTAGTCCGCTTACAAGGAATGAATTGAACCATCTTAGAAAAACGATCAACCACCACAAAGATCGAATTGAAACTCTTTTGAGTACGCGGAAGTCCCATCATAAAGTCCATACTAATGTCTGACCATGGCTGTGTTGGTACAGGCAGAGGCAAGTAAAGACCAGCGTTGGTAGCATGACCCTTTGACGATTGGCATGTAATACACCGTTCCACATACCGTTCAACGTCACGGCGTAAAGATGGCCAGAAATAAGAAGTGGAGACGAGGTGTAAAGTTCTATCACGCCCAAGATGACCTTCATTATGTATCTCAGAGATAAGCTTGAGTCTAAGGCTCGAATCCGGAATGCATAAATGTTCCCCACGAAAAAGGAAGCCATCGTGAAGTGTATAATCACGCGAGAGGCCAGACTGAACTTCAGCCATAATTCGACCAAAGAAGATATCCGATGGGTAAAGATCAGCAAACGTTCCCAAGCCTGGAACAGAGACATGAAGAACAGTCAGCAAGTTATGGCGTCGACTCAAGGCATCCGCTACGCGGTTGGAAAGACCTGAAGTATGCTTGATCACAAAAGTAAATTGCTGTAAGTAAGCAACCCATGCAGCATGTCTTGCAGAAACTTTATCCTGGCTGCTAAGATGCTTGAGTTCATCGTGGTATGTAAAAAGAACAAACTCCTTATGAAAAAGGTAATGTCGCCAATGCTTTATAGATTTCACCACTGCATAGAACTCGATGTCATAAGTACTATAACGCATGCGAGCACCACTGATCTTCTCGCTGAAGAAGGCTATAGGACGACCACGCTGACTTAGAACCGCACCAATCCCCGTTTTAGAGGCATCACAATGAAGCTCAAAAACTTGAGAAAAATCTGGAAGAGCAAGAATCGGCGCAGAACTGGGCTTTGTTTTGATTGCCTCAAAGGCCATATCAGCCTCGGCAGTCCAAACAAACTGACCTTCTCGACGAATACAATCAGTTAAGGGCGCCATTAAGCTACTGAACTGTGCAACAAACCGTCGATAAAAAGATGCCAGGCCGTGGAAGCTGCGCGTCTCAGTTAGCGGTGACGGAGTTGGCCATGTTTTAATTGCTTCCACTTTGCTGGGATCCACGGCTAGCCTACTTGCAGAGACGATATAACCAAGGAAGTGAACCTGAGAAGAACCGAACTCGCACTTCTTCTTGGTGGCAAACAATTTATCACGACGGAGCACAAGGAGAACCTCGCGCAAGTGGTCCAGATGCTCGGCCAGAGTCATGCTGAAGATTAAAATATCATCAAAATAGACAACCACGAACTTCCCTATAAAAGGGCGCAGAGCTTGATTCATGAATCGTATAAACGTGCTTGGCGCATTTGATAACCCAAAGGTCATCACAAGCCATTCAAAAAGTCCTTCACGAGTTTTAAACGCCGTTTTCCATTCATCTCCTAGACGAATCCTGATTTGGTGATAGCCACTCTTTAGATCGAGTTTTGAGAACACGGACGCAGCTCCAATTTGATCTAATAAATCATCAAGGCGAGGGATTGGGAATCTGTAACGAACTGTTATTTTGTTGATAGCGCGACTGTCAACACACATTCGCCAAGAACCATCCTTCTTAGGTATTAACAATGCGAGAACTGCGCAGGGGCTTAGACTTTCTCGTAAGAAACCCTTGACGACGAGTTCTTCCACTTGTCTTCGGAGTTCTTCGTGTTCATTAGGACTCATGCGATAATGAGCTCTGTTCGGGAGTGCTGCATCTGGAACTAGATCAATGCGATGTTGAATATCACGGAGAGGAGGAAGTCCAGATGGCAAGTCATCGGGAAAGACATCTTGAAATTCGTCAAGTAAAGCTGTAAACGCGCTAGGGACTGATGGAAGTGTCGTTGGTGGCTCTGCTGCTAACAGAATGAACACAAATCCTTCTTCCCGAAGTGTAGCTTCAAACGGTCTGCGTTGCAGAATTAACGCGGGTGAGGATGGTAAGCTCAGTTTCTCTGGTAACGACGGCTGGAGAGTAAAATTGCGGTTTTGAAATCGAAAACTGTATTGAGGTAGCCATCATGTTGAATGCGACGATCGAATATCCATGGTCGGCCAAGAAGCATATGGCAAGCATCCATGGGCGCAACATCACAGTGAATTTGATCTTTATAAGAATCACCAACCGAGAATGAGATCAACGCACGACGAGTGATCAGTAAATCTGTCTTTTTGTCTAGCCATGCAAGCTTGTAAGGATGAGGGTGAAGTTCTGTAGGCCAGCTAAGTTTGTTCACAACATCCTCAGCCACCACGTTTTCACTACTACCAGAGTCAATAATGAACTTGCAGACCTTTCCTCCAATGGTACACTTAGAATGAAAAAGATTTTTGCGTTGAGGATTCTCATTGACGCTATGAGGAGCAAGACAAACTCGGCGAAGCATTAATGCGGTACCAGTGTCCGCTGTTAGTACTTCAGTATCGTCGACGACGTCGGGAATTTCTTCATCATAAACGACTTCAACATCGTTACATGCTGTGTCGAGAAGAAGACCACGACGGTTCCGGGTAGGGCAGTTCGCCTGTCGATGGCCAATTTCTCCACAAGAAAAGCATCGAAGGGAACTTGGGTGTGTCTGTCGAGTATCAAGTGGTACAATGGACGTCTCTGTTTTAGCAGAGGATGTATCATCACTTGCGACTGGAGCTGTTGGTAACGGAGTGGTACGAACGAGACGAGATGACGTCCAGGACAAGCTACCCGTTTTTGTTTGAGCTTCAATTGTGACTGCTTGTTGATGAGCTTCCGCCAGTGTTAGCGGGTTGAACAAGTTGATTGTATGCTGAATCTGTTGTTGGAGACCGGCAGTGAACCGCGCGACAAGTTGACGTTCACAATTTTGTATGTCGACACGAGTCAGGAGTAAGAAAAATTCCATAGAATAATCAGCAACAGAACGCGGTCCTTGACGAATATTATGTAGACGTTGGAACATAGTCTGATCATAATTATACGGCAGGAATGTTTTCTTCAGCTTTGACTTCAATTTATCCCATGAAACGATTTTTGGCTTGCCGAGACGAGATCGTGTTGCTTTCAGTTGCGTCCACCATGCCGCTGCTCTGTTTCGAAACCGCATGGTTAGAACAGGAACACATCTATCCATTGGGACTCTTTTGAATTCGAGAATTTCTTCAACCGTAACAATCCAATCAAGTAGTTCTTCAGCGGAGGAGTTGCCATGGAATTCAGAGATTTCTGTTTTAAATCCTTTTTCCCATTGAAAACCATCATCAGCTCCTAAGGCAGCACCTTGTGCCAGTGCATGGTTATGACGGAGAGGGGCAAAGGGGTTGTCAGCAACAAGGTTCTCCTCCCTGTCGTCTTCTCCATATGTTTCTTCATCTTGGTCGTTGGCCTGGTTACCAACAGGGGGTGGCGGTGCGTTGCGTTGAACGCCGAGGTTCTGGAGGGCGGCGGTGATGGTGCGCATCTGCGCTTGAAGCTCGGTGATAGCTTCTCGGGTAGCTTCTGCTTCGGTTTGAACAGGGGCGCGACGTGTCCTAGCCATTGTGAATACGGAAGGAGCGTAGCAAAGCTCTGATACCAACTTGGCGCAGCGTATCAACGGTAACTCAGCTCAAATCTAAATATTTAGGTTAAACTTCTTGAATCGAATAATTTAATCAAATTCGATGCAAGGCTCTCGTATTGATGACAGAATCGAATTAATGCAAGGCTTTAGAGAAAACTCTAGTTTATTAACTTCCAAAAACTAATCATCAAAGCCAACTTACAAAACCCTTATATAAGTCTTAGAGACGGTTTAGAATAACCTAAGTCTCTTAAAAATAGAAAATCTAATAAAAGGAAATCATAGATAGAAGAGGAAATCTTTTAAAAGCCGAAAATAGAAAAACAATTGCTTGGCGGTGAAGGTATCATGATGCTGCATCACTTTTATAAGTAGATTCAACAAACATAATACGTTAAATTCACACAGTTTTAACGGTACATTTTTGCTACTTTAAATACAAGTTGTCTGGAATTTGATTTAACGAATAGGGTTTTACCTTAAACAGGGTTCATCAGCTTGGATTGCGGGTTATTCCCGAATGAACAGTCTCCTTATACCGAGTCTGCAACTGGATTACAGTACTCATCAGATTCAAACTTTATCCAAACTGGAAAAATTTCTAGGATTCAGAGAAGTCTCGAGGAAAATCACTTAAAGCCTCAAAGAACGGTTAGATACTTTCCAGAGGAGATGCGCAACTGTTACAATATTACTGTGAAGCAGGGAACCAACTATTTGATCAGAGTTAGAGCAATATATGGGAACTACGATGGTCTAAATCATTATCCTATGTTTGACTTGTACATTGGCCCTAATTACTGGGTAACAATAGACACTCAAAATAATGTACGGAAGGAGATCTTTCACATCCCTAGGTCAAACATTTTGGACTAGTGTCTTGTCAAGACAGGCACCTCTACGCCATTTATATCGGCCATCGAAATAAGGCCACTTCGAAATAACACTTACATCACCACATCAGGATCGTTGAAGTTGTTTTCACGTTTTTATCTTAGCAATTCAGAAGACGTTCTAAGGTGAGTCTGCTTTGTTTAAGATGATCCAAGTCTTTTTTAATTTGTGAGACGTTGGTTATAAATTTATTTCGCAAAGAACAGGTACGAGGAGGATGTCTATGATAGAATGTGGAATTCATACAATCAGTCAGACTGGACGCAGATATCAACCAGTCTTACGGTGAACACTAATTCCAATAGTTTCCGTCTTCCTTAAGATACTCTCAAAACCGCTGCAACACCTGAGAATGCGAGTGGAGGCATTGATAGATATTGAGTTTCCTGAATTCCCAACTGATAAAATTTACATTTACCTCCATTTTGCTGAGGTTGAAGTCTTGCGGGCCAACGAGACTAGAGAGTTCAACATTTCTTTAAATGGAGTGTCCATTAACGACTCTTACAGGCCTTTATATCTGCAGTCCGAAACGATGCACAATCAGTCTCCAGTTACATGTGAAAACAGAAACTGTATCATAAAGCTGACAAGAACGGGAAAGTCTACACACCCACCACTGCTTAACGCTGTGGAAGGTTTTGGGGTTGCCGATTTTCGACAGTCTGAAACAGACGCAAATGATGGTACGTAAATAAATGGTGAAATGCATGACTATATTGTATTCCAGTTTGCTAAAGATGATATCGTTCGAATTTGTGGCAGTGACTGCTATTAAGAATATCGGAACCGCTTATGGATTGAGTATAATTTCATGGCAAGGTGATCCATGTGTCCCTCGTGGGTTTTTGTGGGACGGCCTAAATTGTAGTGATACGGAAGGGTCTACACCGCCAAGAATCACCTCCTTGTGAGATATCTATAACCATCATTTTTAACTAAATATTTCACTTGTTTCAATGGGTATCTCAACACATAAACAGAAACTTGTCTTCAAGAGGGCTAACGGGAACCATAGAAACTGGAATTCAAAAGCTAACCCATCTGGAAAACTTGTAAGTATGATCATTGTTGCCTTAAAGCACATAAATTTCAATGCATTTTGATCTCTTCCAAATTTCAGGGACTTGTCAAATAACAGCTTGACTGGAGTAATTCCAGAATTCCTAGCTAGTATGAAATCATTGCTGATCATGTAAGTTTTTAGACTTTATTGGTCGTATTAATAGTCCTAAGTATAATTTTCACCAATGTATTAATATTTTTTTTTTTCTTTTAATAGAAATTTGACCAAGACCAATCTGAATATTTCAATTCCACAAGCTCTTCGCAATAGAGAAAGGAAGGACTAAAGTTAATGTAAGAAAATAAATCCATTCACGTGCACATTTCATTCGACAGTTTATTTCCTTTGTGCATGCATAGTCATATATATGCAATCAATACTCTTTTTTTTTTGTAGTGTTGATGGTAATGAGATAAATCAATTATGAAGCCCAGTAACGCAGACACCATTCAAGCCCATATGATCTCAAGACATATGGAGCCCAAGCCTGCAATACATAAGAGACAAACCACTACAGAAGTCATAATGGTAAAGAGGATGAATAGAGGAAAAAGCATAAACGTTGGCGACAAGAGTATGGTTTAGACACCTCACCTGCAGCTCAGCAATAGGTTTGGAGCGCTAGAGGATCAGACCGACTGAGCTGGCAGCTTGACGAATCAGAGCAAAGCATCTAGACTGTTCTTACCTCTGTATAAATAAGAGAAGAGATACATTGTAACCTGCAAGTTATGAAAGCATAATAAAGAGAAATAGCAAAGTTTATAAAGTTTTTGTCTTTACCTTCATGGTATCAAAGCTTCAGGGATTAGAACCTGCGGCTTAGTCATGGATGGAAACCAAAGTTTGGTCATTGATGGAATCCAGAGTCACGTTCCTCTTACAGCTCTTACGATTACTCAAGTTGTGACCTTGAAGCTCAAAGAAGGCAACTACCTCTTATGGAAGCTTCAATTCGAGCAGTTCTTGTCAAGTCAGATGCTTTTGGGCTACGTCACCGGTGCACAACCAAGACCACCTGAGACAACAACCGTGCGTGATGGTGATGCAGTCACTGAAGCAGCAAACCCGGAGTTTAAGAAGTGGATGCAAAAAGACCAGTTGATTCTGGCCTGGATCTATGGTACGCTCACAGAAGATGCGCTCAAATCAGTCTATGGACTCCATTCTTCTCAGGAGGTTTGGCTCGCTCTAGCCAAAAAGTACAACAGAGTCTCAGCCACAAAAAGACTAGATCTCCAGAGAAGGGTTCAAACAACGGTCAAGGGAACCAAAACCATGACTGATTACCTCTCGGAGATCAAATCTCTGGGAGATCAAATCTCTGGGAGATCAAATCTCTGGGAGATCAAATCTCTCTGAGATCAAATCTCTCTGTGGCAAATATGGTCACTCCCCCAACAAGTGCTACAGACGTTTTGACTTGAGTTTCGCTATGGACGTTCCACAACCACAGGCCAACATTCTCACCTCTACTCATCACGCAGAAGCAGAGTGGTTTCCAGACAGTGGATCCTCACATCACGTTACCAGCTCTGCTCAGCACCTCGACTCAGCTCAGGAATACACATGAACTGATCAGGTTATGGTTGGAAATGGTGATTTCTTGCCTATCACGCATGTCGGTTCTGCATCCATTCCCACCCAGACAGGTATCTTACCTTTGCTTAATGTTCTTGTCTGTCCTAAGATTGCTAAGTCACTATTGTCAGTTTCCAAGCTCACCGATGATTACCCTTGTTCTATCACTTTTGACTCAACAACTGTTTGTGTTCTGGATAAGGAAACTAACAAGGTTCTCAGTCAGGGAAGCAAAGCTAAAGGACTTTATAAGTTGGATGATCCTCAGTTCATGTCGTTCTACTCTTCAAGACAGCAAAGTTCGAGTGATGTGGTATGGCATAAGCGGCTGGGGCATTCTAATGATCAAATAAAGGCCATCCAAGTAAACAAGACCTTCAAGAATATGTGTGAATCATGTCAGTTTGGCAAGACATGTAAACTTCCTTTTTCTAGTTCAGATTTCAGATCCAGTAGAGTGCTTGAGAGAATACATTCTGATGTTTGGGGTCCTGCACCTGTTGTGTCAGTTCAGGGTTTCAGATTCTATGTTGTATTCATTGACAATTATTCAAGGTTCTGCTGGTTTTATCCTATGAAATCAAAGTCTGATGTGTTCTCTATCTTCAAAGCATTTCAACTTCAAGTAGAAACACAATATGAACAGAAAATAAAGATTTTTCAATCAGACGGTGGAGGCGAGTTTGTAAATCAACATTTAGCTCAACACTTTGCTAATTGTGGAATCAAACACATCATGTCTTGTCCTCACACTCCGGAGCAGAATGGTCTTGCGGAACGGAGACACAGACATATAACGGAGTTGGGGATGTCTATGCTGTTTCAGAGTCATCTTCCTACTACACTTTGGGTTGAAGCTTTGTTCACTGCATCATTCTTGAGCAAGCTTCTTCCCACCTCGGTTAATGACAGAATGCAGAGTCCTTATGAGTTGCTCAATGGAACAGCACCGGTGTATACCGCTCTTCGAGTCTTTGGATGCGCTTGTTACCCTTATCTCAGGCCATACTCGCACAATAAAGTTGATCCTAAATCTCTTCTTTGTGTCTTCCTTGGCTACAATGAGAAATACAAGGGTTGCAGATGTTATCACCCTCCAACAGGAAGAGTCTATATAAATAGACATGTATTGTTCGATGAAGGGAGGCTACCTTACAAGGATGTCTATCAACACTTGTTACCTGCAGCGACAACACCCTTAAGCTCAGCTTGGCGTTTGCAGAGCAAGACTTTGGTTCCTCCACCATCCGAAGGCTCTAGTTCTTCAACTACTACTGACAAATAAGTTGAAGAAAATCAGCCTATTATGAGACTTCATGTCATTCAACCTCAAGCGATACCTGAAGTTCACAACAATGCAGCTCAGGCTCAACCGCCAACAGATTTTAATGCATCAGATTCCAGCAAGGATCGCCTATCTCTACTGCTGCTACCCCACCAGGCTCTCCGAATGTGCAAGATCAGCAACCACTACAACCTCAGGCTGTACAGACAATGCTCACCGAACGGTCACAAGAGCTAAGGCAGGTATCATAAAGCCTAATCCAAGATACGCCCTGCTTGCTGTTAAAGGCATTCCAGAAGTCCCAAAGACAGTACATGAAGCCTTAAATCACCCGGGTTGGAACGGTGCTATGAAAGACGAGATGGACAATTGTGAAGAAACTCAGACATGGTCATTGGTTCCTCCTCCATCAGACGTCAATCTTCTTGGTTGCAGATGGGTTCACAGAGTTAAGCTCAATGCAGATGGAACATTTTCAAAGTATAGATCAAGAGTTGTGGCTAAAGGCAATGAACAGGAGGAAGGAGTGGACTTTCTAGAGACTTACAGTCATGTGGTACGTACAGCCACAGTCCGAATGATTCTTCATCTAGGTTTTATTGAAAGATGGGATATTAAGCAGCTTGATGTCAAGAATGCTTTCTTGCATGGAGACCTTACTGAGGAAGTATATATGAGACAGCCTCCTGGAAGATCAAAAGCATCCTGAGTATGTTTGCAAACTTCACAAAGCAATATACGGACTCAAACAAGCTCCCCGTGCTTGGTTTGACAAGTTCAGCTCTTTTCTAATCGAGTTTGGTTTCATCTGCAACGCTAGTGATCCATCTCTCTTTGTCTGTCAGAAGAAGACCAGTATCATCTTCCTTCTTTTGTATGTTGATGATATGCTGATAACAGGAAATGACCAGCCTCTCATCCAGCAGTTGCTTAAAAGCCTGAGCAAGTAGTTTAGGATGAAAGAAAGATATGGGGCCTCTGAGTTACTTTCTTGGCTGCAAGATCAGTTTACCTCTACTAACCTGTTCTTGAATCAAGAAAAGTATGCAACTGATCTTCTCCAAGCAGCAGGGATGTTAGATTGTGCTCCAATGCCAACTCCACTTCCTCTTCAGCTTGATAGAGTCCCGCATCAGGACGAGTACTTCTCTAATCCCACTTACTTCCATAGCCTCGCGGGTAAGCTCCAATACCTCACTCTCACAAGACCTGATATCCAATTTGATGTAAATCTGGTCTGTCAGAAGATGCACAAGCCCACACTCTCAAACTTTCATCTCCTTCAACGAGTCCTGCGGTACATTAAAGGAACCTTGAAGATGGGGTTAACACTTGAGTCTGATACAGATTCGCAATGAGAGCATATTGCGACAGTGATTGGGCTGGTTGTCAGGATACAAGGAGATCAACTGGTGGCTTCTGCGCTTTCTTGGGAACAAATCTGATATTGTGGTCTGCAAAGAGGCAAGATTCAGTTGCAAGATCATCTACTGAGGCAGAATACAGAACTTTATCTGATACAGCTGCAGAACTTGAATGGATCAGTCTCATGTTGAAGAGCATCGGTGTTCCTCATCCTGAACCAGCTGAGATCTATTGTGATAATATCTCTGCTGTTCACCTGACAGCAAATCCTGTCCTTCATCGCAAGTCCAAGCACTTTGCCACACATTACCACTTTGCTAGAGAGAAGTGGCAAAGGGAACTCTTCTGGAGAAACACATACCTGCAGCTCAGCAACTAGCGGATATCTTTACCAAGTCTCTGCCTCAACACAGCTTCTCCAACTTGCGTTTCAAACTCGGAGTTGACTTTCCACCCACCTCGAGTTTGCGCGGGGGTATGAAGCCCAGTAACGCAGACACCATTCAAGCCCATATGATCTCAAGACATATGGAGCCCAAGCCTGCAATACAGAAGAGACAAACAACTACAGAAGTCATAACGGTAAAGAGGATGGATAAAGGCAAAAGCATAAACGTTGGCGACAAGAGTACGGTTAAGACACCTCACCTGCAGCTCAGTAATAGGTTTGGAGCGCTAGAGGATCAGACCGACTGAGCTGGCAGCTTGACGAATCAGAGCAAAGGATCTAGACTGTTCTTATCTCTGTATAAATAAGAGAAGAGATACATTGTAACCTGCAAGTTATGAAAGCATAATAAAGAGAAATATCAAAGTTTATAAAGTTTCTCTCTTTACCTTCATCAATGTCTACCTGGTTCATGTGTCCAAAAGAAGAAATTTCCGGTGATGATTGCTGCATTGGTAGCTTCAGCTGTGGTGGTGGGGATCGTATTGGTACTATTTTTCATTTTTGTGTTAAAAAGGAAAAAGACATCAAGTCATGTAGAAGGTACCTTGCCAATACAATTGATCAAATTAACAAACTATTATATATATGAAAGAGGCCTATGCCTTAATAAGGTGTCATAGATAATTGACATTCTTTTTTACTATTTTTTGATGCACAACTATTATCCCTTTAGAACACCATGGGCGAATTTCACACCCACTAGTATTTCTGAGGCAAAAATCGAGACACAAAAGCGAAGGTATAGTCATGCGGAAGTTATGGAAATGACAAACAACTTCAAAAGAGCTTTAAGTGAAGGAGGGTTTGGCGTGGTCTATCATGGTTACTTGAACGGTTCCCAACCAGTAGCTGTTAAAGTATTTTCTGAGTCATCATCACAAGGATATAAACACTTGAAAGCAGAGGTACAAAATGCTTGAAATCTTCAAAAATTTAAATTTTCTCAAAAATAGTCAATGTGTAACCAATGTGTAATTTTACATTTTTCGTATGCAGGTTGAACTTCTTTTGAGGGTTCACCACATAAATTTGGTTAACCTTGTTGGGTATTGTGATGAACGAGATCATTTGGCTCTCATATATGAATACATGTGCAATGGAGACTTAAAAGATCATTTGTCAGGTAGAACATATATGTATAATCATTATTTTAATTTCTTAATTATTAAAAAGATTCATATGATGACTGATTTAGAGGCTCCATATATAGGAAAACGTGGTGGCTCTGTTTTGAGTTGGACTACTCGATTAAGAATAGCTGTCGACGCTGCACTAGGTTCGTAAAAACTCTGTTCCATTTCAGTCGGGTGCTTTTGTCATTACAAAACATTTCCTTACATCATTACACATAAGTGATTCACATACAAGTGTAGAGATGGTCAATCCTAAAAATTATTTTCTAAGATTCATAGGATTGGAATACTTACATATTGGATGCCAACCATCAATGGTACACAGAGATGTAAAATGTACGAACATATTATTAGGCGAGCAGTTCTCAGGCAAAATTGCAGATTTTGGTCTTTCAAGATCTTTCCAACTCGGAGATGAATCCCATGTTTCAACGGTTGTTGCTGGTACTCCAGGATATCTTGACCCCGAGTAAGTATTATCCTTAGAATTATTTGGACCATCACCTTGGATCCTTGACACATGTATCTTACTCTAGGTTTTTTTTCTGCTAGATATTACAGAACTGGTCGTTTGGCAGAAATAAGTGACGTCTATAGTTTTGGGATTGTATTATTAGAGATAATCACAAGCCAACGTGTGATTGACCAAACTCGCGAAAAGCCTCACATAACGGAATGGATGGGCTTTATGCTTAATAGAGGAGATATAACCAGAATCATGGATCCTAAACTTCATGGAGATTTCAACTCTCTTTCTGTCTGGAGAGCAATTGAATTGGGTATGTTGTGTGCAAACCCTTCTTCAGAAAAACGACCAAACATGTCCCAAGTTGTTATCGAACTAAAAGAGTGTCTTGCTTCTGAAAATACTATCAATAGTAAGAATCAAGACGAAAACTCTAATAGTTCCTTTGAAATGAGCATGAGCTTTGATACCAAGGCTGTCCCTAGTGCAAGATAACATTTGCAGAAAGCCTTGTGTTCTGCTGATCATGTATTTCTCCTCGCCATATTTTTCTCTTGTCAAATGCCCTGCTGATCTCGTGCTTCAGTTAATAACTAAACATGAGATGAAATATATAACCTCTGTTCTGCTGATCTAGTACTCTCTCATATATGAATTTGTTGTTTGTAATTTGCACAGTTAGCGTCCACATTTGTGCGCTATTTTTTCTTGAAACTAATATGAGTATCAATAGCAGTAAGGATATTAACTTGATCGACTAATTTGCCAAACTATTGGGAGTCTCTGAGGTGCAATGGTCTCTGCTGACTTCAAACTGCACACATGAGGCTACAACTAGCTGAGTTTAGAAGTCGGAACCCATCAAAGTTATATCTTGTTTCATTGTAAGAAAATTTTAGAAACATAAGAACCTGTCCAAATTAAACATTAGTTTTGCCCTTATTATATTTACCTACATGAAACAACACATGGATTTTTTTGCCACAAATGCTCACCATAATGTGCATGGTCAAACTTCTCAATGGAGCTGAAGGAGATAGAGGCCTTACGACACAGATTTCACACCTTCAGACACTACAAGAAAACAGCGGTTTACCGAGGGAAAAAATCGTCGGTATGTCGTCGGAATAACGCTATTCCGACGACATACCGACGAAAAAAGTCCTCGGAAATAACTCCTCGGAAATTCATCTTTCCTCGGAAATCCCTCGGAAATTTCCGACGGAATTCCGAAGAAACTCTATTTCCTCGGAATTTCCGAGGACCACAAGTTCGTTGGAAATTCCTCGGAATATTCCGAGGAAGATGTCGTCGGAATATTCCGAGGGATAAACCACTACAAGAAAACATCAAGGATTCTGAGGGAAAAAATCGTCGGAATTTCGTCGGAATATCGTTATTCCGACGAAATTCCGACGAAACACGTCGTCGGAAATAATTCCTCGGAATTTCTTTTTTCCTCGGAAATCCCTAGGAATTTTCCGACGGAATTCCGAGGAAATAAATTTCCGAGGAAATTCCGAGGATCCCTTGTTTGTCGGAAATGTCCTCGGAATATACCGAGGGAGAACTTCGTCGGGATAATTCATCGGAAGTTCATCGATCGATGCGTGTTTGGACATATATACATCGATCGATAGGAGTATACCGACGGACTTTTTCCTCGGTTTATTCCGAGGAACAGTTCACTCGGTATATTCCGAGGGATCCGTTCCTCGGAATTTTCCGAGGGAGCTGTCCCTCGGAAAATTCCGAGGGAAATGTCCCTCGCTATATTTTTTTTAAAAAACGGATCGATCGATGCGGTTTTCTTCAAAAACGCATCGATCGATCTAGTGAAAAATATAATTAATTTCCTCGGAATGTAAAAAATATTAATTTTTTTGAAAAAATAAAATTTCTGAAATTTAAATTCGAAAATATGAAATTAAAAGTAAAATTGAAATCATATTAATTAATATTCAAAGTTTCACAAATAAAAATAAAACATTCCGAGATTGGGGGAAAAAAAAAACTACGGGTCTAGCACGTCCGGGAACACCTCGTTCGGGTACATCCTCTGCATCATCTCCATCATTTGCTGGTTCAGCCTCCTCTGTGCCTCATAGCCCGCCTGTTGAGCCGCCATCTGGGTCTCCAACAAAGATATACGATCATCTTTGTCCTTCAACTGAGCCGTAAGTACTTCTGGATCAACAAAGGGCGGTGGTGCAGAAGAAGGAGGAACCGACCGGGTGTGACGACCCAAACCGACCAAACGTCCCTTCTTCTTTGGAACTGACTGAATAGAAAAAAGCCAAATTTAGAAATTTAAACCAAGAAATAAATGAATTGAACTTTAAAAAAAAAAGAACTTACGGATTCAACGATTTCGTTGATTCGAAACCGGGACAAGTTGGTCGAAGCCGTCGAAGCGTCATCCTCGGTTTGAAGCTGAGACACTTCGTCTACCACCTGAGTTTGGACCAGGTCGACCACGTCCCTCACAAGACCGTCATCAATCTGGCCGGTCTTCTTGTTGGTATACGCCCTCCTCATTAGGGCGAGATCATCAACCGGCTCGCCATCATTTTCTTCCGCCTTGAAAAAAAACATAAAATTAAAGAAACATTAGAAATTAGAAGAAATGCACAATAAATTTAAATTCTGAAACTCAAATAATTGAAAAAAAAGCGGTTGAACTTACCATGCGATCTCCGAGAGTGGCAATAGATTGAGCACCCAAGTTATGCTTGTAGATGCCCTTCCCTTTACGGTCGCTCCTGCGGTTGGTGGAGTTGGTGGAAGAAGTTTCTTTCGTCTCCTCCTTATCCCAATGCGCACACAACTCCTTCCAGACCGTGTCGTTCATCGACTTTGGGACCTTTTAATTAAAAAAAAAAAGAAAAAGTTTAATAAATTAAAAAATAGTTTAATAAATTAAAAAATTGTTTAATAAATTAAATCGAACCTTATTGATTTCCCACTTCTTCTTCCACTCGTGGATCTGCTTCCCATAGTTGTCCATTACTTTATGGACGAAGTGGTGATAGATAAAGAGCGTCTCATCAGAATTCCAGTTGAACTCTTGCTGAAAAAAAAACACAATTAGTAGAAAATTTATATTAAAGATTAAAAATATAAGTAAAAAATTAGAATACTTACCGCAAACTGACGAAACCACAGAACCTGCTTGTCGGTTGGGAAGTGAGTGAAAGTCGGATGTCCACTGTCGAGGGCCGAGTACATCATACGGTTGATCCATGCGCTGATCCCGTTCCCGGATCGGTCGAACCTTATTAAAAGAACAAACGGTTAATAATGAATCCAAATTTAAAGAAAAAAAATGTTTAATTACCATGTTTGACCCCGTCCATGTGGATACGGAGTGAGATACGGAAGATGGTCACGACCGGGCTGTTGAACCAACTCCGCAACCCTCATCACTCCCGGAGGACCCGGAGGAACATGAGCGGATGCAGCAGCGGGAGCGAGAGGAGCATGAGCGAAGGAGAATCCTGAAAATGGCTGGAATCCCGAGACTGGCTCCCCGTACCACCACGACCACGACGCTGTCGAGGCCGGGTCTGATCATCATGAGACCTGTAAATTAAAAAAATATATTTAATAAATACAGAAATATATAAATTAATTTTTTTTATTAAAAAAAATCCCAAATAATTTAATCACACAAAAAGATTTATATATATTAAATTTTTTTAATAAATATATAAAAATAGTTCTAATAAACAAAAAATAGTTTTAATAAATAAAAATTGTTTAATAATTTCCAAAAAAATAGTTTTAATAATATATATATATGAAAAATATTTTTAAATCCCAAATAATAGTATTTAATCACAAAAAAAGTTTTATAGATATTTAAAATGTTTTGTAAAATCCAAAAAATCGAATTTATATAGAATTATTTTTTTGTAAAATCCAAAAAATCGAATTTATATAGAAAAATCATTTTGTAAAATACAAAAATCGATTTTATATACAAAAATCGATTTTATAAATACAAAAAATAAAAAAATTATAAAAAAAAATTCTAAATCGATTCAACAAAACAAATTATTCAACCAAATCACAATTCTAAACCTATTATACAACCAAATCACAATCCTAACCAATCACCCTAACAAAAATCTATCAAAACTAAACAAAAACCTAACAAATAGAACCTAAGAGAGTGGGATAGGGTCCTTATATGATTTGTGTAAGAGAAGAGGGAGATCGCCGGAGATATCGTCGGATTTCAGGGGGAAATCGCCGGAGAGAAAGAGAGGAGTCGCGCAGAGGAAGAAGAGAGAAATGGGGAAGAAGAAGGGGCTCGTGGTTATAAAACCTAGGGTCCGACGGACATTATCCGTCGGAATTCTAATTTCAATTTTCGCGAAATATTTGCCCGGTAAAATGAAAATATTCCAAGCAAATTCCGACAGATAGTAAAATATCTGTCGGAATTTCCTCGGAATATTCCGAGGAAATACCGAGGAACTAGTGTTTGGGGTTTCAAAACATCAATTTTTTTTGCCGTATTTCATTTCTTATACAATTGTAATGCATACCATTGAGTATTCTTTGTATACATGAGCACAAATCATGAAATAACAAATTTCAAAACTAATTGAAAGTATTCCCTTTACCGTTCATTAAAAGGTATAAGTGTTTCTCTTATGTTGCGAGATTTCGTTCATACAATCGGAAAAGGGTTAATTATACGGTAGGAACAAATTTTTGACTTCATAATGAACGTAAGACACTTAATAAGGGTTATATAGGTGTTATTCAAACGGCAAAACATTGTTTTCGGTTTAAAAACCCTATTTCCTCGGAATTTTCTCGGATTATTTCGAGGGAACTCCGAGGAAACCCTCTTCTTCCTTGGAATTTCTTCGGAATATTCCGAGGAAATTCCGACGAACTAGTGTTTGGGGTTTCAAAACGTAATTTTTTAAAAAAAAACGCATCGATCGATGCGTTTTCGAACAAAAACAAATCGATCGATTACTAAGATGGACCGGGCCGTAAGATTGTGATCGATCGATGAGAGTATCCCATCGATCGATCGAGAATCTGAATTGTTCCTCGGAATGCCCTCGGAAAATCTTGTATGTTTTTTTAAAAACGCATCGATCGATGCGTTTTTGAACAAAAACAAATCGATCGATTACTAAGATGGACCGGGCCGTAAGATTGTGATCGATCGATGAGAGTATTCCATCGATCGATCGAGAATCTGAATTGTTCCTCGGAATGCCCTCGGAAAATCTTGTATGTTTTTTTTAAAAACGCATCGATCGATGCGTTTTTGAACAAAAACAAATCGATCGATTACTAAGATGGCCCGGGCCGTAAGATTGTGATCGATCGATGAGAGTATTCCATCGATCGATCGAGAATCTGAATTGTTCCTCGGAATGCCCTCGGAAAATCTTGTATGTTTTTTTAAAAACGCATCGATCGATGCGTTATAGAACAAAAACGCATCGATCGATTATCAAGATGGTCTGGGCCGTAAGAATGTGATCGATCGATGCGTTATAGAACAAAAATGCATCGATCGATGCGTGTTCGGAAAACAGAATTATAAGGCAAAACCCGACCTTTTTTGGATCTAAACCTTAGAACTCTCATCCCCTCCGATTTCCCCTATAATTCGCCCCCCCTTTCTCTCTCTATAATCATCCGATTTGAACAATTTTGGGCTCTTTTACATGGTTTCTTCGTTTTATTTGGTTGTGTTTTGAGTAGCTTTTAATTCGTATTCAGCTTTGCCTTGCTAGATAAACCAAATAACTATTATCCGAGGAAAGAGGTTATATCAAGTGTTCCTCGGAATTTCCTCGGTATTTCTTAAAAAAAAAAAAAAAATAAGTTCAATGGTAGTCTGTTTCCGAGTCATCATCACCAGATGAATCTGAATCTGGATCTTGGTGAAACTCTCCAATCACTGGTTCATCCTCTACGTGAACGACGGCTTCCTCTCCAAAGTCGGTTAAATCGACTACAAGGCCAACTCCAGCTAAATCTTCTGCTGCACTACAGTTGCCGGATGTGCTTAGTTGTAGTGGGTCTTCCAGCTCAGAACTTCCCTGAACTCGGCCTCTCGGGTTGAGTCTTGTAACAGTAACCCATGGATCATCTCTGTTCCTTACCCGGGGGTACTTGATATAACAAACCTGTAACATTTAGAAAAATTATAAATTAATACACATGATGATGAATCATTCTGAATAATTAACATTTAATTACCTGATCGGCCTGGGAAGCAAAAATGAAAGGATCATAATATTGCAGCTTTCGCCTCGAATTTACTGATGTAACACCAAATGCATCTGTTCTCACACCTCGATCTGGGGTGTTGTCGTGCCAATCACAATAGAAAATAGTACAGCGCAATCCAACCATGCCCAAATACTTGATTTCCAAAATCTCATGTATGTGTCCGTAGTATACATCATCTCCTGATGCAGAACAAACGCCAGCATCATAAGTCGTACTCGAACGTCTCCTCTTCTGAGTTGTGAATGCATATCCTCGAGTACAAAATCTCGGATATGACTTCACAACAAAGTTTGGTCCAACGGCCATCTCACGTATCCAATCGTCAAATGTTTCACCTCTGGCCAAACCAGCAGACACCTATTAATAGCACATATATATATATTATATCAATAAATGTGAATTATTATAAATATGTGATAAAATATATTTTAATTTGTTTAAAACACTCACATAAGTAAACATCCATTCAGTAAATTCTCTCTGCTTCATTTCTTCTAGTTCGTCCTCTGTGGCGTATCTATACTCGAACCGCTTTTCTGCCATGAAAATCCTGTATATGATGACAATAATGTAATTAATTAAGATTTAAATTTCAACTTGTTAAAATAAAAATTTGTAAGCTCATTTATTTACCTCTCATATTGAAGAACGTCTTCGCAGTTGGTGAGCAAATATGTTTGCAAATGACTGCGCTCCTGCTCAGTAAGTCGACGGTCCTTTGGTTTTCCGCTAAGTCGTCCAACGTCTGTGAAAATGTCTGGAACCGTAACATGATATGTTGCCCGTTCGCCTCTATCATCATGCCGAGCAGGTCTTCTGTTTTTGGTCTGAACTTCTGCTGGAAAGTAGTACTCGGCAAAGTTTGAAGTTTCTTCATTGATCATCTGTGCGACTATAGAACCTTCCACCCTACTTAAATTTTTCACCATCTTCTTCAAATGGAACATATACCGCTCATACATATACATCCATCTATACTGCACAGGACCACCAAGTTCCAATTCTCTTGCCAGGTGAATAACAAGATGCTCCATAACATCAAAAAATGAGGGAGGAAATATCTTCTCAAGGTTGCACTGAATCACGGCTATGTTAGTCTTCAAATTTTCAATACCTTCAAGAGTCACTGATCTCGTGCATAAATCGCGGAAGAAACCACTTATCCCTGCAATTGCTTCATGAACATTTCGTGGTAATAGTTCCTTGAAGGCGAACAGAAGGAGGCGCTGCATCATTACATGGCAATCATGGCTTTTCAAGCCAGTAAACTTTCCTTCCTTTCTGTCGATACAGTTACGCAAATTTGATGCGTAACCGTCTGGAAATTCCACATCGTTTGAAATCCAATCAAAGAACGCATCTTTTACCGCTGCATCAAGTCGGTATATGGGAAAAGGAGCCCTACCATTCTCATCAACATGAAGTTCTGAACGAGCACATATATCGACTAAATCCAGTCTTGACTTCAAATTATCCTTTGTTTTACCTTGAACATTAAGGATCGTGTTCATGAGATTGTCAAAAAAGTTCTTCTCAATATGCATGACATCTAAATTATGCCTTAGCAGATGATCCTCCCAGTATGGCAGATCCCAGAAAATACTTTTTTTGTGCCAGTTATGTAGTTCTCCAACAGCATCTACCGGAAAACGCTCATGTCCACCGACTTCTGGCGTCCTTTCTGCACCAAAATCTCTTAGTTGTATCTTCAAATCTTTCCCACAAATTTCTGGAGGTGGACTGTCAAACACCCTCCTTTTCTTCGTAAAGAAATTCTTACTCCTACGATATGGATGATCAGGTGGTAGGAATCTCCTGTGACAGTCAAACCAACACGTTTTCCTTCCGTGCTTTAGTTGGAAAGCATCAGTGTTATCTTGACAATATGGACATGATAGCCTTCCTTGCGTTGTCCATCCAGACAACATACCATATGCTGGAAAATCACTTATTGTCCACATTAGTACTGCCCGCATTTGAAAGTTTTCTTTACACGAAACATCGTATGTTTCAGCACATTGAGCCCATAGTTGTTGCAACTCATATATTAGTGGCTGAAGAAACACATCAAGTGATCTCTTAGGATGCTCTGGTCCGGGAACGAGAATCGAGAGAAACAAAAACTCTCGTCGCAAGCACAAGTTTGGGGGGAGGTTGTATGGTGTAAGAATGACGGGCCATAGAGAATACTGTCTTCCACTCTTGCCAAACGGACTGAAACCATCAGTACATAATCCAAGGTAGACATTTCTTCTCTCATACGCAAAGTCGGGATACTTTGATTGGAAATGCTTCCACGCTTTTGCATCTGAAGGATGTCTGATCTCACCATCTGTTGAGTGCTCCGCATGCCATCTCATTGGTTGCGCTGTGCGTTCAGACAGATACAACCTCTGCAACCTTTCCGTCAAAGGTAAATACCACATCCTTTTATATGGCACTGGAACTCTTCCACTCGTATCTTTATAACGAGGCTTTCCACAAAATTTGCATGTAACCCGCTGTTCATCCGCCCTCCAATAAATCATGCAGTTGTCGCTGCATACATCTATTACCTGATACGATAAACCAAGACCAGCTACGAGTTTCTGAACCTCGTAGTATGAACCAGGAGCTACATTATCCTCGGGTAGAATACATTTTACAAAATCAGCAATCGCATCCACACAGTCTTCAGCCAAATTATAATCTGTTTTAATGCCCATCAATCTTGTAGCAGATGATAAAGCTGAATGACCATCTCTGCAACCTTCGTACAATGGTTGCTTTCCAGCATCCAACATATCATAAAATCTCCTAGCTTCTGCATTGGGTAAATCTTCCCCTCTAAAATGATCATTTACCATCTGCTCAGTACCTACACCATAATCTACATCCGTTCTAATTGGTTCTTCTAATCTAACCGCTGACTGAGGTTCACTAGTACTACCATGTTCATAATCAGTTTCCCCATGATGATACCAAATTTTGTAACTTCGTGTACACCCACTCAAATATAGATGAGTCCAAACATCCCACTCTTTAATAACCTTTCTATTTTTACAATTAGAGCAAGGACATCTTAACATACCTGTTTTTGCTTCCGGTTGTCGGTGAACTAACCCCATGAATTCGGTTATACCTCGTTGGTATTCTTCCGTAAGCAATCTCGTGTTCGGATCCAAATGAGGTTGATCGATCCAAGAACGAAAATAATTTGAAGAAGACATATTTTTTATGAATCAAATTCGTGTGTAAATAGAGTAAGAGGGAGGATAAAGATATGAAGTGAATGAAGAGGAAGAGGAGTGCTTGTATTTATAGTTTAAATCCTGCCGACATACCGAGGAAATTCCGACGGAATTCCGACGGAAAAAACTAGTTCGTCGGAATTTCCTCGGAATTTTGTAAAATCCCCCAACGGCTATAATATTTCCTCGGAATTCATCGGTTTTTTTCCGAGGAACACAGTTTTCCTCGGAATTTCCTCGGAATATTCTGACGGACTGTAGTTTCCTCGGAATTCCGTCAGTATATTCCGAGGAAATTCCGAGGAAACCCAATTTTGTGTTTCCTCGGAATTTCCTCGGAAATTCCTCGGTATATTCCGAGGATTTCATTTTCCGTCGGAATGTCCGTCAGAATATCGCTGTTTTCTTGTAGTGAACTTCCTCGGAATATTTCCAAAATTAAAAAAAAAAATTATAAATTTATTTTTTTAAATTGAAATTCGAAAATATAAAATTAAAATTGAAATAGAAAACATATTTAAAATACAAAAAATAATAAAATAGTTTTTATAAATAAAAAAAATGTTTTATAAATACAAAATTAGTTTTAATAAATATGAAATCATCTTTTTATAAATACAAAATAGTTTTTATAAATACAAAAAATAATAAAATAGTGTTTATAAATGAAAAAATGTTTTATAAATACAAAATTAGTTTTATAAATATAAATATTTTTATAGATATCAAATCATCTTTTTATAAATACAAAAAATAATAAAATAGTGTTTATAAATAAAAAAATATTTTATAAATACAAAATTAATTTTAAAATATGAAATCATCTTTTATAAATCCAAAAATCGAATTTAGATACAAAGAACGGTTTGTATATTTAAAAATAGTTTTTATAAATACAAAAATAAAAAAATAGTGTTTATAAATCAAAAAAATGTTTTATAAATACAAAATTAGTTTTAATAAATATAAATATTTTTATAAATATGAAATCATCTTTTATAAATCCAAAAATCAAATTTATATACAAAAAATGTTTTGTAAAATCGAATTTATATAGAAAAAACGTTTTGTAAATACAAAAATAATGAACAATTTATAAAAAAAGTTCTAAATCAATTCAACACAACCAAATCACAATTCTAAACCTATTACATAACAAATCACAATCCTACCCAATCACCCTAACAAAAATCTATCAAAATCCTTCTAAAATCATCAAATCTACTTAAAAACCTAACAAATAGGACCTAAGAGAGTGGGATAGGGTCCTTACATGATTTGTAAGGGAATGGAAAGGATTCGCCGGAGAGATCGTCGCGAGAGAAGGTGGAGAACGCCGGAAGGAGAGAGAGATCGCCGGAGAGGAAGAAGAGAGAAATGGGGAAGAAGATGCGTTTGGAGTTTATAAAACCTTGGGTCCGACGGATATTTTCCGTCGGAATTTCCTCAGTATTTTCAATTTCAATTTTCCCAAAATATTTGGCGGCTTGTTTGCCCGGTTAAATGAAAATATTCCGAAGAAATTCCGACGGCCACTTAAATATCCGTCGGTATTTCCTCGGAATATTTTCATTAATTCGAGGAAAAAGAATATCCTGTGCATGTATTTCTATTAATTTATATTGTTCCTCGGAATTTCCTCGGAATTTCCTCGGAATATTCCGAGGAAATACCGAGGAACTAGTGTTTGGGGTTTCAAAACATCAATTTTTTTTGCCGTATTTCATTTCTTATACAATTGTAATGCATACCATTGAGGATTCTTTGTATAGATGAGCATAAACCATGAAATAACAAATTTCAAAACGAATTGTAAGTATTCCCTTTACCGTTCATTAAAGTGTATATGTGTTTCTCTTATGTTGTGGGGATTTCGTTCATACAATCGAAAAAGTGTTTATTATAGGGTAAGGAACAAATTTTTGACTTCATAATGAACGTAAGACACTTAATAAGGGTTATATAGGTGTTATTCAAACCGCAAAAACGTTGTTTTCGGTTTAAAAACCCTATTTCCTCGGAATTTCCTCGGAATATTCCGAGGGAATTCCGAGGAAACCCTTTTCTTCCTCGGAATTTCCTCGGAATATTCCGAGGAACTAGTGTTTGGGGTTTCAAAACGTCAATTTTTTTTTAAACGGATCGATTGATGGATATATGTCCAAAACGCATCGATCAATCACTAAGATGGACCAAAGCGTAACAATGTGATCGATCGATGAGATTATCCCATCGATCGATCGCGGATATCAAGTGTTCCTCAGAATTTCCTCGGAATATTCCGAGGAAATTCCGAGGAACTAGTGTTTGGGGTTTCAAAATCTCGAATGTTTTTTTATAAACGGATCGATCGATGGATATATGTCCAAAAACGCATCGATCGATCACTAAGATGGACCAAAGCGTAACAATGTGATCGATCGATGAGATTATCCCATCGATCGATCGAGGATATCAAGTGTTCCTCGGAATTTCTTCGGAATATTCCGAGGAAATTCCGAGGAACTAGTGTTTGGGGTTTCAAAATCTCGAATGTTTTTTTATAAACGGATCGATCGATGGATTTATGTCCAAAAACGCATCGATCGATCACTAAGATGGACCAAAGCGTAACAATGTGATCGATCGATGGGTATATGTCCAAAAACACATCGATCGATCACTAGTTCGTCGGAATTTCCTCGGAATATTCCGACGGATTGATGTTTCCTCGGAATTCCGTCGGTATATTCCGAGGAAATTCCGAGGATTTCATTTTCCGTCGGAATGTCCGTCAGAATACCGCTGTTTTCTTGTAGTGAGGATTTCTTATATCCCTTACAAACAGAACGATATTGCTGATTCTTTATCTAGGACTGCAAGCTTTTCATCCGAAATTGTATTTTCTCGGTTGTTTTATTTCGGTGTGATTTTTTAGAGCACTTCAAATTTGAGTAATAGAATAACCTTTTGATATCTAAAAATTATGTCAGTTAAGGATACCATCACTTATAAAGTATCAAAAAAATAACAGACTCTAGTTTGAATCATTAGTATAAAATTGACACTAAATATGTGATTTTGTATCAAGTTAAAACAAATGATGTTAATAGTAACTTGATTAACATCAGTTAAAATAAAAATGATACAAGTCAATATCAATTTATATCACTTTTAAATAACCAACGCAAATATATGATTTGCATCAATTACTTAAGTGAAATATTTGCTCAGTTTGACTAGCATCAATTTAACTAAAAGATATAAAAGAAATATCAGTAATAAATGACGTTAATATATCTATCAGTTATAAAAAGTAACACAAATATCTTTCAGTTAATATATTTTTCTACATCAAATTGAATAGTGGGATTTAACTAAGTGTTGCATGACAAAATCCACCGCCTGAACAAAAGCTCCATCTTTTAAAGTTGATCAATCAGTCTTTGATTCCATTAGATTAATGATTTCTGGCCCCAATATTCATTTTCTGAATATTAATTAATTCTTTCGATTCAAAGTTTGTGTTCATTAGTAATCGTTCCATTTCAGCTTTTCCCTTAAGGTGTGGTGTTTTTGTTCTTAATTTTGATTTTTGTATCAGTGTTAATTTAAAAGTGAATTTTTATTAATTTTCGTTTTATTTTATTTTTTTTAGACAATAGCTTAATTCATTTTCAAGAGTGGCTGCATATTTATCGCCTTGTTCATGAAAAATATGTATTTTTATTTTTTTTAAAGTGGAAACTGTATAAATCTTCTGCCCGGGAACTTTTTTTTTTTTTTTTTTTTTTATGAAATTTGAAATTTATTGATCAACATTTGAAATTTTTACAAACGATTAAAAGTTGTTTAGTGTCTTAGGTGCCAACGACAAACAAATCGAATGCTAAAGAGTAACTTGAAACCATCTTCTTAGTAACCCTTCCAATCTGTGGCCATGAGTGTATCGCAAAGAGCAAATGCGGTTCCGAACTGCCTTGTCTATGAGTCTTCTTAATTGATCCCTCTGGATCCCTCGTTGCTGGTGACGCCTTGAATTTCTTTCCTTCCAGACGTAGTACACGGCAGTTTGGAATAGCATCCTTGCGAGAATTGAGTCGAGGCTTTTTCCTCCCATAGTACGTAGCCGATTGACAGTCCATGCCCAATCTGGGTTGATGTTCCGTCCAACAAGTGGTCTTGCCAGAGATTCCCATATCGTGTAAGAGTATGGGCAGGCGAAGAACAGGTGATCTCTTGTCTCATTTCTCTCTCCACAAAAGCCACAAACCTGAGTAATACCCCATGTTCGCATGCGATCTCCCGTTGATAACCTGTTCCTTATTGACAGCCATGTTATGAAGGAGAATCTAGGAACCCCCTGTGCGAACCATACCACTTTACACCAATCCATGTTACTTCTCCTTTCTCTTAGTTGATCCCAAGTTCTTGCCGCTGAAAACGTGGTCCTGTAATCATCAACCCCATGCTTCCATAGTATAATATCGCGCCCTTTAGTGGAGGAGGGAGCAGCCGCCGCTAAGATCTTGCCATAAAGCTCCCCGTACCGCCGACTCCTACGTCCGCGAATGTTCCACGTATTCCCCCTCGCTGCGTCACTGACTTTGGCATGGCGTGATATACCCAGATAAGTGGTGCCCACCGCTCCTGTAATATTAAACAATTTCCCAATTCCAAGCCAATTGTCAAACCAGAAGGAAGTAGTTCTACCATCCCCGATATCAAATCTAACGAACTCATAGGCCACATCTCTTAGTTTCAGGAGCTTCCTCCATATCCAAGATCCATTTTGTTCTCCTCTCACATCCCAAAAGGAATTATACCTGAGCAAGTAGTGTCTCACCCAACTTACCCATAGGGAAGCCGGTTTTGTGTAAAGTCTCCAAATGAGTTTAAGGGCAAAGGCTCTTGCCGTGTCCTTGAATTTCCGCACACCCAGACCACCTTCGTCCTTAGGCAAACAGAGATCCTCCCAGCTGACCTTAGCTTTGTGAGTTTGTGTAGGTGAGCCCGACCATAGAAACGCGCTGCACATGCTTTCGATGGTGTCATAACACTTGGCCGGTAGGATAAAAGCCGAGCTCCAAAAGTTAACCATGCTTGTAATGACCGACTGGATCAGTTGTAGTCTTCCTGTAAAGGACAGAAATCTGTTGGACCAACACAGCATCTTCCCACGAATCTTTTCTATAAGCGGTTCATAGTCATGGCTGGATAGTGTCTTCGTTGTTAACGGCATTCCTAGGTACCGGATTGGTAGGGTACCGAGACTGATACCCATAGAAGCCGCAGTAGTGAGGAGAGCAGAGATGTTCCTTCCTGTAACATAGATGGAAGACTTTGCTACATTTATGTGTAACCCAGAAACAGATGCAAACCGGCGCATTACACCCAGAATACCCAATAGCGATTCGGAAGTCCCGTTGGTGAAGACCAGTATGTCGTCCGCGAAGCACAAGTGAGTAAGTTTTACATCTTGACACTGCTGATGATAACCAAATTCCCCCGCATCTGCAGCTTTGTTGATCATTTTTGATAAAACATTATTTAGGATGACATACAAGTAAGGCGAGAGAGAACATCCTTGTCGGATCCCTCTGGCACTCTGAAAAAAACCCTCCAAACTTCCATTCACATTGATAGAAAAAGCTGCAGTTGAGATGCATAACCTCATCCAGTGGATAAACTGAAGAGGCATTCCCATTGCTTGAAGCACCGAAGTAATGAAAGACCACTTGACCGTATCGAATGCCTTAGATATGTCAAACTTGATAGCACAATTTTCCTTGTTCGTGCTCCTGTGGTATCCAGTGACCAGCTCAGAGGCGAGTAGTACATTTTCTAAGAGAAGGCGATCTGTTATGAATGCACACTGGTTTGCTTCAACCGCATCGGGGAAAATGATCTTTAGCCTATTGGCTAGTACCTTGGAGATGACCTTGTATAGCAGATTACAGCAAGCGATTGGCCGATAATCCTTTAGCGTCTGTGCAGTAGTTGTCTTAGGTATCAGGGAGAGAATGGTTGCATTTACCCCAGCAGGCATGAATCCAAATACGAAGAATGATTGAACCGCCACAATGAAGTCCCTTCCGATGATTGGCCATGCTGCGATAAAAAATTCTTTAGTGAACCCATCTGGACCTGAAACTTTCCCATTTGGAAGTGAATGAAGCGCCCGTTTGATTTCCGTTGGTGTGATAGGTCGGACCATTGCAGCAGAATGATCACCAGGACACCTATAGGTCAGCAAATCCTGCAGAGCAGTTACCGAAATTACCTCGCTATTTGGATCCTGTCCTTGTAGGAATGATTGGAAATATGAGACTGCTTCTTTTTTGATATCAGGTAACGAAGTGAGGACTTCTCCTTCAATCGTGACAAGTCTTCTAATTGTGTTTTTTGCATTCCTCGTTTGAACCATACTGTGGAACACCTTGGTATTTTGATCTCCAACCGAAAGCCAGCGAATACAAGACTTCTGCTTGTAGAATTTCTCCTCCACTCTAGCTAAGGTGTTCCATCTGTTAGCTGCCTCCGCTGCCCTCGCAAAGTTTCCAGGGGTTGTGTCTATTAGTGCTATGTTTTGACAGTCACACAGCACATCATAAGCATTCTTCGTACGAGCCGGTAGGTCCCCGTATTGCGTTTTGTTCAGCTCCCGCAGCGGCTGTTTCAGGAGTTTTAGTTTCTTGTGCAAACGTGAAAGGGCTGCTCTAGAATGGAACAGCGGTGGCGTTGTATCCCAGATTCGCTGAACTGTTGGTAGGAACTCGTTGTGCTCAGTCAGGTAGTTGAAAAAACGAAATGGTTTCCTAGCATCGTTAACATTTCCTGTCGTACGGATCAGACACCTTGCATGATCTGAGATTCCACCAGCATCGAAGTGCGCTGAGGAGCTTGGGTATTGACTCATCCAGCTTTGGTTTACCAATGCTCTGTCCAGTTTCTTTCCGATGGGGCCCTCCTCTCGATTGTTCCACCAAGTAAATAAAGCTCCCGTATAGGGGAGATCAGTAACCGAGCAGTCCGCCACTAACTCCTGAAACTGATACATACCCGTTAAGTCTCTACGATACTCCAAAGATCTGGAGTGCTCACTAGAAGCCAGTGTTTCATTAAAATCGCCAATCAAGATCCAAGGAAGCTTTAGGTGGCCATACGCAACTTTTGTGCCTCTGATTTCCTCCCATAGTCTGGTCCTTTCCTCTGCCGTGTTAAATGCATATATGGCTGAACAAATATATTGTTCTCCGGTGGAGGGATTCTGAATAGCACAAGTGATCACCTGTGCACTCATGTGCAGTCGTGTGACTACAACTTCATCCGTCCAGCAAAACCAGATTCTCCCCAAAGGATGATATTCGTAGTTAGTAAGAGAGTTCCATCCCGGCATAGCAACATTCATACACCACTGATGGTTAGATTCCTGGACTCGTGTCTCTACTAGGCAGCCATAAGAAGGCTTTTCCTCCTGTAACCATGATTTGAGGGCTCGATGTTTGCGTGGTAGATTGAACCCACGCATGTTCCATGCAAAGAAAGAAGTCATAACTTCCTACCGGAAGTTTTTTTTGACGATCCGTGCCTTCCTCCATATCCGCCTTTACTCATATCTTTAGAACCAGTTACTCTCCCCCGAAGTTGCCTTGGCACCGACCCCTGTTGCCTACTTGTCGATGCCACCTGTAATTCCTTTTCTTTTTTGCCATCCACTATATTTCCCCGAAACTCGACCTCTTCAACTTCCGTTCCACTTCCTTCTAAGCATGTTTCCTCCTCTTCATCGATGTCCTGTAAAGGACTAAATCTTGACGGGGAGATCGTAAACTCCTTTTCTCCGTTCACATCGCCTGATGCCTTCACTCCCTTCCCGTTAACCCACACGTCAATGGTCTTAGAAAGCTCCTTAGATGTTTCAGATATCTTGCTCGTTTTTTCCTCGTGTGAAGATGCTACAGGTGAAAGCTCTTCCAGGTCCTTTATTAGATGCTCCATAGCGTTTCCCTCCTTAGGCATTGTCTCCACTGCTTCCACAATCCCAGTCTCGTCCCCTCCTCTTATCTTATCATCCTTCACACCAATATCCCTGCTACCCTCCACTTCTTTGCCCTTGCCTCCTCCGACAGTTATCCCTTCACGCGGCATCGAGGCGTAGATAGTTTCCCCTGTTCGCTTACTAAGGATTTTTATCTCCTTACTCGAACAGTCCTGTCCCTTATGTCCCCACCTGCAGCAGACATTGCAGCGGGGAGGGAGCCAAGGATAATTGACTTCGACTTCGTGTGAAGCTCCCGCTTTGTCCGTGAAAGTGATCTTTTCCACCAGAGTCTTATGTAGATCGACTTCCACTAGGATTCGGGCCATGTCCAGCCTCACACATTTCTCCGTGTTCGGATGCAGTTTCACAAAATGTCCCACTGCCCCAACCAGGCACTTCAGTCCTTTATGGGAATAAAGTGTGTTTGGTACTCCTCTGAGGTCAACCCAGAGTGGCATGGCTGACAAGTCTGGAGGATGCTGAGCAGACTCTGGGGTCCAGACATTAACCACCAACGGAATATCCGCTATATGCCAATACTTTCTTTGAATCACCCGGTTCCTCATTTGATCATTTTCAATTCGGAACAACACAGTATTCTTCGCAATAAACTGGACATCAATCTTGCTACCCGCCTTGGGAGCGGTCCAAATACGATTGACGGTTGCGTGAATTGAGCCCACATCAATTTGTTTTGTCAAATTACATAAGCGGGAAATATACTTTTTGTTAGGCATAATTAGTTTCTCTATATAATTTGTTCCCATAAAATTATTTAGAGTTAGGGTTTTTGCAGAACTGGAAAAACTGAAAAGAGGCGCAGACTTGAGAGAGAACACAGACGCTCATACATCTGAAACTGTCTCGAAATAAGGTAACCACGATCAAACTCTTTATTCTTGTTCTACTCTTTCATTATGCTAGGATTGATAATTAGATGATTTTGGAATCGATTACAGATTTGTGATCTTCGTACCCTGGCTTATGAAAACTGATTATATCAATGTAACCATTGTTTTGAATTCTTATGATTTGTTTTTTTGAATTTTCGATAAGTCTACTATGGATATAACCATTTACACCAAAACTACAAAATAATCTTTTCCCATGATTAACACATGAAATCTCATTAGCTTTTTAAAAGGAGAAGATTACTCAAATAACACTAATCTATGTTATTGATCAAAAGTATGTCGTTGAAAACCTGCGATACATGATGACAGATTTATTAATTTCTGGAAAATTTATTTCTTCCAGCAGATTTATCACGACAGACTTATTTTCGTTGTAGACTTTTTACAATATCAATCAAGGTTCAGGAATTGTTTTTGACATTTTTGATTGTCAAAGATAAATCAGGATAAAGCTTTTTACTTCACTCCAAGATGCACTGGTTGAGGTAGAGTTATATATTTGTGATGTAAGAGGACAAGGATATGACAATTGATCTAATATGAAAGGAAAGAACAAAGGAGTTCAAAAAAAAGTAGTTAGAAATTAATCCAAAGGCATTCTTCACACCATGTGGTTGTCTTAATCTCAGTTTTGTGCTATGTGATGTAGAAACTTCTTTTTCAAAATTTGTGTCTTTTTTTTTTGAAATTGTTCAAAGAATATATTGCTTATTTGCTTCTTCAACAAAGTGACAGTACATATTTACAATCATGGTTAAGGGATTAACCCTAAATCTTTGTCCAGATAAGTTGGAAAATTCATGTTAAAAGTGTCAAAGCAACACGATTTCAAGCCTCAGAAATCAGAGAAGCATTAAGTACTGATGACCTAGTAACACGAAGTAGTTCTGAATCTCTTGCTTTAAGTGAAACACATGGAATTGTAGGTTTTGAGTTTTTATTTGGCATGGTTGTTTGGTATGACATTCTTTTTGTTGTCAACACTGTAAGCAAGAGCTTGCAATTAGAACATATTGAGATCGATAATGCAATTCACCAACTGAAAGGTCTTGTGTTCGAAACCTTATTGACGTGCTTGACTTTTGAAGAAAATAGAGGATTTCTGTAAAAACACAAAAGTTGCTTATTTTATGTTAACCATTTCAGTATAGGTTGCAACAAGTGAAAGACGTTTTTCGAAGTTGAAACTAATAAATAATTATTTGCGGTCTACCATATCACAAGAGATTAAATGGGTTGGCTCTATTATCAATTGAGACATCTATGGTTGAAAGACTTGCCTAGATGAGTTTGATGAATTATTTTGTAGGAAAAAAATGCAAGAAGGTCAATATTTCATCAATAAGCATTTTTTATTCTGTTTTTTTATAAACATTTTTTTTTTAAATTTGATTGTTTTATGGAAGTTCAATTTTTTTATTACTCTTGTTAAATGATTTTGAATTATATATATAAGATGGTTAATTTGCAGAATATGCATATTGATCAAAGAATGGTGAAAGTAACCATTGTATCACTTACACGGTAGGATGTGACATTTGACAAAAAAATCAGACATGTTTAACTTTTTTCATCAATGATTATGATCTTCATGCATTAAAATAAGATGGCACAAGTTTCTGTCTTCTAAATTTTAACATAAACATTCTATTTAGAAAGGGTAAAATAGAATAGTATATTAAATAATAATAATAAAATAAGTATGTTACAGTTATAGCATATGAATAAATATGTGGAGGAAGGAAGAAAAAAAGAAGAGCCCGGAGGAGTAGGGAAAAAGAGAAGAAGAAAGAAGAGGGAGGAGGAGGGAGGAATAAGAGGAGGCAAGAGGGTGGAGGAGGAGAGAGGCAAGCGTATGAGAGAGAGAGAGGAGGATGAGAAAGACGGACGAAAAAAGAGAGGGAGGAAGATGAGTAGGGGAGGAGGAGGATGAAGAGAGGGAAGAGGGATGGGGAGGAAGAAGAGGAGGAGAAAAGAAACTAGAAAAGGAGGGAGGAAGAGAGAGAGGATAAAGAGATAATGTACTATACTGCTTCTATAAAATTGAATAGTTAATGCATAATACATACAATATATCCAAAATAAATGTGTATTAGTTTTAGAGAAGAAAATAGTATTTTTTGAATTAAATATAAAATTTTGTAATTTTATATTCAAATTTTTTTAAACAAGTCAATTCATATTAGTGGTATTCAACTATTACTATTACCATGAATCCTCATTTCTATTCTATTTTAGAAAATAAGGTAGAGTATATGAAATACTTCTGATTCATCTTCTTATTTTTGTAATATATATATCCGTTTTTAAAAAAATTGCAACTTATAACATATGTGAAAAAATGAAATACTTTTTTCTAAATATAATAATTTGTTTATACAAATTATGTTAGAAAGATTAAAGATAACTAAATAGAGATGGGTGAAACTCTTATTAACAATTTATAAAACAAAAAAGCTTGATTTTTGGATAATTGGAATAAAACGAGAGTGTGATTGATTACTTGATCCTAATCCTGCTGAGCTTGGTTGCTAGACACAATTACCTTAGTGAACATATCAAATTGAATTGTTAATTCCTATTTAGAAAAATTGGTCGTGCAACGAGAGTTGGCCTTCAAGGATCTAGACTTAGACAGTTTATCGCAATGAGATTTGGATAACTGATAACTGAATTCGGGTTCTAGGATAAAATTAATAAACCCTTCGAAACTATTTATCTTAGTTTTTTATTGCATGTTTGATATCCCTGGATCCAACGTTTTTTGCTATCTGCTTACAAACCGATATGTTGTTCTATTTGATTTACTGCTTTCAATTTTTGTTTTAGCTTTACCAATAACTGATAGTCTATTCTGTCATTCAAGCTTCTTATGGATTTGATCCCCAAGTATTACAATCGATCTCTTATTTGTGAGAGTGCTCTCGGGATAATTTCAGCATATCAACGCGTATCTTTTTGTGATTACTTGTTGTTGTTGTGGTCAAAATCGGTTACAACAAAATCAACGTCTGAATCTTCCCCGGAAATGTCCTCTTTAAAAAAGAGAGATAAAATTCAAAAGAAAAGAGAAGCGGGAAAACTTAAATCGAGCTTCCTATCAACTCGGAAAAGGATTCGCACGCTAAGTCTTCGAGAACGTTACTCCAGGCCTCGGACAAACGGATCCCAAACAACGAAACAACCATCGTCCAACTCGCCGAAGGGGCGAGTTCGACCGAACGCACCGTCCAACTCGCCGAACGGGCGAGTTGGATCGAGCAAGCCATTCAACTCGCCGAACAGGCGAGTTGGATCGAGCAAGTCGTCCAACTCTCCTAACGGGTTAGTTGGACCGAACGAGCAGTCCAACTCGCCCGTTTGGCGAGTTGGATAAACTAAGCCTGCCTTCGTCCTGTCCTCGTAGCTCCCTCCTTCGGTATTGGATCGAACCTGCTCTTGTTTCATCTCGATCAGAGTCATCGTTAAAACTTTACGATTTAAAAACCGCAAGAACTTGTTGTCTCGTATGAAGTTCGAATTGATCGTATAAAACAACAACGGTTAACTAAACAACTCGAACTGCTTCCACAATACGAGAAATTTGAATTCTTCGGAATCGAAGTCGTTTCGGAAGCGCTCTTTCGATAAATCGTAAAAACACTTAAGTCGGAAAACGGCCTGAAAGGGTCCAGAACGCGACTCGAAGCCCACTCGCGATTTTATACGAAATCGAGCCCAATCGTTATGATAAATGTGAAGTTTCCAAAGATAAACACGAAGATCGAAGGAAAATAGAATATTTCCGCGAAGCGATAAACTCGACCGAGGGCAGAAAGGGAAAGAGCAAACCGCCTCTAGGAGGAGTATATAAGGACTCGAGGTTGAAGAGGCAAGGACACAATTCTTTTCACTCTTAGAACTCTCTGCACTTAGAAACTTTAGGCATTATTCTCGATATATTTTGTTTCTATGACTGGCACTCGATTACTAGATGAACTCGCAACGGCGGTTCGATCTCTTGTTCTACTCTTTCAATCGAAATACGTTCGGCTTGATCCTCGAAAGGGGTACGTAGGCAGCCTTTCATAAGGTTCAGTCCGAAATCAATGAAAACCTTTTTCGTTTCTTTTTCGTCTTCTGTTATTGAGCTGCGACTCAACTAGGTTTAAGGTTTTAGGTTGCTAGAACTAGGTAATTCGCTGACAGCTCTTGCGGCCGAAGCTTTTATAATCTCTTGTAATGATCGCAACCCTCTTACGCGGATTCGAAATAAGATCAACTTTTTCTAAACTCGTTTATTGTCTTTACATATTTTCCGCATTTATTTGGTCACTTGTCGTTGGCTCTCGATAGAATCCGAAATCTCAGGGAAATTTAGGATTTCTTGACTTTCCTCGATTACGGAAATCGACGGTGCGGATTTCGGTTCCCACAGTTGTTGGCTATTCCAGAAAATTCGATTCTCAAAAAATTTGTATACTTCTTATAAATTTTGATTGTATAAGTTTCAGCTCTCACGAGCGATGTGATCCGTCTCCAACATATCAATATCATTGAAAATTGATTCATGGATGGGTGATTCTGTTACGCATGAATTGGTTTATGTCATCTTACGGTCCGTTGCAATTGCAAAGGCCATAATTTTCACTAAATGATGAAGCGCTTTCCACCAATTTGTAAACCTGGGACACACCGACGGTTTCCTTCACAAAATTGAACGATAATTAAATCAAGATAATGGATCGGGCATAATTCTTTTACATTCCGGCAGGCAGAAGACCATTTCTAGTGGTGGCCAAACATACGATATCTCAAATCTCAACTGTGGAAGACAGCATGGCCTTCCAAGATAGAAATCACTTCATCATTGGTTGTGGGTCTGATGAATAAACTATTAAACTTGCACTTTTTGAATGTGCCCAACCCTAAAAACTTGGGCATTTTCAAAATTTCCTAGCCCTGCGTGAATCACCCCACCTGCATTATAATTCACGCAGTTGAGGTGATTTTATTCCAACAAAACAGGGAATTTTCGGCAATCCTCTCAAAAATATATAAACATATTCTAGCCATCTTTTTGCTATGGTTATAGAGTGAATTATTGTTCTTTTAATGGTTATTAGATGCAAATTCCCTATAAGGGCATAGTGTTTTGAATTGGCGTAGGGCATTATGAGATGTTAGATCGGCACTGGTTATAGTCTTGTACCTAGAGTCTATGTTTCGGTAGGTTGTGGCGTCATTAGCTTTGGTGAATGCAGAGTCAAAAACATCAATTGCTAGAAATATCAAGAATATAGCTTTCGTCCATCGTGATCTTTATTTCTACCTAAATAACATTTCAGACTGCAGTAAATAGAAACATACTATATATGAAATTAAACCAACCACTTGAACTGTGGATATTAAAATGTAGAAATTGACTTATAGTAGTGTGCATTCACGTTTGGGTTTGATTTGTGAACCAAAGTTTTTACTTCTTGGGGACTCCGAGCCTTTGCCTGAAATCTTCTTCCATAAGAGGAAGGCCTTCACGGAGCTTCACCTTCGGTTCCCACCCCAACACTTCTTTAGCCTTTGTGATATCTGGCTTCCTCTGTCTTGGATCATCGGGTGTGTTCTCCACCATCTTTATCTTTATGCTCGGGTTTATCAGCTGCAACTCATAACCATCATAAGAATCTGAAAGCACTCTAAATATTTTATCAAATAGAGAAAAACTAGACTTAGACTCTCACCTCCTTCACTGTCTCAGCTAGTTCCACCATCGTAAACTCGCCTGAGCTATTCAAGATTAGACACAAACCACAAGGGAAGATACTGGGTCTAATGGAGGAGTGTTAGGAGGCTAACCTGGGTTACCGATGTTGATGGGACCAGTTTCATCTCCTTCCATGAGGCGCATTAGCCCCTCAACCATGTCAGATACATAACAGAAACTACGGGTCTGTGTCCCAGGTTTCTGAACAGTCAATGCCTCACCCCTATATAATAATATTCAACAAGACCAAATAGATGAATAATCAACTTCCGAATTATAGCTCGACGAATTGAGGAACAGAGCTCACCTAAGTGCTTGAGCAATGAAGTTGCTTACGACACGCCCATCATCTATGTTCATGCGTGGACCATAAGTGTTGAAGATTCTGGCAATGCGGATTTCTACAGAGAACAAGGTAAGGAACAAAAGACGAGAGAGAATCTTGATGAAGCGAGGAAAATAAAACTGACCAATTCCATGTTGCCTATGGTAGTCAAACATTAAAGTCTCAGCTACACGCTTGCCTTCATCATAACAGCTCCTAACCCCTATCATCATACCATCCACTTTGTAAGACAGTGTAAAAGGCACACATATCAGACGAAATGATGAAGTGTATGAGGCTACCAATTGGGTTGACGTTTCCCCAATAGCTCTCAGGCTGGGGATGGATGAGAGGATCTCCATACACCTCCGAGGTAGAGGTAAGCAAGATTCTGTTCAAAAGAAAAGACTTATTTAGGGACAGAAGGAAATTAAAGATCAGCAAGAGTCCCAAACCTTGCGCCAACACGCTTGGCAAGACCTAGCATGTTAAGTGTGCCGATCACATTGGTCTTGATGGTCTTCACGGGATTGTACTTGTAGAAAATGGGAGATGCGGGACATGCGAGATGGTAAATCTGATCAACCTCGATCAACAGTGGCTCCGTGACATCTGTTTAAAACACAAATAAAGATGCTGATCTTCTGGACATAAGAGAAGCAACGAGGCAGAGAGTTTGAACTTTGAAGACCAAAATACCATGACGGATGAGCTCAAATCTAGGATGACCGATCCATTTCTTGAGGTTGTCCTTGGAACCAGTGAAGTAGTTATCAGCAACAATCACCTAAGAGGGGGTAGGGTAAACCAATGAGTAGTTGATCAAATGACGCTTAAACAAGATTTTAAATGAGAAAGAACCTCATTCTTCTCGTTTTCCATCAGCTTATCAACAAGGTGAGATCCAATGAATCCAGCTCCTCCTGAGATCAATATCCTCATATTCGACTACACATATGAGAGGATAACATTTTACAAATCAAATCAGCACATATTAGCAAAAAGAAACAATCGCTCTTTGACATGCCACAATGTTCTAAATGGAATCTCCAGGATTCAATCCTTGCGACCAATCAAACATCACTTAAACTACACGTTCGATTATATACATCGCGAACGAGATCAAGTAAACGAAACAAATGAGTAAATAGCAAAGATAGATCAGAACACGTGATTCCATGGGTAACGGCAGATTTCAAAGTAGGGAAGACGAGCGAGAATCAAGGCATGAGAGATCAAATGGGTATCGCAGGAACTGAAACAAAATCGAGAATTTTTGATCCAAAACTATGAAATGTTCACCTGAAAAAACTTGGAATTGCGGAGAGGTGAAGGCGAAGGTGGGGGCTTTGGGCTGCTTTGTTTCTCACTTGTCGCCATTTCTCAGATCACCAAACCTGACATTTTGAAACGAATCAATCAACAGAGAAACAAAGCTTTCGATTCGAGAGAGAACGAAAAAAATTACGAGATCGCTTTCCAAATCGAATGAAACCCTTAAACCAAAATTGGTGGTGTGATGTGAAGATTGCGAGGGATCTCTGTGTACTTATAGTCCTCTCCCAAGTGTCTGTCTACAAATATTTTGAATATATTTCGGGAATTATGAACTTTTATGGATGATTGATTCTTTTTAGATCTTTAATAAAATAGAAAGAAAATTTATGACATTTAGGTGAGTTAAGATGAGACTTCAAAAAAAACTAAAGGCGGATTTAATAAAAATTGGAAGTAACGTGGGTTATCTACTAGCTTATGGCAGCATTTGACCAAACGATTTTCTGATGTGGCCTAAACTGGTACGCGTTCTTTTTTTTTCGACCGCAAACAACTATTTTATTACTCAAACTTGAGGTGTTCAGAATAATCAAACCGGAATAGAACAACCATTTAAAATAAAATTCTCTATCAAAAGATCTCGAAGTCGAATCTGAGATCTGATTTTGCGCTCGGGGAATATGAATGATCTTGAAATCCGGGAAGCATATCTGCAGAGTATCTATCCTCTCTAATTCTATAGCAAAATTTGGCCAAGCATGAGGCTCCTTAATCATGGCGATCAAATCTTTGCAATCCGTCCCGAAGCTTTGACATGTCGAATACTGAAGCATACTCTCCATCGTCCATCATAGTTTGTCCACTTCTGAATGCAAGGCAGACTCTCGCCGTGGAAAATTTTGTGTCTCCATAAGTTATACTTTCCCCAAACTGCCATCCAAACTCATCCACACCCGCTTAACTGAGTGGTGGATCTCCATGACCCATCTATCATGCATATATTACCCAAGCTTAAGACTTGGGGATCCTCAATACTATGTTCTTGTGGAATTGATGGCACCATCTCGTTTGCATGGAATCAGGTTTGGCACTCACTCTCTGCATAACGAACTAGCTCTAATAGATCCTATCTATCCCCATTAAGAGTTTGTCATTTCAGGCCTTCCAAATATACCAGATTTTTCAGGAATAAGGATCCCTGTCTAATTCTTGCTCAACAATGTTGTTTTTTCTCCAGAAGAGATAATCCATATTAGCGTAAATACTCGGTACCAGAAAGATATTTGGATTTGTTGGTACCGCTGATAGGGACCAAGCTTGTAAAGATTGCGGGCATTCGAAGATGGCATGAGTAAAATACTCTTCTGGTTCTCCACATCGTGGAAAATAGTATCGCATCTCATATTACACCTAATTAAATTCCTCGTTAGTGCCACATGTCTTGTTATCAATTGTCATATAAGACGATATATCTTTTGAGACACTTTTATCGTCCAAGCCTTTGCTTGGACTCCAGTGCCTACATCTCTTCCTAAATCTTCAATAAATTTCGGCTACCCAATATCCAGATTTAACTGTGTAGTGGCCATTCCTAGTGTAGTTCGAACAGAATGTATTGCGGCGATGAGTTGAACTTATAGCCAAACTTCTTATGAAAGGTATATCAGCAGGGTCAACATAATTCTACAGTAGTCCAACATCCCATTCCTTTGATTTCTGACTAATAAGGTTGATTGTTGGGGTCAAAATCGGTCACAACGAAATCAATGTCTGAAAGTCCGTAAAAATCGGCATGAACGTTTTTACGAAAAATAAATCTTAGAAAAAGATCTATTTTTACGAAGAATCTTGCGGAAAAAACACATTCACGAAAAATCGGAGAAAGACGCGAACAAGGTTGCCGCGTAGCAACCAGCGCAAAAGCTGGTCGCTACGTAGAGACCGAGCTCTCACCAAAGCTCGGTCGCTACGTAGCGTGCTCAGTAGCGTGCTACGTAGCGAGCTCTCAGCAAAGCTTGGTCGGTACTTAGCAACCGAGCACGTACACGGCTCGGTCGCTACGTAGCGACCGAGCTCTCTCCGAAGCTTGGTCGCTACGTAGCGACCGAGCATGCACACGGCTCGATCGCTACGTAGCGACCGTGCTTTCTTAAAAATCGATACGACACGAATCCATGCATTCTCGTCTACTCTTTAATGCTATCTCCCGAAGACTGTAGCCAACCCATTTCATGTTTCTCGTCATTTGAAGTCATCAATCGAACTTTACGATAAAAACCGCGGAAAGTTTGTTTTTATCAAAAGAAGCCGTAATAAACGTTTCGAGTCAAACAACGGCCCAAAGAGACCTAGGACGTGACTCGAAACCCACTTACGATTTCTTAACCAAAAGCCCATAAACCGTAGGACGGTTTATGCTTGGTTCGCAAGGAAAGATAAATGTCAAGTTTCCGCGGATAAATATGAAGTATTCGAAGATAATTAGAAAGAACGGGAAAAACAGAATATCTTCATTTTTAAGTTATGACGGCTTAAGGGCAGAAGAGGAAAAGCGTAAACCGACCTAGGAGCGAGTATATAAGGAGTCCTAGGCGAGAGGCACGAGGGAAGACTTTTTAGACGGAGAACTCTCGGCACTTAGAAACTCTGAGGCATTATTCTCGACATGCTCTGTTTCCATGACTGGCACCCGATTACCAGATGAACGCGCACAAGCAGTTCGATCTCTTGGTTCACTCTTGAACTACGTTTCGCTTGATCCTCGAAAGGGGTACGTAGGCAGCCTTTCATAAGGTTCAGTCCGAAATCAATCAAAAGCTTTTCTGTATTTTCTTCGTCTTTTGTTATCGAGCTGCGACTCAACTAGGTTTGAGCTTTTAGGCCGCTAGAACTAGGTTACTCGCTGACAGCCTTTGCGGCCAATGCTTTTATGATCTCTTGTAATGATCGCAACGCTCTTACGCGGACTCGAAATAAGATCTACTGTTTTCTCTAAATTCGTTTGTTATCTTTTCACGATTTCCGCATATATTTGGTCACTTGCCGTTGGCTCTCGCAGAGATCCGGGACCTCTGGGAAATTAGGGTTTTCCTAGTTTCCTAATTTAAACGTAAATCGACAGTGCGAATTTCGGTTCCCACAGTTTGGCGCTAGAAGGAGGGGGGTACGGATTACTCTAACTCATAGCCGCAAAACGCTTGATCAAAACAATGTCTGGAAATACGAAAGAGAAAATCGCAGTTCGCAACAACGCTGGTAAGAAAACTCCAGCCGCCACTCCACCTATGGCCAACGCCTATGCAAACGCCACAGTTCTTGAGAAAATCGAAAACCGTGCTGTGACTTTTCGCCACAGGACGTGCAATGAAACGATCTAGAGATTTCTCTTTTTAAATATAAAGGGAAACGATAAATCTTATCAAACCCCGTAAGTTTGGCTCATTACCGAACAAAAGAAATCTCAATGCGTAAGGATTTTACCAAAACACGTTTTCCGAAAACATTTCGGAAGGGTAAAACTTGTTCTCCCAAAAACCGCAGACCCCTAGGTTAATCGCGGAAAAAGGAAGCGCAACAAATCGATTACACAGCTCGGTCGCTATGTAGCGACCGAGCCGTGTGCACTCGCTATGTAGCGACCTGTCAAGCCTAAAAAGGGTCCTCCATTGCGTTCTCTTTTGAATCCTCATCGTAACGCTTTTTGTTTCGTCTCAATCGGAGTTTTCGTTGAGATTTTACGACGAAAACAAGTAGGACTCTTCTTGGCTTGCTTCCACTCGCTACGTAGCGACCTGTCAGGCCTCCAGCTCGCTACATAGCGACCTGTCAGGCCTAAAAAGCTCTTCCTTTGTGTTCTCTTTTGAATCAAGATCGAAACGCTTTTCGTTTCGTCTCAATCGGAGTTTCCGTTGAGATTTTACGGCGAAAACAAGTAAGACTCGTCTAAACTCCTTCGCTTGCTCCGACCCGCCCTTACCTCCATCCTTGTGTTCTCCTTCAAATCTCGATCGAAACGTCTCTTGTTTCGTCTCGATTGGAGTTACCATTGAAACTTTACGATAAAAAAAAACCCGCGAAGACTAGTTTTCTCGCGTGGATTCAGATTAATCGTATAATACGACAACCGTTAACTTAACACCTTAGCCGCCTAAACTATACGATTACGTTGAACCCTTTATTGACTTCGTATCAGTCAAGTTCGGAAGATAAATGTCAAGTCTCAAAGGATAAACACCAATATCGAAAAAGGCGAATATACACAAGAAGAGTAACGGGAAACGAGCAAGCAAAACTGAGAAGAGACAAAACTGCATCTTCGAGAGAACTAAGGTATTTACGACTTGAAATTTTTGAAATCAGACTTGGAGTTTTCGTAAGAAAATACTAAGAAATAAAAACGCCTTTGAGACTGTCATAGAACTTTAGGGAACGTAAAACCTAGGGGGATAGTCCAGCCAACTAAGTCTTAGGTGATTTTTCCTGTCTCGATATATTGTCCCATAACTGTTCGTCCAGATCTTGCAAACGACCTAAACTCTCCGAAAATCGAGAAACGATCGCCACGGATATCAAGCTCGCTTCCTAAGGAGAGAAAAAACTAGAGACATGAACGTCGTCTTAAAACCGATTCGTTTCTGGGAATTCTCTCGGAACCGACATATTCCAAGTCTTCAACCTGGAAACAACCAAATCACAGTCCAAGCGTCGTCTTCAAACCGACTCGGACTGTTGATCATTCTATTCCTCGAGAAAAAAGGGACGGAGTAGGTGCGTATACTATACTCGTATACTCCCATACTTCAAAAACATATTCAAACAATGCGATGTCTCATCAAGATCAAAAAAACGCTTTCGACAAGAAAACGCTTTCGACAAAGCAAACTCTCGTAGAAATATACGGAAAAATATTCATACAATGCGATATCTCGTCAAGATCATCCTAAAAGCAAACGACAATCTGAGATTCGTCTAAACGCTAGGAACTGATCCAAACCATGTTGGAAAAATTCTCAAAGACTATACAGCATCTATCATCGCAATCATTCATTTAGAAAACCTCTGCCAAACTTCAGAATGAAAGTCGATGGTTTACTGAAGTCATAAAGTCGATGATTTACTGAAGTCGATGATTTACTGAAGTCATAAAGTTTCGTATAAGAATCATTATACGAGAAATCTTCAGGCATCAAAGCATCACTCTCATTTTCCGTTGAACCAACCGACTCACGGAAAAACATCAAAAACATTTGCGACAAAGTAAAATCAAGAACAAAAGTAACAAAAAATACGACAAAGAGAACACGTCCTCCCCGCTCGTCGACTAAGTCTATCGCTGTTTAACTGATTCATTCAAGAAACCTGCAAAAACGTTTCGCGACTAGATCTCGGTGAAATAACCTTTGGTAAAACTCCATGAGTGACTCAGAGAAACTTTCACCGAAGCAAAAATCTGCGGAAACATCGTTATTCTGACATCTCCATATGTCGCGTCAATTTAATAAATTCGTAAAAACCGGTCACCCGTTACTTACGCAAAAAATCCTTCGTATAATCAGATCATGTCATACGAAGTAACTTTCGAAAGTAAACGTAACAGGTTTTACGAAAAAGTACTTTCCTTATAGCAAAAAACCAAGCTGTATGATCCGACATTGGACGACCAATATAAACTTTACTTCTTCGCACCACGATCTGAAAGGTCTCATTCTTTAGCCCCGCGACTCACTGGCATCCGCTCTCATTCCGTTTGGTCACGTCCGAGGAGGAAATTACCCCGCAACTGACTCCGCACGGGCTCTGTATCGAGCTTCTTAGGCTTTATCTCCCTCGGAAAACAAAGGAAACAACTTCCATACAAATAAAGGAAACATTATACGAAACTTTCATCGTATAAATTAACCCTAAAGTGGAAAAACGTTTTCTACCACCATGGGTATACTCGCCTTATCAATCTCGATAAACGCCATTCATCACTCGCCCAATTACGCCTTTCCTTCGAAGCCGAACTAGGTTACAGCATCCCCTTTAAGGACGATTCTAACCGACTTGACCTTATTGACAGCACGAAAGTGTCATGGTCTAATCCTTTGACAACAATGTCCTTGGCTATAAAGCTGAGCACAGCCTTCATGCAAAGCCAAAACAATTGAGCAACCACCGCTCCAATAACTTGACGGCTAAATGGTAATCCAGAATTTGTCTTGAAACGCCAAGTAACGATTACACAAACAATTATCATACCACCCAAAAACGGGAATCATACGGTAAATTCGTCATAACAAAACTCAGTCCTAACAACCAAACAGTTAATGAAAAGGTTCCACTTGTCAAAAATCGACCAAGTTCCATATACTACGATTCACTTTAAGCCCGCTGTGTTTTACTCGTAAAATGCGGCATGTAAGGAAAACTCGCAACAGAGCTCCTATAGCTATACGGAACATCCTCAAATAGACACGAAAGAAATCTCGAAAGGCCAACACCACACAAAGCACGGTATAGGAGGATGCCTCTTTCCGGGGGAAAATTTACGCGATCCCTTGGTCCTAACTCCTCGATCGCAAATCAAATCCAAACAGGAACAACAATTCTGGCCGCGAACATCCGTAGTCAAATCAGAATGTTTCCCAAACGCAGGGCTAAGACTAATCCCTTGCAACATCGCGAAACATCTTCTAGCTCGCGAACATTTCAAGCACGAAACACGGCATACGAAAGAATAACAAATTTTCAGCATCGCGAGACATCGCAGACGCTTGAAGATTCGTTCTTCGACGAAATTTCCTTCCTCGATAAAAACACTTTCTTGGTTGACCACACAGTCATACGCACTGACATCTTCTCAAAACATATCCTTCGCGAAGACTCGAAACGGTAATTTTAACCATTAAGTTTGTTGCTGATCACAACAAACTCTTAACGTCCTAAACAGACTTAGCCATCTCGTAGAGATGACTCTCGTACATCCGACACAAGGATAATAGCGCTATAAAAGAAACCCAAAATTTTTGGTCAGCACTTCCAGGAGGATTAAAAATTGTCCTTGGAGAGATGCTCGGTTCCAAACATACAAGTCGTATAAGCCGAGAACCTATCGCGGACTTTAAATCGGTATGGAATCATGATGAAACTGAAACGGGATACGTAAGTCGAATTAGTCAGCGCACCCTCTAAAACCAGGAGTAAACCTAGGTCTTGCCCTAAACCCAGCGCACTGGTCTCTAACATCTCTAGGCATAGTATCTAAAACCTTGATACGAGATCCCAAAATTTGTCTCTTTGCCAATATTCGAGCGTCTTCAGAAATCCCGCAAGTTTACACACTGCGGAAAACTCTCGAAACAGATCACGGATATAGCAGTTCACACAGAGTTAGATTACGAGATGACAACTTGTAGTCTTCCTTCTACACCCATATAAAATACCATCGGAAGCAACACGCCTGATAACCTCTACATAAAAACCAGACCATAAAGGTCTCGCTGGAAAACTAGTCATACAAACCTTAACTCCAAGACGAACTACGAAAGGCTTGATCCCTTCAACAAAGGTACGTAGGCAGCCGTCATAAGGCGCAGCCACAATCTTATCGCGTTCTACTTTTAGAAGAGCGAGACGACCACTTACCACGGACCTTTTCAACCATTAATTCCGCCTAACTCACCTAACTTGCCAAGCCACTCGCTAAAACCTCACGTTAGAAGCTCATGGTTCTAACGAGATGGGGGGCTAACTGTTGGGGTCAAAATCGGTCACGACGGAATCAATGTCTGAAAGTCCGTAAAAATCTGCATGAACGTTTTTACGAAAAATAAATCTTAGAAAAAGATCTATTTTTACGAAGAATCTTGCGGAGAAAACACATTCACGAAAAATCAGAGAAAGACGCGAACAAGGTTGCCGCGTAGCAACCAGATCAAAAGCTGCTCGCTACGTAGCGACCGAGCTCTCACCAAAGCTCGATCGCTACGTAGCATGCTCGGTCGCTAAGTAGCGTGCTCGGTCGCTAAGTAGCGTGCTCGGTCGCTACGTAGCGTGCTCGGTCGCTACGTAGCGTGTTCGGTCGCTACGTAGCATGCTCGGTCGCTACGTAGCGTGCTCGGTCGCTACCTAGCGTGCTCGGTCGCTACCTAGCGTGCTCGGTCGCTACGTAGCGTGCTCGGTCGCTACGTAGCGTGCTTGGTCGCTACGTAGCGTGCTCGGTCGCTACGTAGCGTGCTCGGTCGCTACGTAGAGTGCTCGGTCGCTACGTAGTGACCGAGCTCTCCCCGAAGCTCGGTCGCTACGTAGTGACCAAGCACGTACACGGCTCGGTCGCTATGTAGCGACCGAGCTCTGCCCGAAGCTCGGTCGCTACGTAGTGACCGAGCACGTACACGGCTCGGTCGCTATGTAGCGACCGAGCTCTCACCAAAGCTTGGTCGCTACGTAGCGACCGAGCACATACACGGCTCGGTCGCTACGTAGCGACCGAGCTCTCCCTGAAACTTGGTCGCTACGTAGCGACCGAGCTCTCCCTGAAACTTGGTCGCTACGTAGCGACCGAGCACGTACACGGCTCGGTCTCTACGTAGCGACCGAGCTCTCCCCGAAGCTCGTTCGCTAAGTAGCGACCGAGCACGTACACGGCTCGGTCGCTACGTAGCGACCGAGCTCTCCCCGAAGCTCGGTCGCTACGTAGCGACCGAGCTCTCACCGAAGCTCGGTCGCTACGTAGTGACCGAGCTCTCACCGAAGCTCGGTCGCTACGTAGCGACCGTGCTTTCTTAAAAATCGATACGACACGAATCCATGCATTCTCGTCTACTATTTAATGCTATCTCCCGAAGACTGTAGCCAACCCATTTCATGTTTCTCGTCATTTGAAGTCATCAATCGAACTTTACGATAAAAACCGCGGAAGTTTGTTTTTATCGAAAGAAGCCGTAATAAACATTTCGAGTCAAACAACGGCCCAAAGAGACCTAGGACGTGACTCGAAACCCACTTACGATTTCTTAACCAAAAGCCCATAAACTGTAGGACGGTTTATGCTTGGTTCGCAAGGAAAGATAAATGTCAAGTTTCTGCGGATAAATATGAAGTATTCGAAGATAATTAGAAAGATCGGGAAAAACGGAATATCTCCATTTTTAAGTTATGACGGCTTAAGGGGAGAAAAGGAAAAAGCGTAAACCGACCTAGGAGCGAGTATATAAGGAGTCCTAGGCGAGAGGCACGAGGGAGGACTTTTTAGACGGAGAACTCTCGGCACTTAGAAACTCTGAGGCATTATTCTCGTCATGCTGTTTCCATGGCTGGCACCCGATTACCAGACGAACGCGCACAAGCAGTTCGATCTCTTGGTTCACTCTTGAACTACGTTCCGCTTGATCCTCGAAAGGGGTATGTAGGCAGCCTTTCATAAGGTTCAGTCAGAAATCAATCAAAAGCTTTTCTGTATTTTTTTCGTCTTTTGTTATCGAGCTGCGACTCAACTAGGTTTGAGCTTTTAGGCCGCTAGAACTAGGTTACTCGCTGACAGCCTTTGCGGCCAAAGCTTTTATGATCTCTTGTATGATCGCAACGCTCTTACGCGGACTCGAAATAAGATCTACTGTTTTCTCTAAATTCGTTTGTTATCTTTTCACGATTTTCGCATATATTTGGTCACTTGCCATTGGCTCTCGCAGAGATCCGGGACCTCTGGGAAATTAGGGTTTTCCTAGTTTCATAATTTAAACGTAAATCGACAGTGCGAATTTCGGTTCCCACATTGATGACTCTTAATAGCGTAGCTTTCGTGCAACTGAAATACTGGTCCACACATAGGATGGGCTTGTTACAGAGATTATTCGCAAAGGCGAACTCATTATGTAGTATCTTCCCCTCAAAACTCGAGCCATTAAAGAATCAGGGTATTGAACTAGCTTCCATAGTTATTTTGTTAGTAAAGCAAGGTTGAACTCATGGATCATACGGAAACCAATCTCATCCTCTTCTCTAGGTTCAAATGCAGCGGTTGCGGTTGCGGAAGTTTGCGGATGCGGGTGGTTGAGATTTCTAGGTTTTAAGAGATTTGTACGACTGGTTCTGCGGCTAAAAATTGGTGCGTTTGCGGGATACTTATGACTGGTTAACTACCAAAAACAACAGCGGTTAAATAATAAATTAACAATATTTACATTTTATATAATTATAAAAATATCAAAAATCATAATATTATAATAAATATGAAAATTATATTTAGAAAGTTATAGTATTAAATTTTTAAAGATTATAGAAAATATTTTTTATTTTTAAATTTTATAATATTTATTAAAATATAATAGATATATTTTAGTATTTTTATAATTCCAATTTAAAATTTTTGTTGAATTTTTTTATTTTTCTATTTATATGGTTTTAAAAAAAAGAAAAAAAATTATCCTCCCGCAAACGGTAGCTGGAACCAGCTTTTGATTTTAATAGGTTCAGAGTGGTTTGAAATGATTTGTAGCGGTTTGTATGATTATTTCGAAACGCTGTCAACCGCTACCAACCGCAAAAGCTGCGTTTATGGGTGATAGCAGGGAAACCAGTCAGACCCTTAATTGTTTGTCAAATTGTTTGATCTTAATCGTTTAGACGCGGTTGTTGAGCGTGATGGACATATTATATAACCATTATAATGATTGCATTCATCTAATACTTATTTTAAAGCATAATTCCATTTTGCTTTTCTTATTTTGTCTTATTATGTATTACATTTGATACCATATTTTTATTTTCATATTACATTTTTCTTTAAAAAATCAGTGGTGAAATACCTAAATTATTTTTATGTATTTTATTTTGTTATTTCTTGTTTATTTTTTTTTCAAACTGATTTTTAAAACCTCTTGATAAAATATTTTTTTATGTGGTAGTTTATTTCGTCAATTTTCGAAGCTTGATTACTAAGAAAATAAGAAATTTGTAAAGATTCACTTATTTTTTATTCTTGGTTGACATTATTTGATGAAACATGAGTAAAATCGTGAATAGAGTATAATATTTTATGTTTTCACAAATCTTCAATATGTTTGTTTTAATTTACTATTTTTGTGAGTTATTTTACTATATTTTAAATTTCTTTTTTACGAGAATATGGATATTTAAAATTTTATTTAGTTTGAAATGCATACTAACTTAGAATAGCTATGAAATATAGAATATTATTTTAATAGATTTGATTCAAATATAAGAGTATGAAAAATATATATGACTCTATAAATATTAAAAAGATATAATTGGCTACTCTACTCATAATTAATGCCTTAATTAGCCAATTGCACTTGAGTTTATAGAACTAAATTTTATGACGGTTTTAACCCTACATCCTAATCCATTCCTTTCGTGTAGATGTATCAGTTGCCTATGTGCATGTCTGAAAAACAACCCCTGAGGCAGTCAAGTGGTGAGTTCTTAGACTTTGAGTCAGACAAGTGATCCTACTCGTATCCTATCTCTCTCGTATCCTATCTCATAACTCCATATCATCTTCTCTCCTGTTTTTCTTTCCTCTCCTCTCACTTACGTACTATATTCTTTCTTTCTTAACTTCATTCTTTAATTATTATTCCAAACTTCATCTATGTACGTCTAACTCTGTTTGAATTTTCCAATTTTGTCCATAATTAGTAGCTTAAAATTGGTGGCTAAGATTGTTCTGTTTAAAGTTTTAATTTTTTATACCTGATACAGTCAAACATTTATTAACTGTTAACTACATATTTTTTCATGAGATTACTTATTCAAAATTTTATCTAACCTCTCCCTTATCACCACATCGCTAGCCTGCACCCAATCTAATGATAGAAATGAATTAAAATGAGATGCTAAAAGTCATAAAAATACTATATATCAATATATTGTTACTCACATGATTTATTAATCAATATTTGTTTTGTTATTTGATATATATTTTCTTAGCCGATACAAGTCTCAGGACCAAAGAATGAATATTCAATAGTATGTACGCCATTGATTCTTTTAACATCAGATAAATAACTATAACTTGTTAACAAAACATGTAGTAGTTACATGGTTTCTTAGATGTTACATGACCGGTTAGATGATTACATTGTTTTGGGTACATGGTTTTGGTTTGTTAGTTGATAAATTAGTTATTTTCTGATGAATAATTTTTAATCTGATATATGTTTTTACACCAAAAAATCAACATTTACTATTATATATGTTATTGATTTTTTAATTTGTTCATTGTTGTGTTGGAGGTCGATTGTGACGAGCATAAGAGCTTCTGCACTATATATGATGTTAGTGGATATCCCACCATTAAGTGGTTTTAGAGGCGTTTGGGCTTCTTCATGCCATTGATAGATAAGTTTGTAACCATGCATGACAGACTCAAACGATATCTCAGAGTCATACATTATGGATTATTGTTAACTATTAAATTTTTCGTTAACTTTTTTTTCTCATTTAACAATATGTATTATGGTTAATTATAAAATTTGCTTCTAACATTCTTTTTATCGGTTAACATTGATCAGATTTACTTATTACAAATATTGCTTACATGCTAATGTTATTGTTAACTAGTAAATTTATACGCAAATATAATTTATAACATCTATGAAACCATGTAACAGCTGCATTTTTGGTTAACAAGTTATAATTATTTATTTATTTAGTTGCTATTAGCGATTTTTATTTTACACGTTGACATATTTTAAGATGCTCCAATCAATCACAATTTCTAATTATTGTGTTGGTTTTAAATCTTGAAAGTAAATTAAAATGTGTTTAAAAAAAAAGTAAATGAAAAGATATTCAAATATTGAGAATTGGTGGCAAAGACGATATAAAGAAGAAGAGGAGATCAACAGAGATTTACGGCGAAAAAATCAGAGTTGATGATGGTCAAAAATTCATACATTAATTATGAGGAAGAAAAGAGAATGGAGGTGTTCTTACAGAAGTTTTAATTTCTATGTATGTTTAATTTCTCCATCAAACCGAGTAGATTTAACAAAAAATTGTATTATGAAGAAGAAGAGATAATGATGTGTTCTTACGGATAAACTGTAGGATGAAATGGGATGTATGAGAAAAGAAAATGAAAAAAAGAAGTTTAGTTCTAGCAACCTAAAACCTTAAACCTAGTTGAGTCGCAGCTCGATAACAAAAGACGGAAAAGACACGAAAAAGGTTTTGATTTGATATCGGACTGAACCTTATGAAATGCTGCCTACGTACCCCTTTCGAAGATCAAGCCGAACGTAGTTCGATTGAAAGATTGAACCAAGATATCGAATTGCCTGTGTGAGTTCGTCTGGTAGTCGGGTGTCAGTCATAGAAACATAACATGTCAAGAATAATGCCTAAAATTTCTAAGTGCAGAGAGTTCTAAGAGTAAAAATAATTGCGTCTCCCTGTGCCTCCACCTTCGACATCCTTATATACTGATGTGATCATGGAAAGCACCAAGGAATGGAAGTATGAACCTGAACCTGAAGAGATTGTAGCTGAGTATGCAACATTGAAGAATGCTTGGAAACAAGAAGAATACTTTAGTCTTGGCCGAAGCTTGATCATCCAAGACACCTTAACCATCATTCAAGCTACTCCACCTTTAAGCTGATCATCATCTAGGCAAGTAGCTTGTGTGTGCTCTTTTCCTAACCTTTGGTTTTGTCCCACTGGGTTTTCCAAAGGAAGGTTTTTAACGAGGCCACAAGTCTACTTCTCCTATCTCCTAGATGATTGATCTTGGTCTGTCCACATGAAGACCTTATGTTATATTTTAAGCTATGCTTTTATGTTATTTAGTTTTCGAAAACTCTAGTCTTTGTTGTGTTTCCAAGGGAGCCTTTGTCTTTATTTCCCTTGTATTTTCGATACCTTGTGCATGTACAAGGCTTCTCCTTTATATTCTGGTCGTGACCCCCTTGTAGCAACAATCCATGTTTTTATCAAAAACCTTTGTTTTCTCTTTTCTTCTTGCTTGTCGAGTTGATTGAGTGTTGGCGTGTAATATCCAACTTCTGGTGTGTAATATCCAGAGTCTAAGGGCTTCATATTTGGTGTGTCATATCTAGATCAGTCGCCTAGGAGTATCATGAGATCATCCATCCCTCTTGTGTCACCATTCGATCCACAAACCTTGAGAAACTTGAGTCTTTTGATTCGTTTCTGCAAGGATTATCCCATCTGTTCTAGAGCATCATCCTAGGATCTCATTATATACTCTCCAAGAGGCGGTTTGCTCTTTCCTTTTCTGCCTTCGGCCGACTTTATCGCTTCGCGGAAATATTCCATTTTTCCTCGATCTTCCCGTTTATCCTCGGAAACTTCACATTTATCCTCCGAACTTGACATTTATCTTCTCCTGCAAAAGGAGATAAACCGTAATCACGATTTAGGCTCGATTTCGCATAAGATCGCGAGTGGGCTTTTTGCCGCGTTCTGGACCCTTTCAGGCCGTTCTCAGACTTAAGCATTTTTTGCGATTTTATCGAAAGAGCTTGTTTGAAACAACGTCGATATCGAAGAACATCCAAATTTCTCGTATAGCGTAGGCAGCTGCAAGGTGTTTTAGTTTATCGTTGACGTTTTATACGAGAAATCTGAATCTCCTTCGAGAAAGCGAGTTCTTTGCGGTTTTCAAGCTGTAAAGTTCCGATGGTGACTCCGATCGAGACGAAATAAGAATCGATTCAATTCGATCAGAGAAGAGGGAGCTACGAGAATGGGATGAAGGCAGCGTGTTTGGTCCAACTCGGCAAATGGGCGAGTTGGACAGCTCGTTCGGTCCAACTCGCCGAGCGGGAAAGTTGGACTACTCGTTTGGTCCAACTCGCCCGTTCGGCGAGTTGGACTGGTCAAACTCGCCGAGCGGGCAAGTTGGACTGGTCAAACTCGCCGAGCGGGCAAGTTGGACTGCTTGTTTGGTTCAACTCTCCCGTTCGGCGAGTTGGACTGGTCAAACTCGCCGAGCGGGTGAGTTGGACTGCTCGTTCGGTCCATCTCGCCCGTTCGGCGAGTTGGACTGGTCAAACTCGCCGAGTGGGCAAGTTGGACTGCTCGTATGGTCTAACTCGCCCGTTCGGCGAGTTGGGCTGGTCAAACTCGCCGAGCGGGAAAGTTGGACTGCTCGTTTGGTCCAACTCGACCGTTCGGCAATTTGGACTTGTCAAACTCGCCGAGCGGGCAAGTTGGACTGCTCGTCTGGTGTAACTCGCCCGTTCGGCGAGTTGGACTATTCAAACTCGCCGAGCAGACAAGTTGGGCTGCTTGTTTGGTCCAACTCGCCTGTTTGGCGAGTAGGAATAGTCCAACTTGCCAAATGGGCAAATTGGATGGCTTGCTCGATCTAATCCTCCCGTTTGGTAGGTTGGACGTTGGTGTTTCATTATCCGAGATCTGTTGTCCGGGGCTTTGAGCTTCGTTCGTTGAAGGCTTATCTTGTAAATCCCTTTCGGACTTGTTATGAAACTTGATTTAGTTCTTCGATTTTTATATTCCTTTGAGAATTATCTTTTCTTTTTCCGAAGAAGACGTTTCTCGGGAATTTTCTGAGTTTGATTCCGTCGTGACCGATTTTGACCCCAACAGGTAGCTCTCCAGCTCATTAGAATCATGAGCTTTTAGCGTGAGGTTCTAGCGAGTGGCTTGGCAAGTTAGGCAAGTTAGGCAAGTTAGGGGGAATTAATGGTTGAAAAGGTCCGTCGTAAGCGGTCGTCTCGTTCTTCTAAGTGTGGAATGCGATAACATTGGGGCTGCGCCTTGTGAAGGCTGCCTTCGTACCCTTGTTGAAGGGATCAATCCTTTCAAAGTTCGTCTTGGAGTTAAGGTTCTTACGACCTGTTTTCCAGTGAGACCTTTACAGTCTAGTTGTGTGTCGTGTAGATGTAATTGAGCATGTTGTTGCTGATGCCATTTTATTTTGTGGGTGATCTTCTTTTAAAAACGTATAGAGAGGCCATACGCGGAGGTGAGAGAAAGAGTGTGAGTTGTCATCTCATTTCTGACTCTGTGGATCGTGATACTTGTCGTTGCATAAGATGAGAACGTCCGAAGATTTGTGTTCGAGAAATATCATAAACGCGCAAAGATCGACGAAGAGACATGTTTTAGGATCTCGTATCTTTGATATCATGCCTTGAGATGTTGAAGACCAGTGTGATGGGTTTAGGGCAAGACCTAGGTCTAATCACATCTTTAGGGGGTGCGATGACTACTTCGACTTACGTTTCCCATATCGTTTTCGACCTGATTCCGTCCCGCTTTGAAGTCCACGATATGTTTTCGGCTTACATGACTTGTATTGTAGGAATCGAGCATCTCTTCGAGGATAATTTTTAAGTCTCCCGAAAGTGCTGACCAAAATTTCGGATTTTTTATATAGCGCTATTACCCTTGTGTCGGGTGTACGAGAGCTATCTCTACGAGATGGCTTAGTCTGTTTAGGACATTAAGAGTTTGTTGTGATCAGCAACAAACTTATCGGTTTATATTACCGTTTTTGAGTCTTCGCGAAGAATACGTGTTTGAGAAGATGTTAGTTTGTGTATGACTGTTTGGTCTTCCAAGAATGTGCCTTTATCGAGGAAGGTAAGTTTGTCGAAAAATGGTTCTTCAGGCGTCTGCGACGTCTCGCAATGCTGAAGATGGATTTTTCTTTCGTATGCCGCGTTTCGTTCTTGAAATGTTTGCGGGCTTGAAGATGTTTCGCGATATTGAGCGTTTAGGCTTATCCCTACGTTTGAGAAACATTTTGGTTTGTCTACGGATGTTCGCAGCCAAAATTGTTGTTCATGTTTGGATGCTAATAATTTGATTTAAGATCGAGGAAGTAGGACTGAGGGGTCACGTAAATTTGTCCCTCGGAAGAAGCGTTTTCCTTCGTAGAGCTTTGCGATGTGTTGGCTTTTCGAGATCTCTTTCGTGTATATTCGAGGATGTTACGTATAGCTCTAGGAGCTCTGTTACGAATTTTTCCTTACATGCCGCGTGTTATAGGTAAAACGTAGCGGGCTTAAAGTGTATTGTGGAACGTCTTAAACTTGGTCGATTGTCGACGAGTTTAGGTTTTCCGTTAACCGTTTGGTTGTTAGGAATGAGTATATCTACGAAGAATTTATCATATGATTTCCGACTATGGGTTATACGATAATTATTTTCTTACATGATGTTTTTAGACAAATCGCAGATTGTTGTTTAGCCGTTAAGTGATGGAGCGATGGTTGCTCAAATACTTTGGATTGGCGTGAAGGATGTGTTCACTCGGATAGCCAAGGGCGTTGTAGACCATGGTACTTTCGTGTTAACATTAAGGTCATGTTAGTTTACGATTGTCCTTAAAAGGGATGCCGAATTCTGGTTCAGACTTTTACTGGAAGGCGTAATTGACCGAGGGCCAAAGAGCACTTGTCGAGATTGATAGGCCAAGTTTGCCGGGGTTATCCGTGGAAATATGGCCGATAGTCATAGAAAACGATTCTCCGCTCTAGGTTTCAGTTATACGACGAATATTTCGAATAATGTTACCTATAGTCTTATGAAAATTGATTCGTTTTTGTCTGAGGAAGCCGAAGCCCAAGAGTTTTGATACATAACCAGTGCGGAATCAGTTGCTGGATGATTGCCTGCTCGGATGTGACCGAGGGGAACGAAAGGCAGAAGCCAGAGAGCCGCAGGGCTAAAAAAATGAGATCTATTAGATCGTAATGCGAAGAACTAGAGTTTGGATTGATCATCCAAAGTCGGATCGATCATCCAAAGCCGGATCTTACTGCTTTGTATTTGCTATACGAAAAATACTTTTTCGTAAAACATGTTATGTTTACTTTTGAAAGTTTCTTCGTATGACTTGATCTGATTGTACGAAGGATTTTTCGCGTAAGTAATGGGGGACCGGTTTTACGAAGGTTGTAAATCGGTGTTATGTATACACAAGTCAAAGTAGCGTTGTTTCTACGGGTTTTACGAGAAACGTTTCTGCTTTGATTTCGATCTTTGGTGAAAGTTGCTTGGAGTTACTCATGGCGTGTTACCAAAGTTTATTTCGCCCCGATCTAGTCGCATAACGTTTTTCATAGGCTTTCGAGTGGATTCTCATGACATATTCATTTCTGGAACGAATTGGTCAACCAGCGATAGATCTAGCCAACGATCGGGAAGAAAGTGTTCCCATTAATGCGCTCGCTACTACTTTTATTCTCGAGTTTTCTTTGTCGCAAATGTTTTCGATGCTTTTCCGTGACTCACTTGGTTCAACGGAAACTGAAAGAAATGATTTGATGCTTGAAGATTTCTCGTAAATTTTTTTTTTATATGAAACTCGCTTTATATAGCAGGAAAGGGCTTCAAGACTTTGACTAATCGTCGAGTTTCAGTTTGACATTGGTACATGTTTTTCTATACGCATGATTGCGACGAGAAATTCTGTATAGTCTTTGAGATTATATTCATGATCGTCTGGATATGTTGCTAGCGTTTAGACGAATCTTGGATTGCCGTTTGCCTTTTTGGGATGATTTTAAGTGAGGCATCGCATTGCCTAAGTGTTTTTCTGCCTGTTGCTGCTTTTTCAAAAGCGTTTTCTCGATGCCGAGGAAAAACGTTTTTGAAGTATGGGAGTATACGAGTATAGTATACGTACCTACTCCCTCTTTTTTTTTTACGAAAGAAAACGATTGAACCAATATTTTGAAAGGTTGTGTACGTTTCTTCTTCCGAGGATTGGAATGATCGACAATCTGGGTCAATTTAAAGACGACGCTGAGACTGTGATTTGGTTGTTTTCAGGTTGAAGACTTGGAATATGTCGGTTTTAAGAAAATCGCTAGAAACGAATCGGTTTTAAGACGATTGTTCGTGTTTCTAGTTCCTTCTTTCTTTAGGAAGTGATCTGAATATGTGTGGCGATCGTTTCTCGATTTTCAGAGAGTTTAGAACGGTTTGCAAGATATGCCTGAATAGTCATGGAACAATATACTGAGACAGGAAAAATCGCCTAAGACTTAGTTCGCTAGACTATCCACCTAGGTTTTAAGTTCCCTAAAATTCTATTGCAGTCTCAAAAACGTTTTTATTTCTTAGTACTTTCCTACGAAAATATCAAGTCTGATTTCAAATGATACCAAGTCGGACATACCTTAGTTCTCTCGAAGATTTGGGTTTACCTCTTCTCCGTTTTGCTTCCTCATTTCCCCTTCCTCTTCTCGTGTCTGTACGCCCTTTTCGATATTGGTGTTTATCCTTTGAAACTTGACAATAATCTTCCGAACTTGACTTTTATCGTCAATTTTGTAAAAAAGGTTCAAATTACTCATATAGTTGAGGCGGCTAAGGTGTTAGGTTAACCGTTGCTGTTTTATACGATCAATTTGAATTCATACGAGAGAACAAGTCTTTGCGGTTTTTATCGTAAAGTTCCAATTGTAACTCCAATCGAAACCAAACAGAAGACATTTTGATCAAGATTTGAAGGAGAACGCAAAGATGTAGATACGGGTGAGTAGGATGCCCAAGAGAGTGAGCAGGATGCCCAAGAGGGCGAGTAGGAGCAAGCCAAGGAGTTTAGGCGAGTCTTACTTGTTTTCGTCGTAAAATCTCAACGGAAACTCTGATTGAGACAAAACGACAAGCGCTTCGATCGGGATTCGAAAAAGAACGCAAAGAAGGATCCTTTCGGGGCTGGTCCAACTGTCCAAATCGCCAAATGGGCGAGTTAGACGACTTGTTCGGAGAGTTGGATCAACTAGCAAGTCCTCCAACTTTTTTTTATCGTAAAATCTCAACAAAACGAAACGAAAAGCGTTACAATCGGAATTCAAAAGAGAACGAAAAGGAGGAGCCCTTGACGGCTGGTCAACTCGCCAATTTGGCGAGTTGGACAGATCCAACTCGCCAAATGGGTGAGTTGGAGGGCTTGCTCGGTCCAACTCGCCAAAGGCGCGAGTTGGACGGCTTGGTTGGTCCAACTTGAGTTTTGATGGTACGTTGATGCGGTCGTTTCATAAATGCTGTCAATTTTATTCTAAGAAAGTCGTATCGTAACATACTGACTTGTTTCACTTCTGCGAACGATGTTCCATAAAACATTGTCGTGTTTAATTTTACGAAACCTGTTTCGAAAAATGTTGTCGAGCTTTTTATGAATGTTATACCGAAAAATGTCCTGAGTTTAGTTTGACGAAAGCTGTTTCGTAAACATGTTTTTGAGTTCGGCTGTAGAAGAGTCCTTTTTGGAAAAGTCGTGTTTTGCGGCTCTTCCGAAACTTTAGTTTCTGGGTTCAAGTATCAGAAACTTTGGCTGTGACGAGTTATTACTGCGGTCAAACTTCATTGGAAATTCCTCATTTCCCTAGGATCGATCCGAGAGAGTATTGAGTAGTCTTTCCGAAATAAGCTTGGTAGGCAAGTTGATATACCATGGATTTAACCTTTTTTCATCCATGGTATATAAGTATTTTACTAGCTATATATTATATATTCTATCCTATTAGGTATGTTTTCAGGTTCAGGAGTATCTTGGAGTAAAGTGATGATTATGGAGCATTTAGAAGCTTAAAAGAGATTTCATCCGAGCTGATCATTAGAGGTCGATACGAAGAAGAAGCAATCGTTCGACGCACATCCAGTGCCGTCGATCGATACAGAAGAGAAGCCTCGACGATTGAAGATTATGATCGATCGATGTACATCCTGTACCATCGATCGATGTCGAGCCGCGAGATGCGTGACTTGGTTCCAGCCGACTTTAAACCCAAGGCTTCACCAAATTAAAAGATTTCCCCTGACGAGTTTTTAACCTAATAGTTATATACTTGCCTAAGTGTTAGGAGGCAGGATAGCTTTTGGCCACCATTGTATTCTTAGTTTCAGCAGAGAGTTTTAGGAGAGAAAATCATAGAGAGATTTGTGATTGGAACTCTATTGATTCATCCATTCTATTTTATGCAGTTTTTATCTATATTTTGTGTCATGAATTGCTTAGCTATGTCTGAGTACGTCACTTGTTAGATTCAGGGTTCAAATAGGTTAGAGGGATTAGCCCCAACTATAGATTTGCTAAGTTGTGATATTCATTGATTGATTGTTCATTAATGCTTGTTTCAGCCTTGCTAACTAGAACATGAACCTAGGAATTAGCATGAGTCAAGCATCCTTGACCATCCTGTCCTGAATCTAATCTGTAATGCTAGGACTGCTAGAGAGATGCTAACCGTTGATCTAGGAGACTAGTGAGCATTATCAACCTGCGCCTAGGGCTTAGCTAGAAGCATCGATCAATATTGTCTTCTGACAATCGATCGATATCCCTATAGGATCATCGATCGACACTTTCTTGTGATCAAAAGACGACAGTTGAGATCCAAGATCTAGTTAGTTAACCAGTGAAACATTGCCATCGCTGATCACTATGATTAAAGAGTTGAGCTCTAATATATCATGCATGCAACTGTTAGGCATCTATATGATTATAATCTCCAACACCTGAATAGAAACTCTGCATCTAATATCTTCCAATAAGTTACACCCCCAATCATCTTGTTAGTCGAGCAATAGACTTGCTCAATTAGGATTGCTATTTACTTTTAAACCATAAAACAAGAAACACTTATAATTAATAATTTGACTAGATTTAATAGGTTCCCTAGCTCCTTGTGGATTCGATCCCTAAGTACTGCAACTGAACCTCTTATTTGAGAGAGTAATTCACTCCTTAGGGTAACTTGGGTGGTATTAACTTTGGCGCCGTTGCCGGGGAGCTTTGATCGCCATTAGATTTAGTGTTATTAATTCTTATTCTTTTCTCTACCCCCATTCTGACACAAAATTTTTTCTTGTCTTTTCAGGTGCATGCCCAGCAAAACCAGAAGCAACAAGGACAAACACCTGCTATTCTCAGAAGATCCTACTCACTTGGAACGAACGATCCGCAAAGACCAATGTTCCACATCGCTCGACGCAGCAGCTTTAACGTCGACCGATTCTCACACCCAACCGTTGACCGACAACCGACCTTCATCGTCGACCGATATACATTGTTCGACATCGATCGATACTACACTGCGTACATCGATCGATCATCAGTCGCGAAACATGGTTGCGATTGTTATTCTCAGACAGGACGAGAATGGAAACCTGTATGACCAGGATGGTCATCTGCGTAATGCAACAGGTCAGAAACTAGACGCTCAGGGTAATGTAATCCCTGATACTGATGCTACAGGAGCTGCTCAACCTGTAGAAGAGGCTGCTCGACCAAGGGCACTGGCTGACTACAATCGTCCAGATGAGTACTACGCCAACAGATCAGCTATTCGACTTCCAGAGATTCAAAAGCAGAATTTCAAGCTGAAGCCTTAGTACTACACACTCGTGTCGCAGATACCCTACTCTGGGTTACCGCACGAGCATCCTATGGACCATCTAGAGAGGTTCGAGGATCTTATCGCTGCTATTCGTATGGATGGAGTCCCCGAGGACTACCTATTGTGCAAGCTCTTCAAGTATTCTCTGACTGGAGAAGCGATGCACTGGCTTAAGCAGCTACCCACAAGATCTCTAACATCCTGGGCCGACATCAAGAATGCTTTCTTGAAAAACTTCTTCGATGAGGCACGCGCTGAAGACTTGAGGAACAAAATTGCTACATTCGCGCAGGAGACTGGAGAGTCTTTCAAAGATGCGTGGATCAGATTCAAGTTCTTCCAGTGAGACTGTCCACACCACAGATTCAACGAAGTGCAACTGCTGAGCACTTTCTTCAGAGGTATCGCCTTGAGGTATCAGATGGCTCTTGATAGTGCTAGCAAGGGAAACTTCAACACCAGGAATCCAGTGGAAGCTTTGAGACTGATAGAAAATCTAGCAAACAGCAGCAGCACCAAGAACACTGACTTTGAGAGGAAGAAGTCTGTTGCATCCCTAGGGAAAGAGCAGATGGACGAAGTTATAGCAAAGTTAGATGTGGTTCATGAGCTTCTTAGGAAGCAGGTCTGCTCAGCTGAAGGAGAAGTAGCTGTAGACATGGAAGGAGAAGAAGATGTGAACTACACTGGAGGTACTGGATTTCGGAGGTCTTGAAACCAGGGTGGAAACGGAAACTTCTATGGGAATGGTCAGAGGAGTAACCAGAGTTCATGATACACTAAGAATGAATCCTTGCTACTATCAAGTTAATAGTGGTGATTGTAATATTTGAGATTCAATCTAGAGGACCAGTTTACTCTTTACTCTTATGAGTTCAATATTAAGCTGGGAAACAAGTGGAGTTTTAAAATCAATGGTGACGCAAGTAACTAGAATACCTAGAGATTCAAATTCTATTTAAATGAAAGCCGGCTTAGGATTGTTCATCGGGTGTCAATGCGGAACCAAACAACTATTCAAATGAGGTGCAGTTTATAACTCGGATCACTCGGCTAGAACAATCCACTATCGTGGACTTGTTCCCTTTGCTGATCGGTCTTGAGTCCTAAGCTCTCACTTGGAACAAGATGCGATAGCAAGCCTTAGAGATCAGGTCCGATTAGTTCACTTAATACCCTAATATCTACTCTCGCTGATTAAGGTTATGAAGCTCATTCAATATATGTCAATTTATCTCCTAAGCGGTTAGCTAGGTGATTAAACTAGAGATCGAACATTAAATGATCAATTCAATGCAAGCAGTAAGAACAATATGAATGAAGAACAGTTAAAATCACTTATTTGCGTTTAGCTCATGCGATTGACACCCTAAGACCCTAAGCAAGCTTAGCCGACTACTCAATCATAAAGCAAGATGACACATACATGATTTCTGAATAATACTGCATATAAAATAAAGTAGAAAGACAAGGGTTCAGGATGATCTTCTCGTGAAAATGAGAGATGAAGCCTTTTCCCTTACAAGTTGCTAAATCCAAAATAGTTTTAGGTCTTTTGTAAAACTAGCGTAAGAAATTAGAAATGATAGCATAGGCTTTCAATATGGAGGCGCCAGTGGTAAAGAGAAAGGAGAGAAAATCTAGGGCAAACCCCTGAAATCTTGGAGGTTTCCTTAATAGTCGGGAACAGTCAGTCGCTTGCTCTCTTTGGGAACAACCTTCGGATTGATCCGACTGGCTGGTCTGCGTTAGATATTCCAAAATGACTTCTTCCTTCATGGCACTCTGTTCTTTACTCTTTCACCTGCTCCAAACCTGGAATGATATCAAATAAGCACGAATTAGGACTGAGAATTAACTCAAAGAACACATATAATGATATTAAAAACACCATATATCAACTCCCCCAGACTTAGATCCTTGTTTGTCCTCGAACAAGGCCAAGCCTCAAGAACATGGAGAAAGGTTTGAAAGAATGGAAACTCGCTTGACCTCAATAACCATTCTCTTACCACACATCTCTGAACCATACAAGTTGTAGACTCAGACCACACACCCTTACCAGAACACCCACGATCGCTGTTCGAAAATCAGCTCCATACTCTGTTTCTCATACCTGAAAAAGGGTACACTATCGAGACAAAACTCTTTAAATTAAATTAAGAACAGCGTGAGCTTCTCATCACAGGCACTATTCAGGGTAGACGGGCTAGGTAAGGAACAAGCTATTTCATGGTGGAGCTAAGAGTGTTTAGGGGCTACCAAATTTAAGTGGATGCAGGATATCGCGCAAAATAGTAGGAGAGGACGGATCCATTGATGTCCACAGCCCTTACTCGTTTATGCTTCACGGGTGCAGTTGTTCTCTCCTTCGGATCAACCGTGGGACTGTTCTTCAGTTCTTGACTTCCTTTGCCTACTCCTCAAAAATTGGTACCAACTCCTTGCTCAACCTTCCCAGTGGCGTGTGTTTATATATTATTATTATTATTATTATTATTATTATTATTATTTTTTTGAATACAAGGTGATGGGGTTGCGAGGGAGAGGCAACATAATGAATGTTTTGCAGCCACTGGTGGTCTATTCTTTTGTTTCTCACTGGTTGCCATTGTTCCTCTGGTTAGATCATGCACTCATAGACTGTTCTCTTGTTAGAGCATGGTCTCATCGACTGTTCTCTTCATGCTTGATCTCTCTTCTCTGAGTGTATGGCATTAACGAGTAAGAGGCTGCGTCGATCCTTTCCTCTCCGACACTTTTGCACATATCTGCACATATGACACTGAAAAACAGAGTGCATGAGGGTAAAAATAAAGGCTTAGGCGCAAGGTGGGAACTAGCTAAAGATGAGCTAGCCACTCAGGATCAGCAAGATTGGTAAAAGGAGTAAGAAGTCATGAGTGTAAGTCTCATTTCCCTGATCTAGTGCCCATAACAAGAAGAATTTCAGTCAAGATTAGGTTCAAGTTAGGTGGAGTTGAGTCTACCCAGTGTAACCTGATCGGTTGAGAGCTTCTGGAGAATCAAATGAGATAAGTCAGGAGTGTTCCAGGTCCAAGTGCGGGTCTTTCATCACTGCTAAGGTCACTGGATAAGAAAGTTAGAGCACGAGGTGGTTAAAATATTATCACAACACAAGGTCCTAATTCCCACAAGAGTTTTAGCTGACTCGATCCTAAACTGACTCAATAAAACATCCAAATGACATAGGGAGTGACTCAGAAATAAAGACATAGAGTATCAGCACACAACAAGTGCTTTCCCCAGACTTAATTTACACCATCCCTGGTGTGAAACCAAGTCGAGGTCAGCCAAATAACAACACAACATAAAAATAAAGAGTTCAGATGGATAGAACAATGGATAGAGAATAGTCCTTGCGGACTCAGTCGGACTCGCCGCTCTCGGCCGGATCTAACGAACGTCTGTTGCGCGAGCGATGAACCTCCTCAGTTGAAGTGCCTGTTCCCATAGGCGCCTTTCCTGGTCTGTGCGATCGTGGAGTCTGCTCTGCTGGTGACTGTCGCTGGTTACTTCCGCCAATGCAGCCGCCGGTAACGAGATGGAGGATCCTCCGCATGAGACTGTTGTTCTTCCGCTGCGAGTCAACCATCCAGCGTCGGTAAGCCTGATCATCTGTCACATCCGCCAGATCTCCGAGGTCGTATGATGGGTCAGCTTCTGGGGTAATGTCCTCGACATCCTCCATATCTGCGTCAGGTGCAGCAGCACGAGGATCAGTGCATAGGAGCTCGGGTGGTGGGAGGAAGCGTATGTTGTCGAACACGCTGAGCCTGGTGATTTCGGGGTGAGGCAGCTTGGTGAACAGTTGGGTACCCTCCTTGTCGAAGAAGCTGTAGGTATACTCATCTCGCATGATGTGGCACGCCATAAGGTACTTGATGTCGAGGTGGTGAATCTCCGTGTTCACCTTGTATTTGCTGAGATCAATGCCGAAATGCTTGAAGAGCGGCATGAGCAAGCTACCGCTTCTGTCCTTCTTGTTCATGCCGTGCATCAGACAGAGCCTCCTCTCGCAAAGCATGGTGATGAAATGAAAGCCTTGGTTCGTCTTTACCTTCTGAATTGGAATGCCAGACCCTGAAGAGCGGATATCTTCCTCAATACCTGCATACAGGGTTTGCAGCTACCCGTTTGTCACTTTGGAAGTCTGATCCTTGGCGAACAGGAGGTTTGAAATGATCTTTGCAGTGACTCTAAGTGTCGGGTTCCTGATCTGCGACTGGTAGGCTTTGCCAGGTTTGATGTTCCCATTTGCGATGAAGTCCCAGAAGGTGTTTGATGGGGTGAACTTTTTCGCCACTGCTACCCCTCTCGGCTCATTCGCGATCTCATAGATTTCGTTAAGTTTGTCGAGGGACAGTGAGCCAAAGCTCGGTCGCTACGTAGCGACCGAGCGTCCGTTCCGCTCGATCGCTACGTAGCGACCGAGCTCTAGCCAAAGTTCGGTTGCTACGTAGCGACCGAGCGTCTGTTCCGCTCGGTCGCTACGCTCTCCCGAAACGTCGATACGACATTAGTCCATGCATTCTCGTCTACCCTTCGATGCTATCTCCCGAAGACCGTAGCGAACCCATTTCATGCTTCCCGATATTCTAAGTCATCGATCAAACTTTACCGTAAAAACCGCGGAAAGTTCGTTCTTTATCGAAAGAAGCCGTAATAAACGCTTCTAGTCAGAAGACGGCCCAAAGGGACCTAAGACATGACTCGAGGCCCAACTTACGATTTCTTAACCAACAGCCCGTAAGCCGCATGACGGTTTACGCTTGGTTCGCAAGGAAAGATAAATGTCAAGTTTCCGCGGATAAATACGAAATTTTGAAGATAATTACGAAGATCGGAAAAAATGGAATATCTCCATTTTTACGCTATGACGGCTTAAGGGCAGAAGAGGAAAAGCGCAAACCGACATAGGAGCCAGTATATAAGGAGTTCTAGGCGAGAAGAATGGGAGGGACTTTCTCAGAGCAAACTTAGCACTTAGGGCAATTAGACAACTTTCTGTTTTTCTTATTCGAGCTGCGACTCAATTAGGTCTAGCCGTCTTAGGGTTGTTAGAACTAGGAATCTCACCGACAGCTCTCGAGCCCAGGCTTATACCTTGTTGTAAACGCTCAATACACAAATTCGGAATAAGACTTCTCTTTGCTCTCTTTTTACGATTTCATATAATTTATCGTTGTTATCTCGTGTTCTGATTGCTTAGCGTGTGGTATTAGCAGATATCCGGGACCTCTGGAAAACTAGGGTTCTCCTACTTTCCTAATTTAAACGGAAATCGACAGTGCAAATTCCGGTTCCCACAGTTTGGCGCTAGAAGGAGGGGGGGGGGGGTACAGATCAATCTAACTCTCAACCACATCACGCTCAACCAGACTTGTCAACTGACGACGCGGATAACGTGCAGACTCCTCTTAACGGAAGCAGTGGCACTGATCTCCACACTCCCGTAGCGGACGTATCCACGGCCAGCGCACCAGCCAACGCCGCGGCGCTCGAGGAGTTTAAAACCATGTTCGCCACCTACGAAAAAAGGTCGGAAGAACATGATAAGCTCGTGAGTACCTTGACCAAACAAGTTGAAACTTTAACGGCAAGGACTCGAGCAATCCGCCCCCGCGGAACCACTAAAGTCCGCGGGAAAAGACTCGACTTTGCAACCCCACTCGACAGGCCTCGAGCCGCGCAGGAACGACCTTCGGGTCAAAACCCTAGTGAGAAATCTCCCATCAAAAATGGAAACCCTGAAAGTCCTCCGCCTCCCGCGAAGGATTCGGAGGATAACGAAGTCGAGCACGTCGATCTGGATCCTAGCGATGTCTCCAACGATACTGATGAGGACGCCAACAGACATCCAAGGAGGACCAGAAGCCGATTCGCTCGGGAAAGCTCTCCGTTCGACAAACCAATGACAGAATAGGAGGAAATCCTCTATTGGAACGACAGGCTCAGAAATCTGCTGGCGAGACGTCGGATATCCGCGATTTTCGCGACTATATCACCAAGACTGCGGCAGAAGTAAGAGCCGTGAAATCCAAAATCCATCACGCTACCAGCGCGGCCCCCAAGATCGACAGGCTGCTGGAAGGGGCTCGGAAGACCCCTTTCACCACTCGCATCTCAGATACGAGGGTATCCGATCCAGGAAAAATCAAAGTACCGAAGTATGATGGTACGACCGATCCGAGAGCGCACCTTCAGGCTTTCCACATCACGATGGGAAGAGCGAGGCTGAAGGACGGCGAAAGAGACGCCGGCTACTGCCGCATGTTCGTCGAGAATCTAGAAGGAGCAGCCCTCGAATGGTTCGCGCGCCTTAAGCGAAACTCTATCGAAAGTTTCTGACAGCTCGCATCGGAATTTCTCAAGCAATACTCTATGTTCAAAGATAGAGAAACTTCCGATGTCGATCTCTGGAGTCTGTCCCAGAGGGAAGACGAACCCCTCCGCGAGTTCATCAGCCGATTCAAGTTGGTAATTTCTAGGGTCAGCAGGATAAGCGATAAGGTGGCCATCGATGCGCTCAGAAAGGCGCTCTGGTACAAGTCAAAATTCAGAAAATGGATATCCCTCAAAAAACCACGGACGATCCAAGACGCCCTCCACAAGGCGACGGACGACATCATGATCGAGGAAGAAACGAAAATCTTATCGCAAAAACATAAGTCGGCGAGATCATCCTCGAAAGATGTAGACCCAAAAACGAAGAAGAAAAACCCTCGTAACGACAAGTATGTCCATCACGAGGGGGGAGATCTCCAAGGAGCGCATAATTACGCGATCGGCTCAGACCAGGGCCGAACCACGGGTAATACGTGGACTCGCAATCAAGGATATGATGAAAACACCTTCTGCGAGTTCCACCAGTCCCGAGGACACTCCACGACTAACTTCAAGGTCTTGGGAGCAAGGCTGGCCGCGAAGCTACTAGCCGGAGATTTCTCAGAAGTGACCAGCGTGAAAGATCTCATCCTCGAGACTGATCGCCCCCCGCAGCCGGACAGAAATCTTCCCGCGAAGAGATCTCCTCAAAGAAACCAATCTAGGGATAAACGCGGCAGGAGGCCGGACGACAAAGGGAACGATAACAATCGTCGTAGAGTCAACATGATCATCGGAGGATCGCAATTCTGCAACGATACGGTTTCGGCCATCAAGGCTTACTAGCGGAAGGCGGAGTCGAGCGCAAACTGGCCTACATGGTCTCCTACCCGAGATGATCAGAACTGCCCAATCACCTTCACAAAGGAGGAAGCCGGCGGGATCGATCAACCTCACTGCAATCCGCTCGTCATAGATCTCGTCATATGAGATCTGGATGTCGGAAGCACAGTCAATGTAATCTTCCGCGACACTCTCAATCGGATGAGCATCGAACTCGGAGAAGTAACTCCAACGCCGAAACCGCTCACAGGTTTTTCAGGCGAAGTATCGATGACCCTCGGGTCGACTCAGCTACCAGTCATGGCCAAGGAGATCACAAAAATCGTCGAATTCGCGGTAGTCGATCATCCTGCCATCTACAACATGATCTTGGGAACCCCATGGCTCAACGCCATTCAAGCCATTCCAACGAAGTACCACCTGGGTGTCAAATTCCTGACTCCAAACGGAGTCGCAGCTATCTGGAGATGTCAGAAACAGTCGCGACTATGCTTCCTCGCGGAGCACAAGTTAAGGAAAATGACGACTTATGCAATGAAAGGTCTCATTCTTTAGCCCCGCGACTCACTGGTATCCGCTCTCATTCCGCTTGGTCACGTCCGAGCAAGAAATCACCCCGCAACTGACTCCGCACGGGCTCTGTATCGAGCTTCTTTGGCTTTATCTCCCTCGGAAAACAAAGGAAACAACTTCCATACCCTAAAGTGGAAAAACGTTTTCTACCACCATGGGCATACTCGGCTTATCAATCTCGATAAATGCCATTCGTCACTCGCCCAATTACTCTTTTCCTTTGAAGCCGAACTAGGTTACAACATCCCCTTTAAGGACGACTCTAACTGACTTGACCTTATTGACAACACGAAAGTGTCATGGTCTAATCCTTTGGCAACAACGTCCTTGGCTATAAAGCTGAGCACACCCTTCATGCAAAGCCAAAAAAATTGAGCAACCACCGCTCCAATAACTTGACGGCTAAACGGTAATCCGGAATTTGTCTTGAAATGCCAAGTAACGATTACATAAACAATTATCGTACCACCCAAAAACGGGAATCATACGGTAAATTCGTCATAACAAAACTCAGTCCTAACAACCAAACAGTTAACGGAAATGTTCCACTTGTCAAAAATTGACCAAGTTCCATATACTACGATTCATTTTAAGCCCGCTGTGTTTTACTCGTAAAATGCGGCAAGTAAGGAAAACTCGTAACAGAGCTCTTATAGCTATACGGAACATCCTCAAATAGACACGAAAGAAATCTCAGAAGGCCAACACCACACAAAGCACGGTATAGGAGGATGCCTCTTTCAGGGGAAAAATATACGCGACCCCTTGGTCCTAACTCCTCGATCGCAAATCAAATCCAAACAGGAACAACAATTCTGGCAGCGAACATCGATAAAAACCCTTTCTTGGAAGACCAGACAGTCATACGCACTAACATCTTCTCAAAACATATCCTTCGCGAAGACTCGAAACAGTAATTTTAACCATTATGTTTGTTGCTGATCACAACAAACTCTTAACGTCCTAAACAGACTTAGCCATCTCGTAGAGATGACTCTCGTACATCCGACACAAGGATAATAGCGCTATAAAAGAAACCCAAAAATTTTGGTCAGCACTTCCAGGAGGCTTAAAAATTATCCTTGGAGAGATGCTCGGTTCCAACCATACAAGTCGTATAAGCCGAGAACCTATCGCGGACTTTAAATCGGTATGGAATCCGGATGAAACTGAAATGGGATACGTAAGTCAAATTAGTCATCGCACCCTCTAAAACCAGGAGTAAACCTAGGTCTTGCCCTAAACCCAGCACACTGGTCTCTAACATCTCTAGGCATATTATCAAAAACCTTGATACGAGATCCCAAAATTTGTCTCTTTGCCAATATTCGAGCGTCTTCAGAAATCCCGCAAGTTTACACACTGCGGAAAACTCTCGAAACAGATCACGGATATAGCAGTTCACACAGAGTTAGATTACGAGATGACAACTCGTAGTCTTCCTTCTACACCCATATAAAATGCCATCGGCAGCAACACGCCTGATAACCTCTACATAAAAACCAGACCGAAAAGGTCTCGCTGGAAAACTAGTCATACGAACCTTAACTCCAAGACGAACTACGTAGGGAGCCGTCATAAGGCGCAGCCCCAATCTTATCGCGTTCTACTTTTAGAAGAGCGAGAAGACCACTTACCACGGACCTTTTCGACCATTAATTCCGCCTAACTCACCTAACTTGCCAAGCCACTCGCTAAAACCTCACGCTAGAAGCTCATGGTTCTAACGAGCTGGGGGGCTAACTGTTGGGGTCAAAATCGGTCATGACGGAATCAATGTCTGAAAGTCCGTAAAAATCGGCATGAACGTTTTTACGAAAAATAAATCTTAGAAAAAGATCTATTTTTACGAAGAATCTTGCGGAGAAAACACATTCACGAAAAATCTGAGAAAGACGCAAACAAGGTTGCCGCGTAGCAACCAACACAAAAGCTGGTCGCTACGTAGCGACCGAGCTCTCACCCAAGCTCGTTCGCTACGTAGCGACCGAGCACGTACACGGCTCGGTCACTACGTAGCGACCGAGCACGTATACAGCTCGGTCGCTACGGAACGACCGAGCTCTCACCAAAGCTCGGTCGCTAGCACGTACACGGCTCTGTCGCTACGTAGCGACCGAGCTCTCCCCGAAGCTCGGTCGCTACGTAGCAACCGAGCATGTACACGGCTCGGTCGCTACGTAGCGACCGAGCTCTCCCTGAAGCTCGGTCGATACGTAACGACGTACAAGCTCGGTCGATACGTAGCGACCGAGCACGTACACGGCTCGGTCGCTACGTAGCGACCGAGCTCTCACCGAAGTTCGGTAGCTACGTCGCGACCGATCACGTACACAGCTCGGTCGCTACGTAGCGACCGAGCACGTACACGGCTCGGTCTCTATGTAGCGACCGAGCTCTCACCGAAGCTCGGTCGCTACGTAGCGAACGAGCACGTACACGGCTCGGTCGCTATGTAGCGACCGAGCTCTCACCAAAGCTCAGTCGCTACGTAGCGACCGAGCTCTCACCGAAGCTTGGTCACTACGTAGCGACCGTGATCTCACCGAAGCTCGGTCGCTACATAGCGACCGAGCACGTACAAAGCTCGGTCGCTACGTAGCGACCAAGCTCTCACCGAAGCTCAGTCGCTACGTAACGACCGAGCACGTACACAGCTCGGTCGCTACGTAGCGACCGAGCTCTCACCAAAGCTCGGTCGCTACGTAGAAACCGAGCACATACACGGCTCGGTCACTACGTAGCGACTGAGCTCTCCTCGAAGCTTGGTCGCTACGTAGCAACCGAGCACGTACATGGCTCGGTCGCTAAGTAGCGACTGAGCACGCACACGACTCGGTCGCTACGTAGAGACCGTGCTTTCTTAAAAATCGATACGACACGAATCCATGCATTCTCGTCTACTCTTTAATGCTATCTCCCGAAGACCGTAGCCAACCCATTTCTTGTTTCTCGTCATTTGAAGTCATCAATCGAACTCTATGATAAAAACCGCGGAAAGTTTGTTTTTATCGAAAGAAGCCGTAATAACGTTTCGAGTCAAACAACGGCCCAAAGTCACCTAAGACGTGACTCGAAACCCACTTACGATTTCTTAACCAAAAGCCCATAAACCGTAGGACGGTTTATGCTTGGTTTGCAAGGAAAGATAAATGTCAACTTTCCGCGGATAAATATGAAGTATTCGAAGATAATTAGAAAGATCGGGAAAAACGGAATATCTCCATTTTAAAGTTATGACGGCTTAAGGGTAGAAGAGGAAAAAGCGTAAACCGACCTAGTAGCGAGTATATAAGGAGTCCTAGGCGAGAGGCACGGGGGACAACCTTTTAGGCTCAGAACTCTCGGCACTTAGAAACTCTGAGGCATTATTCTCGACATGCTCTGTTTCCATGACTGGCACCCGATTACCAGACGAAGGTGCACAAGCAGTTCGATCTCTTGGTTCACTCCTGAACTACGTTCGGCTTGATCCTCGAAAGGGGTACGTAGGCAGCCTTTCATAAGGTTCAGTCCGAAATCAATCAAAAACCTTTTTCTGTATTTTCTTCGTCTTTTGTTATCGAGCTGCGAGTCAACTAGGTTTGAGCTTTTAGGCCGCTAGAACTAAGTAACTCGCTGACAGCCTTTGCGGCCAAAGCTTTTATGATCTCTTGTAATGATCGCAACGCTCTCACGCGGATTCGAAATAAGATCTATTGTTTTCTCTAAACTCGTTTGTTATCTTTTCATGATTTTCGCATATATTTGGTCACTTGCCGTTGGCCCTCGCAGAGATCCGGGACCTCTGGGAAATTAGGGGTTTTCCTAGTTTCCTAATTTAAACGTAAATCGACAGTGTGAATTTCGGTTCCCACAAGATGCGTTATTGTAATCGAGTTTTTTAGAGATTTCGAAAATTTTTACTACAATATGCGTCGCTCCTTTTTATTAAAACACTTGCGCTTCAATTAAGGCAAAGTCTCAGAACACGCTTAGAAAATCTACAAACGGTAAGACTCTTGTCAGCAGCCTCATACGGCCCAAAATCGCAAAACAATCTCTCTTCAGCACCCAAAATATACGTATTGTCTTCGAAATAACTGCGAGACGTCGCCCAAGTTAAAAGTCGAGACGATGCGAACAAATTGTCTGAACGCGACCACAAAAACCTTACACCCTGTTCGTCGATTGGCCCCGACGAACACATCAGCCGTCTTAAGCAAACACAACTTGATCACTCTTTTGATCTTCGAACGTCCAACACAAGGACGAAAGCGCGCTACAAAAAAAATCTGAAATTTTGGTCTAGCACTTCCAGTTGGTTAAAAATTGTCTCTGGAAAGATGCTCGATTCATACCATACAAGTCATATAAGCCGAGAACCTATCGCGGACTTTAAATCGGTACGAATCAGGTAGAAATCGCAACAGGAAAATCGATAGCCAGCTAGTCACCGCAAAAACCTTAAAACCGAGAGTAAACCTAGGTCTTGCCCTAAACCCATCACATTGGTCTCAGACATCTCAAGACATGATTACTAAACGATACGAGATCCTAAAACATGAATCCGTTCATATCTTAACGTTCCCGAAAGTTCGTATGAATAAATAATTTTTACGAAAACTCACGTCTCGAACAAACCAATAGATTGAACGCCTCAACAGAATTAAATATGAGAAGACAACTCATGTTTACTTCAAACCGACTCGAAACAAAGTAACTCAAACAAACATCCATTATATATATATAAACCGCATAGCGGTAGGGATTCAAAGCCACCAGCGGCCAGTCCCGATAGAGATAAAAGCGGCCAAAACATGCCCATACAAAGTTCAAAGGCCACACTCGGCCGGACATATATGAACGAAAGCCACACTCGGCCGCAAAAGACTAGATAAGGGAAAAACTTCTTCCCGTCAAACACTCACCTCTCACAGATCAAAGTTAAAATTCCCGGACAAGGAAGATCAGAATGCATCCGCGGGATAGTTCACTTCCTCATCGTCACCGGCAAATTTGGTCGTGGTCTCTTCAGTATCAGGAGAAACCGGGATGGGATCCCAAAATCCCTGGATCGTCCCGTCGATCGGAGGAATGAGCGCCTCAGCGCGAGCATGATCCTTCATGCCACCCTTCATTATCTCCATCTCCTTCTCGAAAACGTATTCGTCCGCCCACGTCTTCCAAAGGCTCCCGACTGAACCGCGACACTCACAGAAATCGCCTAGCGAGTTGAAAGCATCCTTGAGGTTCCCGTACTCGACCTGGAATTGAGAGGCGCGAGTCTTCATCACCTCGACAATCTCCCTCTTTCCCTTCAGTTCCGCCCTACGAACAGCCCTGGCGCGAGTCTTCCGAACTTGAGCCAAACTCGGTCGCTACATAGCGACCGAGCGTCCGTTCCGCTCGGTCGCTACGACGCTCGGTCGCTACGTAGCGACCGAGCTCGAGCCAAGCTTTGTCGCTAAGTAGCGACTGAGCGTCCGTTCCGCTCGGTCGCTACGACGCTCGGTCGCTACGTAGCGACCGAGCGTCCGTTCCGCTCGGTTGCTACGACGCTCGGTCGCTACGATGTTCGGTCGCTACGTAGCAACCGAGCTCGAGCCAAGCCCGGTCGCTACGTAGCGACTGAGCTCGAGCCAAGCTCTGTCGCTACGTAGCGACCGAGCGTCCGTTCCGCTTGGACGCTACGTAGTTGATCCGCGCTTCGAAAGCGCGGATTTTTGAGATTATATTATAATATAAAGTCATATTATATTGAAGAAGATAATTTTTTAAAATTATGTATTCTATGAGTAGTTTATTTAAGATTTTATATGTACATTTTATATAATTTTCTCTTAGACCTGGATATTTAATCCGGACCAAAGACCAAACCTAAACCGAGTCAAAACATAGGTTTAGCGACCGAGCTCGAGCCAAGCTCGGTTGCTACGTAGCGACCGAGCGTTCGTTCAGCTTGGTCGCTACGTAGCGACCGAGCCCGAGCCAAGCTCGGTCGCTACATAGCGACCGAGCGTCCGTTCCGCTCGGTCGCTACGTAGCAACCGAGCGTTTGTTTCGCTCGGTCGCTACATAGCGACCGAGCTCGAAGCCAAGCTCGGTCGCTACGTAGCGACCGAGCGTCCATTCTGCTCGGTCGTTACGTAGCAACCGAGCTATTCCGAAACGTTGATATGACATTAGTCCATGCATTCTCGTCTACCCTTCGATGCAATCTCCCGAAGGCCATAGCGAACCTATTTCATGTTTCCCGCCATTCTAAGTCATCGATCAAACTTTACGGTAAAAACCGCGGAAAGTTCGTTCTTTATCGAAAGAAGCCGTAACAAACGCTTCGAGCCAGAAGACGGCCCAAAGGGACCTAAGACATGACTCGAGGCCCAACTTACGATTTCTTAACCAACAGCCCGTAAGCCGCATGATGCTTTACGCTTGGTTCGCAAGGAAAGATAAATGTCAAAGTTTCCGCGGATAAATACGAAATTTTGAAGATAATTACGAAGATCGTGAAAACTGGAATATCTCCATTTTTAGGCTATGACGGCTTAAGGGCAGAAGGGGAAAAGCGTAAACCGACCTAGGAGCGAGTATATAAGGAGTCCTAGGCGAGAGGCATGAGACAACTTTTTAGACTCAGAACTCTCGACACTTAGAAACTCTGAGGCATTATTCTCGACATGCTATGTTTCCATGACTGGCACCCGATTACCAGACGAACGTGCACAAGCAGTTCGATCTCTTGGTTCACTCTTGAACTACGTTCGGCTTGATCCTCGAAAGGGGTACGTAGGCAGCCTTTCATAAGGTTCAGTCCGAAATCAATCAAAAACCTTTTCTGTATTTTCTTCGTTTTTTGTTATCGAGCTGCGAGTCAACTAGGTTTGAGCTTTTAGGCCGCTAGAACTAGGTAACTCGCTGACAGCCTTTGCGGCCAAAGCTTTTATGATCCCTTGTAATGATCGCAACGCTCTCACGCGGACTCGAAATAAGATCTACTGTTTTCTCTAAACTCGTTTGTTATCTTTTCATGATTTCCGCATATATTTGGTCACTTGCCGTTGGCTCTCGCAGAGATCTGGGACCTTTGGGAAATTAGAATTTTCCTAGTTTCCTAATTTAAACATAAATCGACAGTGCAAATTTTTGTTCCCACAATTCTAAAATTGTAAAGTTTAAATTTAAAAATAATGGGTTGCCTCCCATTCAGCGCTAATTTTAAGTCTTTAGCTTGACTTGATATTAGAATTTTTTAATTATCGGGAAGTGGACCTACGTCAATGGGATTGATATTTGGCGGTTTAGCCCAATAATGCTTTACTCGTTGGCCATTTACCATGAATTCATCTCCTTTATTATTTGTAAGCGTAATGGCTCCATAAGGATTGACATTCACAACAGTAAAAAGACCAGACCAACGAGATCAGAATTTTCCAGGAAACAGCGTTAGCCGAGAGTTATACAGTAATACTTGATCATTAGGTTCAAAGCGTCTGGAAATGATCTTTTTATCATGATATGCTTTCGTTTTCTCTTTGTATATCTTTGAACTCTCATAGCCTAAATGTCTAATCTCGTCCAGTTCATTAAGCTGTATGAGCTTTCTTTCGGCGGCCGGTTTGATGTCGAAATTCAATAATTTAATGGCCCAGGCTGCTTTGTGTTCCAGCTCGACTGGTAAGTGACCTGATTTCCCATACAGTAGATGAAATGGGCTGGTTCCTAAAGGGGTTTTGAAGGCAGTCCGGTAGGCCCAGAGTGCATTGTCCAGTTTTCTAGACCAATCTTTTCTCGATGTGCCCACGGTCTTTTCTAAGATTTCCTTGATTTGTCGATTTGAGACTTCTACCTGCCCACTCGTCTGCGGGTGGTAGGGTGTAGCAACTCTATGGTGTACTCCGTTTTTACGGAGTAGTCCTTCAAAAACTTTGTTGATGAAATGAGAACCACCGTCACTTATGACTATTCGGGGTATTCCGAATCTCGGGAAGATAATGCTTTTAAAAAGCTTAATAACTACAGATGCGTCATTTGTGGGGGAAGCTACCGCTTCGACCCATTTTGACACATAGTCAACAGCGACTAGGATGTATTTATTTCCGTACGTAGAAGGGAAAGGTCCCATGAAATCTATTCCCCAACAGTCAAAAACTTCTACTTCTTGAATAGATTTCTGTTCCATTTCATGTCTTTTACTAATTTTTCCCCTTCGTTGGCATCTATCGCATTGTACTATGAATGCATGAGCATCGCGAAACATGTTGGCCACCAGAATCCTGCTTGAAGAATTTTTGATACCGTTTTAAAGGTTGCAAAGTGCCCACCATAATCGGACCCATGGCATTGGAATAATATATCGTGTATTTCAGTATCGGCGACGCAACGTCTATACATCCCGTCAGAGCAGTGTTTGTAGAGATATGGTTCGTCCCAGTGATATCTCCTAACTTCTCTTAGAAATTTCTTTCTCGTGTACCCTCTCAACTCTTCGGGTTCTATGTCGGCAGCTAAATAGTTTACTATATCAGCGTACCAAGGTCTGTCCTTTGAACCTTGTCCGACTACATGCACTCCTTGATCCAGATTTTCATCCACGGGGGAATCATGTTCAGAGCATAGCTTGTTGTGCGCGACGTTAACCTTTATACCAAAGGTGAGGGTTTTGGGATTAGTCTCTTTGCTCCGAATATCTGTAGTATCGATCGACATACAATTGTTGTTGTCGATCGACCTGGAACTGTCATAATCGATCGACATTGGATCGTCATCGTCGATCGACAGGTCCTCGAAAGTGAGACTTACATTCCCGATGAATGACTCCGTTTGGTAAGAAATCATCGATAGGGACGTCGTTTTCTATCCTTATCCGGGAAAGATGGTCTGCAACTCTGTTTTCTACTCCTCTTTTATCTTTTATCTCGATCTCGAATTCTTGAAGTAGAAGGATCCATCGCAGGAGTCACGGTTTTGCGTCTTTCTTTTGCATTAAGTATTTAATTTCAGCATGGTCGGTGTGGACGATGACTCGCGAACCGACCAGGTATTGACGGAATTTTTCGAACGCATAAATTACGGCTACCAGTTCTTTTTTTGTTGTTGCGTAATTTCTTTGTGCTTCATCGAGAGTTCGACTGACATAATAAACTGCATGCAGCTTTTTGTTTTTCCTCTGGCCTAGAACTGCTCCTACAGCGAAATCGCTCGCATCACACATGATTTCGAAAGGAAGATTCCAGTCTGGTGCTTGTACGATGGGGGCAGTTATCAAGGCTTTCTTTATTTCCTCGAAAGACTTTACGCATTCTGGTGAGAAGTCGAATTTAACTTCTTTATAGAAGAGGGAGGTGAGAGGTCTATCGATTTTGCTAAAATCTCGTATGAATCTCCTGTAAAATCCGGCATGCCCGAGAAAACTCCTCACATCCTTTACGTTTGTGGGAGACAGCAGGCCAGTTATTACCTCAATCTTCGATCGATCTACTTCTATTCCAGCAGCAGACACTTTGTGTCCTAGGACGATTCCATCGTTAACCATAAAGTGGCATTTTTCCCAATTCAGAACGAGATTATTTTCTTCGCATCTTGCCAAAACTTTACATAGGTTATCGAGACAGTTTTTGAAATTGGATCCATATACTGAGAAATCGTCCATGAAGACTTCCATGAAGTCTTCTATCATATCAGTAAAGATCGACATCATGCATCGTTGGAAAGTGGCAGGAGCATTACAAAGATTGATGGCATTTTGCGGTATGCGAATGTTCCGTAAGGGTATGTAAAGGTCGTCTTTACTTGATCACCAGGATGTATAGGGATTTGAAAAAATCCAGGGTATCCGTCAAGAAAACAGTAGTATTGGTGATTGGCCAATCTTTCCAACATTTGATCAATGAAAGGTAAAGGAAAGTGATCTTTTCTAGTAGAAGCGTTTAGCTTTCTATAATCGATACTTATTCGATGTCCAGTGACGGTTCGTGTGGGAAAGAGTTCGTCTTTGTCATTCTTCACCACAGTGATTCCGCCCTTTTTTGGTACAACATGCACAGGGCTAACCCAATTGCTATCCGAAATCGGGTAAATGACTCCGGTATCTAGAAGTTTGATTATTTCCTTTTTAACAACTTCTTTCAAGTTCGGATTTAGTCGCGTTTGGTGTTCTACTGACTATTTCGAATCGTCTTCTAGGTGAATCCGGTGCATGCACAGATCTGGAGAAATGCCAGGAATGTCTTCGAAAGAGTACCCGATGGCCTTCCTGTATTTACGTAGTTTATTTAATAACAGTGCAAGTTCTCCGTTTGTGAGGTTGGCGTTCACGATTACTGGATATGAATCTTTATAGAGAAATGCATATTTGAGTCCAGCGGGCAGCTGTTTTAACTCAATCTTCAGTGCTTTTTCGGGATCCCATTCCTTCGAGAAGGATGGTTGTCGATCGACAGATTTTAGTAATTATCGATCGACGTTGATTTCCGAAACGTCATCCTCCATGTCATCAACGCTTGGTGTTTTCATGCTCACGTCCATTAATCGCGTGTATTCTTCAGCTCTACTATCAACACTGAAAGATTCATCTTCATCAGTTGTGAGTACTTTTTCCAAAGGATCGTCTGAGCATGAGTTTATGACAGATCCTTCGGCCAATTCACTGATGTCGTCCACGTCGTATGTCTGTTTATCGATCAAGGGTCGTCTCATCAGGTTTTCCATGTCGAAAGTCATTGGAATGTTTCCAATGTTTAGACATATCCTGCCCTCCTTGACATCTATTTATTGCACCAGCAGTGGCTAGGAATGGTCTACCCAAAATAAGGGGGTCCTTTGGTTCATTTTGGTATTTCAGTACTACGAAATACGTTGGGACGTGACAGCCGTTAATCCTTATTGGCATGTCGTCAAGCACTCCCTCATGTAATCTAACGGATCTATCGGCTAGAACCAAAGTTATTTTGGTAGGTTTGATCTTGTCGTATCCTAGGGATATTGCGACAGAATGTGGCATGAGGTTCATGCTGGTACCTAGGTCACAAAGGGATCGAGGAAAATTTTTGTTCCGTACATTGCAATCCAAAACAAAACTGCCCGGATCAGGTCTCTTGATCGGGGTCTCGCCTTGGATTATTGCACTTACTTCCTCAGAAACCATCATGACGTTGCGCTCAGTGGCTGGAAAGCTGTTGGATACCATATCCTTTACGTATTTTTTTATTGAAGGCGATACTTTTATTGCATCACTCAATGGCATTTCCAACGTGATCTTATCGAATGCTTTCTTGCAGATCGCTTTGTCTAGCTCTCGCTTAGTCTGAGTCTTGTTAGGAGGGAAGCGTGGTAGAGTCCTATACACTCTTTCAATTGACGGTTCAGCCGGAGTTTGGAGTCGATCGACATTGTTTCCAGAGTGTCGATCGATATTCACCGTGGTTTGTCGATCGACACTTGTTCTTTCTTGTCGATCGATTTCGGCATCCTCTTCTATTTCTCCTTCTTCTTCCTCGAGTTCGATGGCCTCTTCCTCAGTGTTGGGCTTCCCTCTTTCTCGAGGTATTTCTGACTTGGTACTGGGATCATCGAGGTTTATAGGGCGTGACCTACTTTCATCCGTTTCCTCAACTACAGCACGTTTCTCTTTGTTGTTGATTTCTATTGCTCTCGGGATGAGGCATTTTCCGCTTCTCAATAACACGGCATTAACTTGACGTTTTGGGTTCGCGTCAGTCCGCCCAGGGAGACATCCTGTCTCTCTTTTGATGGCAGTTGCGTTTTCCGCGACCTGACTGTCCAGTCTCTTAATTTGTACACCTAAAGTGTCGAACTTCCTCATCAGCTCACTGAAGACTATGTCTATCTTTCCGTTCAGGTCAGTGGCCAACTTGCGATTTCCCATGAAAGCTTCGTTTAGCCTAGATTTTGCTCTGCCCTGGCGTGATCCAACAGTAGCATCGTAATTTTGGGTAAAGCTATCGGGGTTAGGGTAATTATTTTTCAAGGTATGGCTATCTACGAAATCTATTTGATGCCCTAGTTCAGATAGGGTGTCATTATCAATTTGGTAAATACCAAATTGGTTTTGTCCCTCAAGGGCAGGATGGGGCGAGTCTAGATGTTCTTTGATTTCGAGTAAAGGTGACTCATCAACTGGGTCAGCTTTTCTTCCTAACTCTACGACCATCATTTCGTAGGATCTACCCGTAGCTATATTTTTGATCAAACGCTTTGCTTCCTCAGGGTTTCTGGTACTGATGTTTCCTTCACTGGCTGTGTCGAGCATGATCTGGTAATGAAGGTTAATACCTCCGTAAAAGGTATTAATTACCTGCGGCTCTGAATAGCCATGGTGGGGGCATTCAAGTTGGTAGCTCTTGAATCTTTCCCAGGCGTTTCTGAATGATTCCCGTGGATTTTGACGGAACGTGGAGATTTTCCTACTTGCATCCCAGTAGTGCGCCTTATCGAAGAATTGATTTATAAAAGCACTTCTTTTCTCCTTCCAACAGGTCAGAGATCATGTTGGTATTTGGTCTAGCCATTTTCCGTCGTCGCCTTCTAAGGAAAAAGGAAAGAGTTTACAGCGATTGTACTCGTCATTTATCAATTCTTCTAGATATTCGATGTGATCATGTGGTCGCTCTGAGACGGTCCCACGGAAAGGGTTTTGACGTACCATGATTAAGTATTCGGGACTGATCCCAAATCTCTTGGTATCATCTTTTGGTAGTCTAATTGCGGACCTTTTGAAATAGGTCCTTCCAGGATTTAAATTGTCTTGCAAAGGCAATTTCCATTCATTATCTCTTTCTGAGATAGATTTAATTTGAACAGGGATTTCAGTCCCCTGTTCACCTATAATTTGGTTATTTAAGTTGCTTAGTTGACCTTTACGTTTTCCTAGGACTACTCTTCCATTAGCATCATTGGTAAGAGAATACTTACCTGCTTCCGGCGGGGTGTTGTCGATCGATGTTTGATGTGCGTCGTCGACCGATATTCCTGTCGACTTGTCGATCGATATTACTTTGGCTCTGTCGATCGATATGCCTATCTCTTCGTCGATCGATGTCTGGCCGAAATCAATGTTTTCCATCTTGCAGCTCCTGTGTCAGCAAGAAAAGAGAGAAATTTTTTTGCAAATTTAGTAACAAAATCTAGATTAAATTATAAACGTAATCTAATGTTAATAAGAAAGAGTCTCCGGCAACGGCGCCAAATTTGATATTACTCAAATTATCCTAAGGAGTGAATTACTCTCTCAAATAAGAGGTTCAGATGTAGTACTTAGGGATCGAATCCACAGAGACTCTAGGATTACTCAATAGATTATGGTCTAAAACTAAATCTAGATTGAATGGTTTATGGGTTTTAAAGCAGTAAATTGGTTGGTGAGCAAGTTTATTGCTCGACTGATTGTTCTGAGTTTGTTAACAGTTGGTTGAAGTAGCTAGATTCAGGTATATTCTCAGGTATGATAAATAATACTTAATTTGGGAAATTAGGAGTTTATTAATATTAATTGTTCTTGAATTCAAACTAAGGTATAATCTTTTTGATTATCTAATTTGGATCTCGGACCTCAACTCTCGTTATTTTGGTCGCGTGAAAGTGTCGATCGATAATTCTTTTTGAATATCGATTGATACACCTTTAAAAATATCGATCGACAGGGCTATCGCTGTGTCGATCGATACTTCTTCCAGAAAACTTTACGAACGGGTTTGATTTGTATTCTCTAACTCAATAGACCAACTCTCGGCTGTATCTAGTCAGTTAGATCATTCTAGTTATTTTCAGGTATTGAGTCAAGCAATGGCTTGATCCCAATTAATCCTAGGATCTAAGTTTAAAGGGTGATCAATCCTAAACTTAGCTTTAATGCATAACTAGATGATTGAACTATATTTCTAAACATCCTAACAATTGTTGTGTCAGTATTACATTTATCAACCTATTTGAGAAACCTAAATCTAACAGTAAAGACTACTCAGACATATTCATGGAACACATGGTTTTGATGGTCTGAATAATACTTAAATAAATTAAATAGCAAAAGTAACAGAAATAATGAAAGCAAGGGAGTTCAAGATCTTCTATGTTTTGCAGTAGCTGATCTATCTCTCCAATCCTAAGCTCTCCTCTTTCAGTGGTGGCTTCTTGCCTCCTCCAAACTAGGTCTCAAAGGTCTCTAGGCAAGTCTGCCTCTAAAACAATACAAAACCCTAATAAATAGCCTAACAGGCGGTTAGGGACTAATGATGTAATTATTGAGACTTTTGTGAAACTTGAAATCTTCTAATTTGTCATTATCTCTCGGATGGCTTCATAATCGATCGATACGAGGGACTTGACATCGATCGATATTTGGTGGTGACTATCGGTCGATATTGAGCTGCGACCATCGATCATCTCTTGCTTCCAGCGAAGCTCTAAAGATCTATAAATAGCTCCAAATACATCATTTCCTTGCAAATAGTACATGGACCTGTAAATACTCTAAATAGACTCTATATAATAATAAATGTATCTTAAAACACTTATAAACCATGGCTAATAGTAGGTAAAATCCATGGTCTATCACTCGTATCGTAAACCATGTCGACAGATGATGTTTTTCCAAATGAAGCTGGTTACCGTCGTGGAGGTGACGTTGGAGAATGCTTCGGCTTCGATCCATTTTGGTAAAATTGTCGGTTAGTACCAGGAGGAGTCGTAATTGGGCTGGCCCAGAAGGTACTAGCGGGCCTACTATATCCATTGACCATTTCATAAAAGGGTATGGTGAAGATATTGTAGATAATTTTTGAGTCGGTTGGTGCATCATTGGTGCGTACCTTTGATATTTGTCGCACTTTAATGCGAATCGCTCGCTATGATCGGCGATTGTTGGCCAGAAGTAGCCTAGTTTATTTATCTTGATTGCTAGAGATCGCCCGCTAGAGTGGCTTCCGCATGATCCTCCATGAGTTTGTTTTAGGATCGTGAATGAGTCTTTGGGCGACACCCCCAACAAGTAAGGCTCGTCTAGGCATCTTTTGTACAATTTTTTCTTCCATAATACAATAGCGCGAGCTCCGAGTTTTATTTTTCGAGCTTCCCATCTTTCAGCGGGGAGTTCGCCGTCTTTTATGTATTTAACTATTGGGGTTCTCTAATCTGGTCTAGCTTCGAGCTCTTTTTTGAAGGCATCGTGCGCCTCGTTGTTAGTTTCGTGGACGGCTTCTCCAGGGACAGTTGCTGTGGTTGCTGTTCTTCTAGTCCTGACGCGTGACGTGCTTAGGGTTGATGGGTCGTCGAGCTCACCGCTGGTTTCGTCGTCGAGTTACTGGCTTTCTTTCTGTGCTCTGCTTCGTGTAGTGATTACATCGATGCGCGGGAGGCTATCTTCTTGAAGATTGCTTCCTTTGCCCTGGAGATCTATGCTAGGCTTTTCTATTCCTTCTACCGGTATTATTCTTTTTACCGCTGGGTATGAACTCGAAGCTAGCGGAGCTAGAGCATTGGCCGATGTGTTATCTCCTCTTGGGATTTTTGTGAGCTCGAATTTGTCGAATTGCTGAGCGATCTGTTTTAGGACGGTAAGATATGCTTCCATTCTTTCGTTTTTTGCTTTGTATTCTCCGTGGAATTGGCTCTTGACTAACTACGAGTCGCTGAAGGCGCTGATTTCCAAAGCTCCGATACTTTGTGTGAGTCGTAGGCCAGCGATCAGAGATTCGTATTCGGCTTCGTTGTTTGATGCGCTGAATCCCAGGCGAAAAGATTGCTCGATCATTTCCCCTGTCGGAGATTCGAGCTGTATTCCGATCCCGGATCCCTGCCTCGATGAGGCTCCATCGACGTGTAATTTCCATGTTTGGGAATTCGATTTCGTGCTGTCTTCTTTCGGGACGAGTTCGATTACGAAATCAGCCAACACCTTCGCTTTCGAGCTTGTTCGCGGTTTGTATTCGATATCGTATTCGCTGAGCTCGATTGCCCACTTTGCCAATCTTCCAGATTGGCTTGGACTGTGGAGTACTGTCCGCAGGGGTTGCGATGTCATGATCGTGATTGAATGCGACTGGAAATAAGGTCTTAATTTTCGGGACGCGGTTACTACTACTAGTGCTAGCTTTTAAATCACGGGGTACCTAGTTTCAGCGTCTACCAACGATCTTTGTTCTCCGCTTTCTTCGCGAATTAGGACTCCGCTTACTACGTGTTCGTAGGTTGCCACATACAAAAGAGGTCTCTCCTATGATTGGTTTTGACAGAACGGGAGGTTCGCTTATATATGTCTTAAGCTCTTTTAGGGCTAATTGATATTCGGTGTTCCATTCAAATTTTTTATTTCCTTTCAATAGCTTGAAGAAAGGGAGGCACCTGTCGGTCGATCTAGAAATGAAGCGGTTCAGCGCAGCTATTTTACCGGTCAGGCGCTGTACTTCTCGGATCGATCTCGGAGGTAAGGTATCGATGAGTGCGGCGATCTGTTTCGGGTTGGCCTCGATTCCCCTTTCGGTTACAAGGTATCCGAGGAACTCTCCGGAGGCCACTCCGAAAGTGCATTTTGTAGGGTTCAGTTTCATCCCGAATTTATTAAGAATGTTGAAACACTCTTGGAGTTGTAGAACGTGGTCGTTGGCTTTTGACGACTTTACTAGCATGTCGTCTATGTAAACCTCCATCGTTCTTCCAAGTTGCGTGGAGAACATTTTATTTACTAGTCTTTGATAAGTAGCTCCGGCGTTTTTAGTCTGAACGGCATTACTTTGTAGCAATATGTACCCCACTCGGTGATGAAGCTAGTTTTTTCCTTGTCGTCGGGGTTCATGTGGATCTGATTGTAACCGGAAAATGCATCCATGTACGAAAGTAGTCCATGACCGGCCGTGGCTTCTAATAGCCGGTCAATATGCGGTAATGGGAAACTATCTTTTGGGCATGCTTTGTTGAGGTCTGTGAAATCGATACACACTCTCCATTTTCCATTCTTCTTTTTTACTACGACTGGGTTTGCGAGCCAGTCAGGGTATTGGAATTCGCGAATGGAACCGATTTTCAGGAGCTTGTCCACTTCGTCGTTTACTGCCTTGGCCCGTTCAGGTCCTAGCTTTCTTCGTTTCTGTTTGATAGGTTTAAACGTAGGGTTAAACGTAGGGTCGAGGTTTAGGTCGTGAGGGGTGATATTGATGTCGATTCCGGGCATGTCTGCCGCAGACCATGCGAATGTCTTAATATTTTGCTTGAGGAAAGATACGAGGTCATTCCTGACTTCAGAGGGGAGATCGTTCTCGATGTTGACGCCTTTTTCGGGGGAACACTCGTCTAGGGCGACGATGCTCGATAGGTATTTGGCGGTGTCTTTTACTGAGAGGTTGCATGCGAGTGGGATATTCTCCTCCTTCTGCGGCATTTTTTGGAATTTGGACATGTAACAGGCTCGGGCTTGTTTTTGGCTTCCGAGTATGGTTTTCTCGCCGGTTGGAGAAAAAAACTTCACGCATTGGTGATAAACCGAGGGGACCGCCCTCATCTGGTGCAACCAGGGGCGCCCTACGATGGCATCGAATGGCATAGGATGATCGACTATGGTGAATTCTGTTTTCAGTTCCAGATCGTTAGTCCTGGTGGTTAATAATATGATCCCGAGCGAGCGGACCGACTTTCCTTCGAAGCTAGCGAGGGGAGTCGTTTCTTGTCTGATCGTTGGGATCAGTTGCTCGAGGGACTGTAGCGTTTTTGCGAGATTATGTCGACGGTGCTTCCGGTGTCGACGAGGATTTTTGAGAAGGCGACGCCTTCGACTTCCAATGCGATCACCAAGGCGTCATCGTGGGGCATGTTGAGCTTTATAGTTTCATGCTCGTAGAAAGTCACGATTTCTCCTTTTTCTATTGTATCTTCGCAGGCGATGATGGAGGAATCGTCAGTCGCTTCTCACGAAGCGCAGGATTGCTTGTTGAGAAAATCAATTCTTCTTGGTGCGATCGGCCTCATCGATCTGAAGAGGTCGCGATCGATTGATTCGATGCAGTCGGATCGAATTGGGGTAGGATCCATAGTCGCGCTTAGGAAACTTAGATCGGTTTCTTAGCAAAGATGTTTTTCGTTTATCTTCCCCACAGCCGGCGCCAAAATGTAGAACCTAAAATCTACACTAAGTATTTGATAGTGATCGGGGTTTGATCTAGGGAAGACAAATGATGTAGGCAACGATATCTTTAGAATACAACGATGTTAAACAGTTTCCAGTAGGTAAAAATGGACTTTATTGATGAATAAGATCGAATACAATGAGCTGAACTAGATCGAGTGATACAAATGAGATCCGTCAAGAAAGAATCTAAAATTGGGATGAGAACAAGGTCGATGTAAGTGTGTAGCTCTCTCTAGGGTTTTCAACGTGTCCTTCTTCATGTCCGTTCTCATTCCTTTATAGTAAGTCGACATCGTGATCTTCGTAACTGCTTCACGATCTCTGGGACTGCTCCGCGATCTCCGGGACCCCGAAGTCTTCGCTTTCGAGCTCGATTGCTTGCTACGGGCTTCAGTTCATTTCGGTCCATACCTTTGATCGCGGCCCATTAATGTATTGACCGAAATTGGGTTCAACAATCGTGTTCCATTCTAACTGCTTCTGATCCTCCTCCAGGTCCTTGTCCACTAGATGGTCAGCAGGGATATTGTTCTGAATCACATCTACTCGTTCCAAATCATCAAGTAACTTCATGACCACCTCCTTTCCCTTTGCGGAGTCAACATGTTGCTTCTCTGTACTCTTAGCACTCTGAAGGATGAAAATTGATTTTGGCTTCTCACAGTCCTTCCCAAGATGTCCCCAACCATCACAAAGTGAACAGGGTAGATAACCTCCACCGTGGTATTACACTGGTTCCTGTCTTTAAAACTGATCTTTTGAGGGAGTGGCTTCATCAAGTTCACCTCAACTAGTACCCTTGCTACATCCATACACACACACCTTTCAGTATTAGGATGAAGTTTGACAAAATTCCCAGCTGTGCGAGAGAAGAATCTGAGCCCCTCTAGCGAGTAGAAGTATCCCGGAACGTGCACTAAATCAACCCATCAGGGAAAAGCTGCCAGTACTTGCGCCTCAGCACCCTCTTCCTCATTTGCTCATCCTCAATGCAAAATAGAACTGTTTGTTTACTATTGAACTGGACATCAATCTTCGACTTTAGGGTACTCCAGATCCTGTTCACAGTAGAGTGAATGGACCCTATGAATGGAGAATCTCCCATGAAGTAACCCACAACAAAATTGTTCCATAGTGGCTCCACATCCTCAAAAATCTCCTTAGGTATCTCAATATCCGCAACTCCGTTAATGATTACAAACTCCGGACTGATGTTAGAGCCTGAGCCCTCATTCACAACCTCCGCGTAGGAGGTCTTCTCCTTCTCACTTCCGTTCCCAATCCTCTTCTCTGAACCTCCCTCCTTTGCTACCAACTCCTCTTTCCCATCCACAATCCTGTTTTGCGAGAGATTAACACCATTCTCCGCCAGATCGACCTCATCTGTCGCGTTCCTAATCGATCCTTCTGAACCAGCATCAATCTTCTCCGAGAGCCCCTTCTCCGCCGTGAGCCTCTCCTCCTGTCTTCCATGTGTGACCCCCGATTTCTCTCCTTCGTTTGCGTTACTCCGATTGCCCTCAAGATCGCCGAATTTGCCGAGAGGCGGCTCTATCGCCATATTGCCTCTATTTGCTCTCTTTGTTTCTACTTATCATCTTCTCCACAATTTTAGTGAATTTTCTGATTTGTCATCTTTTACATAATTTTAGTATAAATCATTAGTTTAATTAATATTATTGTCTAAATTTTTGTGTTAATATGTATATATATATATTATTTATTTATTTATCAGGTATCTAAAATAATTAATAGACATTAACTTATTCTACTGATATATATATATTATTATTTTTAAAAATATGTTTTAATATATAATTATCAGGATCTTTAGAGCATTTAATTAATAAATAGACATTAACAATATCTACCGATAATATCATATTTACGTCTATCTTATAGTTAGTTTATGATTTAATGACTAATATCATAGCCTGTTTTTTTTATTTTTATTGGAAATATTGATCCAAATACAGATTATTATAAAACATATATATAAGTGTACTTAGCCATATCCATATATTGTGGCTTCTTAAAAATAACATCCATTGGGTTTATTCGGTAGTACCAAAATCCATACTATTTTTTTTCTATTTTGATTTGGTTCGGTTTTACCGGATTGAACACCTCTAGGCTATTGTTATTTTGTTAGATTTTTTAAACCAAATGCAATAAGTGTTTAAATTTAAATCCAAGTTTCCTAATTTAATTATTACTACTGAAAATCTTTTGATTCAAAATTCACATCCCGTAAATAAAACTATGAAACAAAAGAACATAATTTATACTTGATTACCAATATGAATATTGAAGTTATATATTTATAATATTAATTTAAAATTATATCTAATATAATATTTTTTTTTAAATGATATTCTAATTAAAAACTATTAGGTGTATATATTAGTCCGCATAGGGTGCGGGACATATCCTATCACAAATGATATTTAGGTGTATATATTTGTTATCATTTAAAAAAAATCTTTGGTATATATAATATTATTTTTGAAGTGATCTTTTTCACAATTGAGCTCTCACGTTAAAAATTAGACATGTAAAATCGTTGATACCCAATAATTAATTTAATTTATTATATTATCAGTTATTTATCGCTCTGTTTTATTAATGTTGGATAATAATACAAGTTACACAACAAATAATATTTTTTTTGATAATCATAATATGAATTCAATTCTTTTTTATTCAATTAATGTTTATTAATATTTATCTTTTGGGTGATTATTATTATATAAAACAAAAAATATATTATATTATACAAATATATTTTTCCATGATAATAAATTGATTTATAAATTCCAATCAAGTTATCTTTTGGGTGATTATTATTATATAAAACAAAATATATATTATATTATACACATGTATTTTCTATGATAATAAATTGTTTCATAAATTCCAATCAAGTTAAATTGCAGAAATTATATTATGTATTAGTGTACATATAATACTAAAACTAACATCACTATTGTTTAATATTCTACTATCTAAGACAATATACTAACATAATTACTTTTAAAATTCTCAAATTCAAATAAATCACTTAACGGGTTCGATAAATGTTGGTTCACTTAAAACATATATGTTTTTTGATTAAAGAATCTCGACCCAATATATATATGGATAAAGTTCTAACAATGTGTAAACAATATTTTGAAACTGTAGATAAAAATATGAAAAATATATTCAAATGTGATAAATTTTTGTCGTAAAGTCAAGAATTTTATGAAGATTTTTAGAATTTACATGTCATCTATATTATTATTTAAGAAGTAAATTTGCTTATTTGTCATGTTCTCCATGATTTTAGATAATTTTGTTTATTTTTCATGTTCATATGATTTTGATTGAAGTAAATTTGCTTATTGTCATGTTCTCCATGATTTTAGATAATTTTGCTTATTTGTCATGTGGATATGATTTTGATTAATGAGTCATCAATTTAAATTTAAACTATTATTTGAATTTTATTAAATAAGTAAAAATAATGATAAGGATATAATTCTAAACATTTTACTTGATCCAATATTTAATATAATAGAATCTTTTTAAATTACCATTTTCTGAATTTTGACATAGATACTACAAATATATCACAACTCATTGTAGTTTTTTTTCATAATTATGAAATGCATGTGTTAAGATAATTAATACAATGTAATAAAATTTAATGTTGTTCTTCCTTTTTTTTTTGACAACATCAATTAAAACTAAATAGAAACTCCAACCGGGCCGGTCTAGCAAGCCAAACCGCTTGGACTGAATCAACAAAAAGCAAAGCTGAAGGAGAACTCCTCGCACCACGTGCAAGCTTGTCCGCCAAAGTGTTTTGTGCTCTAGGAATATGTCTGATCCGGAAGTGAGGGAAGAAAGTCTTACTGTGGTTGAATTCTTCCATGTGTGTAGAAAAAGCAGGCCATTCGGCAGGTGTCGACACTTTCCTCACCAGCTGAGAACAATCCATTGCAAAAAGTACATCAGAGAATTGGAGGGTCTTCATGCATTCCATTGCCCAAATTAGTGCTTCACACTCAGCATGCAAAGGTGACAGACTTCTGTGAAGATTCATTGCCCCCATCCTAACATCTGCCGAACCACTCTTTCTGCAAAACCACCATTGTCCCGTAAAATGGCTTTCTCTTTTCAAGCTCCATCAATATAACAAACTCTAGTATTTTCCGGTGCTAGACAAACAGATTGTTGTAAGCTCCCACTATAGGAATTCTCTGAGGAAACATTCACACTTAATTGAGCCTCCATCCAAACCTTACTTTCCACATCAGCTAACCGCAATATCTCCTGTGGGTTGCCATCCTTGTTTGAATAGATCTTGTCATTTCTAGCCTTCCAAATATACCATAATATCCAAGGAAAATAGCTAAAAACCTCCTCTTTCGGTATTCGCCAAAATAGATAATCCATATTGGTGAAAACGGACAACGATGGAAAAATAGCCGGAGAGGAAGGAATCCTAGAAAGTGCCCATATTTGTAAAGCTGGTGGACACTCGAAAAGAACATGGTTAGTAGACTCCTCTTCTGCCCCACACATATTACAACGTGTATCACAGTCAATCCCTCGAGTTTTAAGATTCTTTGAAACTGGTAGCGTACCATAAAGAATTTGCCACACAAAATGTCTCAACTTTGGAGGACACTTCAGTTTTCAAGAAAAAGCCACTAGAGGTTTAACATTTCGTCCATAAAAATTACTTCTATGAACTCTATCTGGGTATAAAGATTCAATTCTAAAACTTGATTTAACCGAATATTTACCAGACTCCGTAAAACTCCATCCCACTGTGTCTGGTTTTTGAAATCTACTTACTGCTAAACCTCTAATGATTTTCACATCATCAGAATGTATATAAGCATTAAGCAATTCCACATTTCATGAACAATTAGCCGGGTTAATGAAATATTCCACCTTTAATGAAGGGTTTAAAAATTGAGTATATGTTTTTGGTATTGCTGACCTCGGGCGAGGAGCGGGGATCCACGGATCTGTCCATACAGAGATGGATTGTCCTATTCCCACTCTTTTGATTAGCCTTTTTTTTAGCCAGAGATCTAGCTGAGCAGATGCTTCTCCACCCATAAGAGGATGGATATGATCTGTGTTCATCCAAAAGATCGGTATTCCGAAAATAGCGTCCTTTAAAAATATTTGAAAACAAACAATCTGGTTTATCGAGTAAACGCCAGAATTGTTTAGCCAACAGAGCTGTATTAAAATCTTGAAGATCTCTAAAACTCCCCCCCCCCCCCCCCCCTCCACCTTATGAGTACATACTTTGTCCCAAGAAAGCCAATGAATTCTTTTTTTTATTTTCACTGCCACCCCACCAGAAGTGAGAAAGAGTACTCGTTATTTTCTTCGTTACTCCTTTAGGTAGTCTGAAACATGACATTACATGCGTTGGCATCGGTGAAGCCACTGATTTGATCAAAACTTCCTTTCCCCCTCTTGTACCCAAATAATTTTCCATCCCTCACAAGTTGGTAATCCCCAGAATATTATGATAATCCGATCTTAAATTATCTGGAACCTTGTCACCAAATTGTACTGATGATTTCTGAAAGTTAATTTGTTGACCAGAAACTGCCTCATAGTCATTCAGCAGTTTTAAAATTACACCACATTCCTCCGTAGTAGCCTTACAGAAAAATAAACTATCATCCGCAAATAGAAGGTGGGAAATATGTGGGCTTCCGCGCACAATTTTCAAACCCGTTAATCGTTCCTCCCGTTCCTTGGGGGAACCAAAATTTGCCCTGTCGATTTCAGTTTAAATAAGGAAACTAGGAAAACCCTAATTTCCCAGAGGTCCCGGATATCTGAACAAGGTAAGAGCCTGGGCTACGAGAGCTGTCGGCGAGATTCCTAGATCTAAAACTCTAAGACGGCAATAACCTAGTTGAGTCGCAGCTCGAATAACAAAAACAGAAATATGCCTAATTGCTCTAAGTGCTAAGTTTGCTATGAGAAAAGTCCTCCTCATGCTTCTCAAATAGGACTCCTTATATACTGGCTCCTAGGAGATATTCCATTTTTTCCGATCTTCGTAACTATCTTCCAAATTTCGTATTTATCCGCGGAAACTTGACATTTATCTTTCCTTGCAAACCAAGCGTAAACCGTCATCCGGCTTACGGGCTGCTGGTTAAGAAATCGTAAGTTGGGTCTCGAGTCATGTCTTAGGTCCCTTTGGGCCGTCTTCTGACTCGAAGTGTTTATTACGGCTTCTTTCGATAAAGAACAAACTTTCCGCGGTTTTTACCGTAAAGTTTGATCGATGACTTAGAATGGCGGGAAGCATGAAATGTGTTCGCTACGGTCTTCGGGAGATAGCATTGAAGGGTAGACGAGAATGCATGGACTAATTGTCGTATCGATGTTTCGGCTCGAGCTCAGTCGCTACGTAGCGACCGAGCAGAACGAATGCTCGGTCGCTACGTAGCGACCGAGTTTTGGCTCGAGGTCGGTCGCTACGTAGCGACCGAGCTTCGGCTTGAGCTCGGTGGCTACGTAGCGACTGGACAGCGTGCATGTGCGGTAGTAGCGTAATGACCGAGCTTGGTTCGTCCGTGTTCCGATCGTCATACTCGGACCTATCCGTAACTGGTCTGGGTGTGTTTCCGATGGCTTATGTTTGATCTAAACATAATTCGAATGAAGATATATCTCGGGAACATACGTTGCGACGTTCTGTTGATCGAGCATGATTTGTTGCGAAAAGACATACTTGTATTTTGCGGGGATTTGGACGTTAACTTCGTCATAACCGTTTTCGACCCCAACAGTTAGCCCCCCAGCTCGTTAGGATCGTTAATTCTAGTGAGATTCCAACGTGCGGTATGGCGAGTTCGGACGAGATTGATGTATTTAGGCGAAGTTCGTGTCCGAAAATCTGCAAGTAAATAGTAATTTCTCATGCCTATAAGAAGGGAGGTAATTTCTTCATAACCTTTATACTTACTCATTCTCATAGAGAGGTTTTTTGAAAAATTCTTTCTTCTTTTTCTTTCTCTCTATCATTTCCTTCTTAAAAAAGAAAACACGAGATGTCGAGTAAGAAGAGGAGTTCGAAGAAAGGGTCCTTGCCCGCGAACGTTTCTGAAGAGCTCCGTGTGCCAAAGATAGAGTTCGTTCCTCATTCGGTGGACCCGGTCGAGAACGAGGCATGGTGGGTGGCGTGTTATGGTTCGATCACGCCTCCCAAAGAGAAATCATTCCTGGTCATGAACCGTCGCCCGGTCGAGGAAGGTCCACCAAGTAGGAGTACTAGCGAATTCCTCGAGGTCATGCGGTCGTTCTACCAGATTTCGGATGCGGTGGAGTTCAGGGTTCCTCGTCAAGGAGAGCGTGCTAGTAGTCCCCCGGAGGGTTACTTTACTTGTTACGAAGCATTAGTAGTGCGCTGTCGTTTGTGGTTCCCGATTCCCGAAATTATCGTCCGTGTGTTGGATCGTTTCGGGGTGGCGATAAGCCAACTGAATCCCATTGGCATCCAGCACCTCATTGGAGTCCTGATCCTGAGCTATGAGCATGGTCTCTCCCTTACCGTTGACCATTTCGAAGTGCTTCTTAGGTTGCAGATCATCAAGGATACAGACAAGTACAGGATGGTCCCTCGGAACTTCATGTCAGTGGTTAAGGGGTTTACTTCTAACTTCAACTCGTGGAAGAAGTTTTTCTTCTTCGTTCGTGTGGACGCTGCGTCTGTCGAAAAGAGTTGTATCCCATTGTTCCTGAGGTTGCCGAATGATCATCCCTTCATCAATCTTCTTGCTCTGTTTCCTGAGGACATTATCGCGGTGAGGGATCTGCTCAGGAACGGTCCTTTTTTCTGGACTTCCTTTACGCCGAAGAGAGTTCGAAAGGCATTGAGGTTTGTGCATCCTAGTCCTGCTTTGGGCGGGGAAACAGGGAGTGATTCCGAGCCTGGTGACCAAGGTCCCGACGCTGCTCCCACGGTTGCGACGGGGCTGAATTCTTCGAAGGGGAAAGATATTGACCTCGGTGACTTGGAGTTTTTGGTGGACGATTGCATGCTTCCGGGATGGGATCCGGACCTTGCTTTCGGCGATGGAAGCGGTACAAGCGAGGTCCCTATTCCGGACTTTGATAATTTCTTCGCTGGTCTTCCCTCGGGCTTCGATGCTCCTCCGCCCACGAACGATTCGGGGAGGCCGAATGTCGTCGCGGAAGGATCTCGTATCATCAACGGGGTATAGGCTTTAAGAATTTTGACGATCGTATAGGCTTTAAGAATTTTGACGATAGTTTCAAGTGTATATATATATATATATTTTTTTTTCTGCTTATAACGTGTCAATCGGTTTTACAAGGCTTGAACTTGCTTGGATCGGCCATTGAGGCGAGCCATAGAGAAGCCATGATCTATCGCTTTAAAGCGGAGAAGGCGGAGAAGGATCTTGCTCGCATGCGAGATGAGATGTTGGCGCGAGATGCTCAACTCGCTCGTGATCATGCCAGGGATGTTCGTAGGGCGGAACGGAAGGGCAAGAGGGAGATTGTCGAGGTGATGAAGACTCGCGCCTCTCAATTCCAGGTTGAGTACGGGAACCTCAAGGATGCTTTCAACTCGCTGGGCAACTTCCATAAGTGTCGCGGTTCAGTCGGGAGCCTTTAGAAGACGCGGGCGGATGACTACGTTTTTAAGAGGGAGATGGAGTTAATGAAGGGCGGCATGAAGGATCATGCTCACGCTGAGACCCTCATTTCTCCGATCGACGGGAGGATTCAGGGATTCTGGGATCCCATCCCGGGTTCTCCTGATACCGTAGAGACCACGACCGAGTTTGCCGGTGGCGATGAGGAAGTGAACTAAACTGCGGATGTATTCGGAGCTTCCTTGTCCGGGAATTTAACTTTGATCTGTGAGAGGTGATTGTTTGACGGGAAGAAGTTTTTCCCTTATCTAGTATTCTGCGGCCAAGTGTGGCCTTCGTTCATATATGTCCGGCCGAGTGTGGCCTTCGAACTTTGTATGGGCCTGTTTTGGCCGCTTTTATTTTTATCGGGACTGGCCGTTGGTGGCTTTGAATCCCTACCGCTATGCGGTTTATATATATAATGGGTATTTGTTTGAGTTATCTTTTTTCGAGTGGGTTTGAAGTAAACATGAGCTGTCTTCTCATAATTAACTTCGTTGAGGCGTTCAATCTGTTGGTTTGTTCGAGACGTGAGTTTTCGTAAAAATTATTTATTCTTACGAACTTTCGGGAACGTTGAGATATGAACGGAGAGACATGTTTTAGGATCTCGTATCATTTAGATATCATGTCTTTGAGATGTCTGAGACCAATGCGATGGGTTTAGGGAAAGACCTAGGTTTACTCTAGGTTTTAAGGTTTGTGCGGTGACTACCGACTATCGATTTTCCTGTTGTGATTTCTACCTGATTCGTACCGATTTAAAGTCCGCGATAGGTTCTCGGCTTATATGACTTGTATGGTACGAATCGAGCATCGTTCCAGAGACAATTTTTAAGCCAACTGGAAGTGCTAGACCAAAATTTCGTATTTTTTTTGTAGCGCGCTTTCGTCCTTGTGTTGGACGTTCGAAGATCAAAAGAGTGATCAAGTTACGTTTGTTTAAGATGACTAATGTGTTCGTCGGGGCCAATCGACGAGCGGAGTGTAAGGTTTTTGTGGTCGCGTTCGGACAATTTGTTCGCATCTTCTCGACTTTTAACTTGGCGACGTTTCGCAGTTATTTCGAAGACTATACGTATATTTTCGTTGCTGAAGAGGGATTGTTTTGCTATTTTGGGCCTTATGAGGCTGCTGAAGCGCAAGTGTCTTAAAACGGAGCGACGCATATTGTAGTAAAATTTTTCGAAATCTCTAAAAAACTCGGCGATTGTCGCCATGCTGACCGCCTTGTTCATGATGACCGTGGCCGGTTGAGTCGTAGCGTCGCCTTCGGACTCGTGTTGAGTTTCGACACCCGACGCGTTTGCATCAGCAGACGATGTTAAATCGTCTTTTCTTGAAACGTTTTTGGCCGAAGATTTATCTATCTTCGTGCGCTTGCGATTTACCGTTGCAGAGGTCATCATCTGCCTTAACATGTGCTCCGCGAGGAAGCATAGTCGCGACTGTTTCTGACATCTCCAGATAGCTGCGACTCCGTTTGGGGTTGGGGACTTGACACCCAGGTGGTACGTTGATGGAACGGCTTGCATGGCGTTGAGCCATGGGGTTCCCATGATCACGTTGTAGATGGCAGGATGATCGACCACCGCAAATTCGATGATTTTCGTGATCTCCTTGGCCATGACTGGCCGCTGGATTGACCCGAGGGTCATCGATACTTCGCCTGAAAAACCCGTGAGCGGTTTCGGCGTTGGAGTTACTTCTCCCAGTTTGATGCTCATCCGATTGAGAGTGTCGCGGAAGATTACATTGACTGTGCTTCCCGTGTTAATGAGTACTCTGCCGACTTCCAGATCTCGTATGACGAGATCTATGACGAGCGGATCGTAGTGAGGTTGATCGATCCCGCTTCCTCCTTCGTGAAGGTGATTGAGCAATTCTGATCATCTCGGGTAGGAGACCATGTAGGCCAGTTTGGGCTCGACTCCGCCTTCCGCTGGTAAGCCTTGATGGCCGAAACCGTATCGTTGCAGAATTGCGATCCTAAAATGATCATGTTGACTATGCGACGATTGTTATCGTTCCCCTTGTCGTCCGGCCTTTTGCCGCGTTTATCCCCAGATTGGTTTCTTTGAGGAGATTTCTCCGCGGGAGGATTTCTGTCCGCCTTCGAGGGGTGATCGGTTTCGAGGATGAGATCTTTCATGCTGGTCACTTCCGAGAGCTCTCCAGCTAGTAGCTTCGCGGCTAGCCTTGCTCCCAAGACTTTGCAGTTAGTCGTGGAGTGTCCTCGGGACTGGTGGAACTCTCAGAAGGTGTTTTCATCATATCCTTGATTGCGAGTCCACGTATTACCCGTGGTTCGGCCCTGATCCGAGCTGATCGCGTCATTGTGCGCTCCTTGGAGGTCTTCCCCCTCGTGATGGACATACTTGTCTTTACGAGGGTTCTTCTTCTTAGTTTTTGGATCTACATCTTTCGAGGATGGTCTCGCCAACTTATGTTTTTGCGATAAGACTTTCATTTCTTCCTCGATCATGATGTAGTCCGTCGCCTTGTGGAGGGCGTCCTGGATCGTCCGCGGTGTGTCGAGGACTATCCATTTTCAAAATTTTGACTTGTACCAGAGCGCCTTTCTGAGCGCATCAATGGCCACCTTGTCGCTTATCCCGCTGACCCTGGACATTACCAACATGAATTGGCAGATGAACTCGTGGAGGGGTTCATCTTCCCTCTGGGAAAGACTCCAGAGATCGACATCGGAAGTTTCTCTATCTATGAACATAGAGTATTGCTTAAGAAATTCCGATGCGAGCTGTCAGAAATTTCCGATAGGGTTTCGCTTAAGGCGTGCTAACCATTCGAGGGCTGCCCCTTCCGGATTCTCGACGAACAGGCGGCAGTAGCCGGCGTCTTTTTTGCCGTCCTTCAGCCTCGCTCTTCCCATCATGATGTGGAAAGCCTGAAGGTGTGCCTTTGGATCGGTCGTACCATCATATTTTGGTACTTTGAGTTTTCCCGGATCGGATACCCTCATATTTGAGATGCGAGTGGTGAAGGGGGTCTTCCGAGCCCCTTCCAGCAGCTTGTCGATCTCGGGTGCAGCGCTGGTAGCGTGATGGATTTGGGATTTTATGGCTCTTACTTCTGCCGCAGTCTTGGTGATATAGTCGCGAAGATCGCGGATATCCGACGTCTCTCTAGCATATTTTCGAGCCTCTCGGCGTTTACTGCGAGTGAGCTAGGTTTGCTTTTCAGCCAGCTCTTCTTGTTCGTTCCAATAGAGGATTTCCTCCTCTTCTGTCATCGGTTTGTCGAACGGAGAGCTTTCCCGAGCGAATCGGCTTCCGGTCCTCCTTGGATGTCTGTCGACGTCCTCATCAGTATCGTTGGAGACATTGCTAGGATCCAGGTCGACGTGCTCGACTCCGTTGTCCTCCGAAGCTTTCGCGGGAGGCGGAGGACTTTCAGGGTTGCCCTTTTCGATGGGAGATTTCTCGCTAGGGTTTTGACCCGAAGGTCGTTCCTGCGCGGCTCCAGGCCTGTCGAGTGGGGTTGCGAAGTCGATTCTTTTCCCGCGGACTTTAGTGGTTCCGCGGAGGCGAATTGCTCGAGTCCTTGCCGTTAAAGTTTCAACTTGTTTGGTCAAGGTGCTCACGAGCTTATACTGTTCTTCCGACCTTTTTTCGTAGGTGGCGAACATCTTTTTAAACTCCTCGAGCGCCGCGGCGTTAGCTGGTGCGTTGGCCGCGGATACGTCCGCTGCGGGAGTGTGGAGGTCAGTGCCACTGCTTCCGTTAAGAGGAGTCTGCACGTTATCCGCGTCGTCAGTTGACATGTCTGGTTGAGCGTGATGTGGTTGAGTGTTAGATTGATCCGTACCCCCCCCTCCTTCTAGCGCCAAACTGTGGGAACCAAAATTTGCACTATCGATTTCCGTTTAAATAAGGAAACTAGGAAAACCCTAATTTCCCAGAGGTCCCGGATATCTGAACAAGGTAAGAGCCTGGGCTACGAGAGCTGTCGGCGAGATTCCTAGTTCTAAAACCCTAAGACGGAAATAACTTAGTTGAGTCGCAGCTCGAATAACAAAAACGGAAATATGCCTAATTGCTCTAAGTGCTAAGTTTGCTCTGAGAAAAGTCCTCTTCATGCTTCTCGCCTAGGACTCCTTATATACTGGCTCCTAGGTCGGTTTGCGCTTTTCCTCTTCTGCCCTTAAGCTGTCATAGCGTAAAAATGGAGATATTCCATTTTTACCGATCTTCGTAATTATCTTCAAAATTTTGTATTTATCCGCAGAAACTTGACATTTATCTTTCCTTGCGAACCAAGCGTAAATCGTCATGCGGCTTACGGGCTTCTGGTTAAGAAATCGTAAGTTGGGCCTCGAGTCATGTCTTAGGTCCCTTTGGGCCGTCTTCTGACTCGAAGCGTTTATTACGGCTTCTTTCGATAAAGAATGAACTTTTCGCGGTTTTTACCGTAAAGTTTGATCGATGACTTAGAATGGTGGGAAACATGAAATGGGTTCGCTAAGGTCTTCGGGAGATAGCATTGAAGGGTAGACGAGAATGCATGGACTAATTGTCGTATCGATGCTTCGGCACGAGCTCGGTCCCTACGTAGCGACCGAGCGGAACCAATGCTCGGTCGCTACGTAGCGACCGAGCGGAACGAACACTCCCGTCGCTACGTAGTGACCGAGCTTCGGCTCAAGCTCGGTCGCTATGTAGCGAACGAGCGGAACGAACGCTCGGTCGCTACGTAGCGACCGAGCGGAACAAACGCTCGGTCGCTACGTAGCGACCGAGCGCAACGAACGCTCGGTCGCTACGTAGCGACCGAACTTCAGCTCGAGCTCGGTCGCTACATAGGGACGGAGCTTCGGCTCGGGCTCGGTCGCTACGTAGCGACCGAGCTTCGGCTTGGGCTCGGTCTCTACGTAGCGACCGAGCTTCGGCTTGGGCTCGGTCTCTACGTAGCGACCGAGCGGGACGGACGCTGGCTCGCTACGTAGCGACTGGACAGCGTGCATGTGCGGTAGTAGCGTAATGACCGAGCTTGGTTCGTCCGTGTTCCGATCGTCATACTCGGACCTATCCGTAACTGGTCTGGGTGTGTTTCCGATGGCTTATGTTTGATCTAAACAGAATTCGAACGAAGCCTTATCTCAGGAACATACGTTGCGACATTCTCTTGATCGAGCATGATTTGTTGCCAAAAGACATACTTGTATTTTGCGGGGATTTGGACGTTAACTTCATCGTAACCGTTTTCGACCCCAACATTCCTCTTTCCTAATATTAGCTATAAGGGCTTCGGTACATAAAATATATAGATACGGATACAACAGATCTCCTTGCCTTAAAACTCTCTCTGGGACAATATGCTCTTTCGGTTGCCAATCACTAGAAAAACCTATCTTCAAAAGTAGTCTCTTGACAAAAGACCACTCAACTCGATCATAAGCCTTACTCATATCCGTCTTGATTGCCAAGAATTTATCTTTGCATGAATTATTTGTACGGAGTCCGTGAAACATTTCCTGGGCAATGAGTATCCGAAATTAATCTTCACGACACAAATGCGGACTGAGTTTCCGGTATCAGCTTTGGTAATAAACCTCTAAGCCGTTGACATAATACCTTTGAAATAATTTTATAACCAACGTTACATAAACTAATTGGCCGCAATTCAGTCATCCTATTTGGCCTCGCCGTTTTGGGAATAAGACAAATATTTGTCATATTTAATTTATCATCAAAAACTCCTGAATTAAGGAAATTATTAACCATATTCATCACATCACTTTTGATGATTGACCAAGATTGTTGATTAAAAAGTGCAATCATTCCATCAGGCCCAGGTGCTTTTTCTTGATGCATCATAAAGAGGGCTGCTTTAACCTCTTCTTCCGGAGCCTCAGCCATTAGTTTCTGATTTGGAAATTCCGTTATTGAGGTAGGAACTTCCTCTAAAAAGCTATCGAACTCCTCTGGGGATGAAGTATGAAACAAATCTGTAAAATATTTAACTGCGACATCCCCAACCTGAGATTCCGAATTAACCCAATTACCATCTTCATTATACAGGCCAATAATCCTATTTTGAATCCTTCTTTATTTAGTAAGAGCATGGTAGAATTTCGTATTCCGATCACCACAAGTATGACATTTCGTTCTGCTCTTTTGTTCCAATATTGTTCCTCATCCCGGTATGCTTCCTGTAGTTTTCGAGAAACCTCAAGGACCTCATCATTTGTTTTGGAGAAATCATTTTGAATTTCTTCAAAAGCCTTTTGTAAAGTATTTATTTTATCCTTCCCATATGACTGGTTAGCTTTTCTCCAAACCGAGATATCATGCCTACAATTATGAATCTTTCCAACGATTCATGCGTCTCCCCTTCCATGCCTCGAATTCCAGCCTCTCTTGATAGATTCCATAAGACCTTCTTCACCTATCCATCTCTTGTCAAAACGGAATTGCCTACGAAATTTTGAGTATTTTGTTCTCAATAGAAGCCACGGTGGGTCTATGATCCGAACCAATGATTCCCAAATATTCTACATGTGAACATGGAAACAGATTGTGCCACTCATTATTTCCTAATGCCCGATCTAAACGACATTTTACCACTTGCTTATTCCTCCTCCCACTCCATGATAAAGTATTACCTAAACTTGGGAATTCTAGTAAACCACAATTTTCGATCATATTATTAAAAGAAATGAAGGTATCTGCGTGACGCATGGCCTCTTATCCCTTCTCATGATTCTCTGTAATCTCGTTTAGATCTCTAATAATAAACCATGGTTCATCGCGAACGATACTAATTCGAGTTACTCTCTCCCAAACATGACCTCTCAGATTTTGATTTGGTTCCCCATAAATAAAACATATAAATATATGTTTCCCTTCATATTTTGTCTCCACATCAATAATTCGATTGTTTGACGAAAGAATGGTAACCTTAAAGGCTGAGTCATAGAAAAGAGCTAGACCTCCACTTCTACCTCGGGGATCTACCGTATGAAGATGACTATATCCAAAATAAAACTGAACATATTGTACAAAATCAAATTGTTGCTTTGTCTCTGATAGAAAAAGAAAAGATGGTTTGTGTTTTGACCAAATTTCCCGTAGATAACTGATAGTCCAATGACTGCCTAAACCTTGACAATTCCAACTCAAAATTTTCATAATTCCACACTAATCGTTTTGGGAAACTGCTCTTCTTAACACATGTAATTGTACTGAACCTTAATATCAATTCAATTACCACCGAAAGCATAAATACCGCCAACACCGTGTAAACAACAAAACACCAATATTAACCGAGATGTATAGAACCTCCAAATCAAGCTGTCTCCAACATATACCTGATCAGGGAAAACACCTAACCAATCCACAAGACTTCTAGTCACGAAGAGAAACCAATGAGAGCATAGATCAAACACGCTTATCCTTGAGTACAAACTTATAATTGTGGGAACCGAAATTCGCACTGTCGATTTCCGTTTAAATAAGGAAACTAGGAAAACCCTAATTTCCCAGAGGTCCCAGACATCTGCTAATACCACACGCCAAGCAATCAGAATACAAGAATGACATCGATAAAGTATAAGAAATCGAAAAGAGAGCAAAGTAGATCTTATTCCGAATTCGCGTTTGAGCGTTACAATAAGGTAAGAGCCTGGGCTACGAGAGCTGTCGGCAAGATTCCTAGTTCTAAAACCCTAAGACGGCAATAACCTAGTTGAGTCGCAGCTCGAATAACAAAAACGGAAATATACCTAATTGCTCTAAGTGCTAAGTTTGCTCTGAAAAAGTCTCTCTCTCATGCCTCTCGCCTAGGACTCTTTATATACTGGCTCCAAGGTCGGTTTACGCTTTTCCCCTTCTGCCCTTAAGCCGCCATAGCATAAAAATGGAGATATTCCATTTTTTCCGATCTTCGTAATTATCTTCAAAATCTCGTATTTATCCGCGGAAACTTGACATTTATCTTTCCTTGCGAACCAAGCGTAAACCGTCATGCGGCTTAAGGGTTGTTGGTTAGGAAATCGTAAGTTGGGCTTCGAATCATGTCTTAGGTCCCTTTGGGCCGTCTTCCGACTCGAAGCGTTTATTACGGCTTCTTTCGATAAAGAATGAACTTTCTGCGGTTTTTAACGGTAAATTTTGAACGATAACTTAGAATGGCGGGGAATCGTGAAATGGGTTTGCTACGGTCTTCGGGAGATAGCATCGAAGGGTAGACGAGAACGCATGGACTAATGTCGTATCGACGTTTCGGAAGAGCTCGGTCGCTACGCAGCGACCGAGCGCTCGATCGCTACGTAGCGACCGAACTTTGGTTCGAGCTTGGTCGCTACGTAGCGACCAAGCCTTGGCTCGAGCTCGGTCGCTACGTAGCGACTGAGCTCCTGCTCGAGCTCGGTCGCTACATAGCGACCGAGCTTTGGCTCGAGCTCGGTCGCTACGTAGCGACCGAGTGATGGCTCGATCTCGGTCGCAACGTAGCGACTGAGCTTTGGCTCGAGCTCGGTTGCTACGTAGTTACCGAGCGGAACATGTGTTCGGTTGCTGCGTAGCAGCCCTCTTTGAGCTCTTGTCCGATGACTCGCGTTTCCTCCGCAAAGCTTTTTGTAAAGATAAATCGTTTTCTAAGATTTATTTTTCGTAAAAACGTTCATGCCGATTTTTACGGACTTTCAGACATTGATTCCGTCATGACCGATTTTGACCCCAACAGTTATCCCCCCAGCTCGTTAGAACCATGAGCTTCTGGCGTGAGGTTTTAGCGAGTGGCTTGGCAAGTTAGGTGAGTTAGGCAGAATTAATGGTCGAAAATGTTCGTGGTTAGTGGTCTTCTCGCTCTTCCAAGAGTAGAATGCGATAAGATTGGGGCTGCGCCTTATGACGGCTGCCTACGTACCCTTGTTGAAGTGATCAAGCCTTTCGTAGTTCGTCTTGGAGTTAAGGTTCTTATGACTTGTTTTCCAGCGAGACCTTTACGGTCTAGTTTTTATGTAGCGGTTATCAGGCGTGTTGCTGCCGATGGCATTTTATATGGGTGTAGAAGGAAGACTACGAGTTATCATCTCGTAATCTAACTCTGTGTGAACTGCTATATCCGGGATCTGTTTTGAAAGTTTTCCGCAATGTGTAAATCTTGCGGGATTTCTGAAGACGCTCGAATATTGGCAAAGAGACAAATTTTGGGATCTCGTATCAAGGTTTTTGATACTATGCCTAGAGATGTTAGAGACCAGTGCGCTGGGTTTAGGGCAAGACCTAGGTTTACTCCTGGTTTTAGAGGGTGCGATGAATAATTCGACTTGCGTATCCCGTTTTAGTTTCATCCTGATTCCATACCGATTTAAAGTCCGCGATAGGTTCTCGGCTTATACGACTTGTATGGTTGGAACCGAGCATCTCTCCAAGGACAATTTTTAAGCCTCTTGGAAGTGCTGACAAAAAATTATGGGTTTCTTTTATAGCGCTATTATCCTTGTGTCGGATGTACGAGAGTCATCTTTACGAGATGGCTAAGTCTGTTTAGGACGTTAAGAGTTTGTTGTGATCAGCAACAAACTTAATGGTTTAAATTACCGTTTCAAGTCTTCACAAAGGATATGTTTTGAGAAGATGTTAGTGCGTATGACTGTGTGGTCAACCAAGAAAGTGTTTTTATCGAGGAAGGAAATTTCGTCGAAGAACAAATCTTCAGGCGTCTGCAACGTCTCGCGAGGCTGAAAATTTGTTATTCTTTCGAATGCCGCGTTTCGTGCTTGAAATGTTCGGGGGCTTGAGGATGTTTTGCGATGTTGCAAGGGTTTAGTCTTAGCCCTGCGTTTGAGAAACGTTCTTGTTTGACTACGGATGTTCGCAGCCAAAATTGTTGCTCCTGTTTGGATGCTAATAATTTGATTTACGATCGAGGAATTAGGACTGAGGTGTCGCGTAAATTTTTTCGTGGGAAGAAGCGTTTTCCTTCATTGTGCTTTGTGAAGTGTTGGCTTTCCGAGATCTATTTCGTGCATTTTTTAGGATGTTTCGTATAGCTCTAGAAGCTTTGTTACATATTTTTTCTTAAATGGCGCGTATTATGGGTAAAACGTTGCAGGCTTAAAGTGAATTGTGGAGCGTATTGAACTCGGTCAATTTTCGAAAAGTTTAGATCTTCCTTTAACCATTTGGTTGTTAGGACTGAGTTTCGTTATGAAGAATTTATCATATAACTTCTGACTGTAGGCTATACGATAATTATTCTCTTAATAGTCACACGACGTTTTTAGACAAATCGTAGATTGTCGTTTAGCCGTTAAGTGATGGAGCTATGGTTTCTCAAATAGTTTGGCTTGGCGTGAGGGATGTGGTCACTTAGATAGCCAAGGATGTTGTAGGTCAAAGATGAAACCATGGTACTTTAACATTTAAGGTCATGTTAGTTTACGATTGTCCATAAAGGGGATGGCAAATATTGGTTTGGACCTTTAATGGAAGGCGTAATTGATCGAGGGCCAAAGAGCGCTTGTTGAGATTGATAGGCCAAGTTTGCCGGGGTTATCCATGCTAATATGGCTGATAGTCGTAGAAACGATTCTCCGCTCTAGGTTTCAGTTATACGACGAATATTTCGTATAGTGTGACCTATAGTCTTATGAAAATCGAATCTTTTTTGCTTGAGGAAGCCGAAGCCCAAGAGGTTTGCTACATAACCAGTGTGGAGTCAGTGGCGGGACGACTGCCTTCTCAGATGTGACCGAGGGAAAAGAAAAGCATAAGCCAGCGAGCCGCATGGTTCTTCATAAAGCCTGTTATGTTAACTTTAGAAAGTTTCTTCGTAAGACTTGGTCTGATTGTAAGAAGGATTTTTCGCGTAAGTAACGGGGACCGGTTTTACGAAGGTTGTAGATCGGCCATATGTAAACATATGTTAAAGTAGCGTTATTTCTGTGGGTTTCACGAGAAACGTTTCTGCTGTGATTTCGATCCTAGGTGAAAGTTGCTTGGAGTTACTCATGGAGTGTTACCTAAGTTTATTTCATTACGATCTAGTCGCATAACGTTTTTCATAGGTTTTATGAAAGGATGCTCATGACATGTTCGTTTCTCGAACGAATTGGTCGACCAGAGGTGGATCTAGCCACCATCAGGAGGAAAGCGTCTCTTTGTGCACGATGCTACATCTATTCTCGAGTTTTCTTCGTCACAAATGTTTTCGATGCTTTTCCGTGACTCACTTGGTACAACGGAAACTGAAAGAAATGCTTTGGTGATTGAAGATTTCTCGTAGAAATTTTTAAACGAAACTGGCTTTCTAAACTGGAAAGGGCTTCAATACTTTGGCTAATCGTCGAGTTTCATTTTGATATTGGTATATGTTTTCTGTACGCATGTTTGTGACAAGAATTGATGTATAGTCTTCGAGATTATGTTTATGATCGTCTGGATATGTTGCTAGCGTTTAAACGAATTTTAAATTGTCGTTTGCCTATTTGAGACGATTTGCAAAAGTTTTTGAAGTTTGGGAGTATACGAGTATAGTATACGTACCTACTCCCCCTTTTTTTTTTTACGAAAGAAAACAGTTGAACCGATACTTTGAAGGGTTGTTTACGTTTCTTCGTCTAAGGTTTGAAATGATCAATTATCCTGGACGATTTAAAGACGATGCTTGGACTGTGATTTGGTTTGTTTCCACTTTGACGACTTGGAATATGTCGGTTCCGAGAAAATTGCTAGAAACGAATCGGTTTTATGACGCGTAGCGAAGTCGTTTTCTTTGTCTTATTCTGAGCCGTCCAAGACATTTGGCGATCGTTTCTCGACTTTCGGAGAGTTTAGATCGGTTTGCAAGATCTGGCTGAACAGTTATGGAACGATATATTGAGACAAGAAAAATCGCCTAAGACTTAGTTCGCTAGACTATCCACCTAGGTTTTACGTTCCCTAAAGTTCTATGGCAGTCTCAAAGGCGTTTTTATTTCTTAGTAATTTCCTACGAAAATTCCAAGTCTGATTTCAAAAATTTCAAGTCGGAAATACCTTAGTTGTCTCGAAGACGCAGTTTTGTCTCTTCTCAGTTTTGCTTGCTTATTTCCCCTTCCTCTTCTCATGTATGTTCGCCATTTTTGATATTGGTCTTTATCCTTTAAACTTGACATTTATCTTCCGAACTTGGCTGTTATCTTCTCCTTAGATACGACTTCAATTTTTATAAAAAGGTTCAACGTAATCGTATAGTTGAGGCGGCTAAGGTGTTAAGTTAACCGTTGCCGTTTTATACGATTAATCTGAATCCAAGCGAGAAAACAAGTCTTTGCGTTTTTTTTTTATCGTAAAGTTTCAATGGTAACTCCAATCAAGACAAAACAAGAGACATTTCGATCGAGATTTGAAGGAGAACACAAAGATGGAGGTAAAGGCGAGTAGGAGCAAGCGAAGGAGTTTAGACGAGTCTTACTTGTTTTTGTCGTATAATCTCAACGGAAACTCCGATTGAGACGAAACGAAAAGCATTTCGATGAGGATTCAAAAGAGAACCTAAAGGAGGACCTTTCTGAGGCCTGACAGGTAGCTATGTAGGGAGTGAAGGTCTGACAGGTCGCTACATAGCGAGTGGAAGCAAGCCAAGAAGAGTCCTACTTGTTTTCGTCGTAAAATATCAACGGAAACTCCGATTGAGACGAAACGAAAAGCGTTTCGATGAGGATTCAAATGAGAACGCAAAGAAGGACCTTTCTGAGGCCTGACAGGTGGCTATGTAGTGAGTGAAGGTCTGATAGGTCGCTACGTAGCGAGTGGAAGCAAGCCAAGAAGAGTCCTACTTGTTCTCGTCGTAAAATCTAACGGAAGCTCCGATTTAGACGAAACTAAAAGCGTTTCGATGAGGATTCAAACGAGAAAGGAAAGGAGGACCTTTCTGAGGCCTTACAGGTCGCTACGTAGCGAGTGAAAAGTTGGCTTGAGCTTGGTCGCTACGTAGCGACCGAGCCGTGTGCGTGCTCAGTCGCTACATAGGGACCGAGCTGTGTGCGTGCTCGGTCACTACGTAGCGACCGAGCTGTGTGAAGGCTCGGTCACTATGTAGCGACTGATCTGTGTGCGTGCTCGGTCGCTACGTAGCGACCGAGCTGTGTGCATGCTCGGTCGCTACGTACCGACCGAGCTGTGTGCGTGCTCGGTCGCTACGTAGAGACCGAGCTGTGTGAAGGCTTGGTCACTACGTAGCGACCGAGCTGTGTGCGTGCTCGGTCGGTACGTAGCGACCGAGCTTGGCTAGAGCTCGATCACTACGTAGCGACCGAGCTGTGTAATCGATTTGCTGCGCTTCCTTTTTCCGCGATTAACCTACGGGTTTTCTGCGGTTTTTGGGAGAACAAGTTTTACCATTCCGAAAAGTGTTTGGAAAACGTGTTTTGATAAAACCTTTACGTATTGAAACTTCTTTAGCTCGGAAATGAGCCAAACTTACGGGATTTGATAAAATTTATCATTTTTCTTTATGTTTAGACAGAGAAATCGCAAGCTCGTCTCGTAGCACTTCCTGTTGGCGAAAAGTCGCGGCTAGGCACTATGGCGTTTGTGTAATCGTTGGCCATATGCGCCGTGGTGGCTGGGGTTGTCTTACCAGCGTTGTTGCGAATTGCGATTTTGTCTTTCGTGTTTCTAGACATTGTTTTGATCAAGCGTTTTGTGGCTGAGAGTTAGATTGATCCGTACCACCCTCCTTCTAGCGCCAAACTGTGGGAACCAAAATTCGCACTGTCGATTTCCGTTTAAATAAGGAAACTAGGAAAACCCTAATTTCCCAGAGGTCCCGGACATCTGCTAATACCACACGCCAAGCAATCAGAACACAACAATGACAACGATAAAGTATAAGAAATCGAAAAGAGAGCAAAGTAGATATTATTCCGAATTCGCGTTTGAGCGTTACAATAAGGTAAGAGCCTGGGCTACGAGAGTTGTCGGCGAGATTCCTAGTTCTAAAACCCTAAGACGGCAATAACCTAGTTGAGTCGCAGCTCGAATAACAAAAACGGAAATATGCCTAATTGCTCTAAGTGCTAAGTTTGCTCTGAAAAAGTTTCTCTCTCATGCCTCTCGCCTAGGACTCTTTATATACTGGCTCCAAGGCCGGTTTACGCTTTTCTCCTTCTGCCCTTAAGCCGCCATAGCATAAAAATGGAGATATTCCCTTTTTTCCGATCTTCGTAATTATCTTCAAAATCTCGTATTTATCCACGGAAACTTGATATTTATCTTTCCTTGCGAACCAAGCGTAAACCGTCATGCGGCTTACGGGTTGTTGGTTAGGAAATCGTAAGTTGGGCTTCGAATCATGTCTTAGGTCCCTTTGGGCTGTCTTCCGACCCGAAGCGTTTATTACGGCTTCTTTCGATAAAGAATGAACTTTCCGCAGTTTTTAACGGTAAAGTTTGATCGATAACTTAGAATGGCGGGGAATCGTGAAATGGGTTTGCTACGGTCTTCGGGAGATAGCATCGAAGGGTATACGAGAACGCATGAACTAATGTCGTATCGACGTTTTGGAAGAGCTCGGTCGCTACGCAGCGACCGAGCGCTCGATCGCTACGCAGCGACCGAGCGCTCGATCGCTACGTAGCGACCGAACTTTGGTTCAAGCTCGGTCGCTACGTAGCGATCGAGCTTCGGCTCGAGCTCGGTCGCTACGTAACGACCGAGCCTTGGCTCGAGCTCGGTCGCTATGTAGCGACCGAGCTTTGGCTCGAGCTCGGTTGCTACGTAGCGACCGAGCGGAACATGGGTTCGGTTGCTGCGTAGCGACCCTCTTCGAGCTCTTGTCCGATGACTCGCGTTTCCTCCGCAAAGCTTTTCGTAAAGATAAATTTTTTTCTAAGATTTATTTTTCGTAAAAACGTTAATACCGATTTTTACGAACTTTCAGACATTGATTCCGTCGTGACCGATTTTGACCCCAACAATAATCAAACCAAATGCCACTATTCTCTTAAATACCGATTCCATATATCTCCATAAACAATATTCTAATATACAATAATAATATAACAGACCCGTGAAAATGATAACCGAAATCTTCGCGTCCATATGTTCTCTCTGTCTAGTAACAGACATACAGCCCAACCAAAATGAAACCATGATCCTGATCTGAAGAAACGAAACAAGTAACACCTTATAACAATCCTTGTACCTTATGATTACATTGACAATCCAGTCAAGATAGAAACCAATAAGAATCAAAACCAGTAGCACCTTATGGACGTCCGTGTACCTTATGATCACATTGACAATTCAGTCTAAATAGAGAGCAATAAACATAAAGCATGTATCATACCGAATCCAAATTGACACAGAGTTATAAGCCAATATCATACCAAATCCGTACTGATACCAAAGAGAAAAACATTTATTAAGACCCTTAGACCACACACGTACCATCAAGAGCTCATCATAACTCTGATACATCATAACTCTGATACGACCATGCCACACCAGAGAAACAACCATACTTAAGTCTAAGGAAACTGAAAAACAGAGAATTTAAACCGCTAGGACCAGACTCGGATTCTAAAGGATTTCATAACTAAACCCAACATTATTCAAAATCAAAAAATTGAAGAACTGCAGACTCCTTACTCAACAGGATTCTTCGCCTTAAAAAGGCCCTTCTTGGCCTTGTCTCCCTGTTTCGCTGCCACCTTTGCCAAATGCTTGCCCCATACGTCTCTTAGCTCCTCCTGTCACCGCAGTCTCTTGCTTCATCTCCTTCTTCTTTGTAGCCTTTTCTTCATTGGCCTCCTCCCCGCTCTGATTCCGAATATGGAAGAGTTCAACCTAAATCAAACCAACTTCAAGGCGACTATATAAAGGCTCCTAAGTCCCAAAAGCAAGGGATCGACTCCTCAAGACTTAGAGATTAGAGCTAGGCGGCTAGAACTAGGTTTATACACCAATCATTGTAGTTCCGGCTTGTTTACTCAATAATACATCTTCTCAAGTCTTTCTCTCTATTATTAACCTCAAATCCCCACGAAATACTTACAAACACATATATACTACCAGCTTATCCATCGTTCCGTAGTACTCACAAATATCCTACACAAAAATCCCCTAACAGTTTGGCGCTAGAAGGAGAGGAGTAATCAAACTACGTGACGATGACGGTGGACGAGCATAACGAGCCATCCGATGATGCTCAAAGGGTAGCTGAACTCCAGAAGCAAGTTGACGGTATGCAAAGCCAAATAACCGAGATGAATCGAACTCGGGAAGCAACCGGGGAAAACCCCAACCTCTCTTCAGAAGTCCAGAGTCTGAAGGAGAAACTTGACGAACACTCCAAATAGCTGGAGCAAGGCGCAGAGAAGCTCAGCCAGTTGCAGTCGGAGAATACGGTCCTCCGGGATCAAAACCAAGCCCGCAGCAGGGCATGCAACAAGAAGCGTCGTTTCAACACCCAGGTTCGACCCATGGGGAATCTGAATACTCCTAACTCCGGAGAAGGCGCGACCCATCCAGCTCCTGGGTCAGGCGTAGCCGGGGCAACGCACGAAGGGGCCGAGAATGCTCAGGTCCACAACCTGGAGGAGAGTGATTCCGAGCCAGAATCTGATAAGGAGACGCCTAAAAATATATCAGCGACTGAGTCCTCTATGACTGCCTATCTCGAGAAGATGTTCTCCAAGAGATTCGACGCCATGCAGTCCATGGTGGGACGGCTACCAGGAGTAGCTCCCCCAATCCGAAGGAGTAACCCGGACTCCTACGCAGATTCCCCCTTCGTGAAAGGAATCACCTCGGTCAAGATGCCTAGGAAGTTTTCCTTCCCCAACATAAAGATGTACGACGGCACGGGCGACCCCGACGATCATATCGCTCAATACAAACAACGGATGCTCGCGGTTGTGCTTCCAAAAGAATCCCGCGAGGCTACAATGTGCAAAGGCTTCGGCTCCACTCTGATAGGACCTGCCCTACAATGGTACATCAACCTACCCACCAGGTCCATATCCTCTTTTGCGAGCCTCAACGACAAGTTTGTGGAGCGATTCGCAAGTAGTAGGAGCCTAGAGAAGACTTCAAACGGTCTCTACGAGATTCTTCAGCATCAGGTAGAACCCCTGCGAGATTACATAGCCCGCTTCAACCAAGAAAAGGTGGCAGTTCCCGAGTGCAGCATTCCTACCGCGATCTCTGCCTTTAAAAGGGGCCTGCTTCCAGACGGGGGCCTCTACAAAGAACTAACCATGTATCCCTGCAAGACCATGGAAGACGTGTTATCCCGGACCTGGGCACAAGTGAAGTGGGAAGAAGACATCGCTAGCCGTGCTAAGGCCCAGCCGAAGCAGGACCAAAAGTCGGCCCGATCGGATCCAGGAAATCGGGATGAAAGATCCTCCCAAAGAGCGACCAAGGACTCCGGGAACAGAAACCGGGGCAGGTTCCAGTACTGAGCTCTGGAAAAGAAAGAAGGAATGTCGGTATCCACTAAGCCCGACATCTCCCATCTCTCGATATCCACACCGGAGCTAGTCAACGTCTTGAGGCAGATGGGCCAACAGGTCAAGTGGCCTCAAAATATGAATGCACCTGACTCGTTCCGGAAACCTGGCCTCTAGTGCAACTTCCATCGCGACCACGGTCACAAAACTGAAGACTGCGTCGCTCTAAGGATAGAGGTCAATGAACTACTCCAAAAGGGGAATCTCCGGGAATTCCTCTCAGAAAAAGCCAAGAACCATCTAAATAAAGAGGTGCCAGTGAATTCCCCTGGAGCTATACCCGCCTCACCACCTCGCCAGGACCGAGTGATCCATGTCATATCCGGAGGTTCAGAGATAAGCGGCGTGAATCATGCAGCTGCCAAGAAAAGCACCCGCAACGCCAAGCACGGCCTGGAGACGACCAAACCAAAGCTCTTGCTCCTAGGTACCGACGAAATAAGCTTCACGGCTAAGGAGCAGGAGAAGATCCTGGCTCCCCACCACAATGCCCTAGTCATCTCGCTCACCATAGCAAACTGCTTGGTAAAAAGAATACTAGTGGACAATGGTAGCTCCAGCAGCATCATCTTCCAGACTGCACCAGGACCTAGGGCTGGAGGAGAGCGCCCTGACGCGCAAAATAACTCCACTCATCGGAATCAGCGGCGAAGTCAAGTAAACAGCCGGAGAGGTCACTCTCCCAGTGTACGTTGAAGGGATCAACATGTCTACCAAGTTCCTGGTCGTCGACAGTCAATCAGCATACAACATGATCCTAGGAAGACCCTGGATTCACGACATGGGAGCAGTCCCTTCAACCCTTCATCAAATGGTGAAATTCCCTACACCCTGGGGCATCAGAATAATCAAAGGAGATCAGGAGAATTCTTGATCCTGCTACTAGACCACCTTAAAGGGAAAGACCAAGGTCTTATAGCAATTACAGAAGAGACCTCAGGTCCCGCGAACCAAGGGACCAGAGGTCAAGAGGTCTGGCGAATTGCGATGGGTTCAGAGGACGCAGACCCCGAACCACCTAAGGACTGGTATCGACCGCTTCGCATGGTCTCACTCAAGGTCCTCCAAAGTGGTACCTGTTCAGAAGACAGGGACCTCGCAAGATCCTCGTCCTCCACCCCGCATGGATCTCGCCAGCTACCAACCGATGGTCTCGCAACTAAAGAAGCAGGGCATAAGCAAATTGAGGAGACCTCCTCTGAAATCATACCGGACGGATCTGGGGCAGAGGGTACCCTGCCAACGGAGAACAAATATACCTAGCCAAGCCAGAGTTCTTCAAACCTGGTCTCTCCGCTGGATGATGCGACTACCCATCTCATGACCGTGCTGAGAACCTTCATCACCAGGAAACATTGGCCGCGAATCCCCAATAACAAGAGAATCTATAGAAGCTGGGGCACCAGACAAGTCTCGGTCACGGTCCCCGAACCCAAGGGAGAAGCAGTACCCAGCAATGGAGAGAGGGATGACGCGCCAAGGAAACACTCCTACAATCCTCAACAAACCGGCATGAAGTCCACCTCCCAGGAGGAAAGCGACAGAAGGGTCCACAGAACCCGGGGGACTGGTCCCGACCATGGAGTGCCGCCAGGGACCACAACAAGAAAGAGGAATCCTCCAGCAGGGGCACTCATCCAAATAGCAAAACAGAGACTACGGGCTACATAACAAAGGTAAAACATGGCCTAACCACCGGGGTACCTCACAAGCTGATGTCTTGTACGGTCTCCGGACCATGATTTTTATTACTTATTTATTATTTAAGCATTATGTTTTCCTACTCCTATGTACGCTGAAACGTCTCTGGAAAAATCTTATGCAATAAAATAGTTTCGACTATAAAATAGTAGGAATATCATAATACTTAAAGGAGCAAACGAGCTGGATTAGGTCCAAGCGACCTCCGATCCTGGCCAACCCTCAATGAAAAAGTGGTACGACCACAAAAAAAACAAAACGGGTATGAGACATAAGGTAGGATTGGGTCTGCGCAAGCCCGAGTATACCGTCAAAACTACCTAAAACCCATGTATAGCCTCATGCATATCGGGGTCCCAAACTAAAATAAATACCCAAACGTGAAAAGTACATGTATTAAAACGCTGCGTGCTAAATAATACAGGGGACACAAGGTTTAATTGCAAAAGTACTGTGATAACAGGGAGCAAAACTGCAAAAGTCCGGGAGCACCCTATAATATCCTGCTTCTCCAGACGTGGAAAGCAGCGTAAGCCTGGCACTTGGGTTTTCACTCATACCAGCACCCTCTACGTCTGATAGTGGCTTCCTGCAGAAGCAGCGTGCAGCACGGGAACTCGATAGTGGCCAGCTTCCGAGCGGCAGAATACAAAATCCCAACAGGTACCGATAGTGGCCTCGCCTAGGATAGCAGAATACGGTCCCTTAAACTAATATTCCGGGTTCTGACAAAGAACTTCGGGCTCAGAAAGGCCTCAAGGTCAAGAACCCACATGTTCCTAAAAATATGACCTCAGGGTCCAAAGACTCTGCGTCCTATCAAAGACCTCAGGGTCCCAAACCCACGAGTTCCTTAAAAACGACCTCCGGGTCCTGAACTCATCAGTTCCTCAAACTACTCTAGGGTCCAAAAGAGATCCGAGGGTCCAAGACAAAGGGGACCAGCCCAGGGTCTCAAGGTCCAAAGGCTCCAGGGAATATCGGCACCCAAAAGTCCACGAGCTCTTAGACGACCTCAAGATCTCAGGCCTAAGTGGCCCAGGTCCTATAAGGGATTTCGAGAAATTCATCTTAGGGTACTCATGCAGTCAGTCCCAGGGGCAGTGCGATATCCTAACTCAGACCATCTCGAAGAACCAGCATCAAGAGCTTTTAAAAGAACCTCGAATGATATGGCCACGAAGATCGGAGCAAATCGCAAAACCTATGGACCTAAAGGACTCCAAGTTCAAAAGACCCCCGACAGATCAACAAACAAGCATTCAAGAAAGGTGCAAATCCGAAAAGCATTCTTAAGAAGCCATAGCAGGGCCATTGTTTAAACGCAACAAAATAAAAAGGCACAAGGGCCTGATTCGAAGTTTTAAACCCTCACCGAGGACAGCTACAAAATAAAATAAACCCTACACAGGGTTGAAAGTCTAGAAAGCAAAGATGAGAATCAACTGGATGGAGGATCATCAGCGGAAGGCTTCGGCAGGCTGTCCTTCTCAGGAACTTGCGGCTCATCATCAAAGCAAGGAGTAGGGAGGCCAAGGAGCTCAGCCTCTGTGGTCTTCACCATCTTGTATTGCTCTAAGGCAACTGAGGGCTCCCAACTATCGGTCTGATGATTTAGCCAATCCCACATCAGCTCCCAGCGAGCCACAATCCTGGCACCATTCACGGCCATCGCTTTGTCAGCATCGAAGACCTCTGCAGCATGCCTCAGCTCACATATATCCTCCTCTTTATCCTCCAACCGCTCTCTCAAAGAGGTAGTCTCCGTTGCCGCCAGCTCTTGCACTTCTTCCTGGCTTCTTACCTTGATCCTTGAGCCTTGATCCCCACGCAACTGAGTGGTCAATGCATCCATCTCGGCTCTAACAGCAGTCTTATCTTCCATCCTCTCTTCGACATGGAATAGCTGAGACGCCATCTACAGCAACACAATCCAATATGTAATTCAAGAATGAAGCAATCGCGAAGGCAACACAAGGACTATGGTGCGTTACCTGGAGGACATCACCCTGAAGGGAGCGGATGGCCACAGAAGAGTCCTCATCCGATGCTAGACACGCAGGAGTCAGAGGAAACACCTTCGCATTCAAATTGGCCAATACCTTGGACCAATCATAAGAGGCGGAAGGAGAGGATTTGAGAGCAAAGGCAGAGACTTTAGACTTTTTCTTGGAGGACGAAGGAGCTGTGAAGGTAGTCGCCTGGCGTTTGCTACTCCAGATAAATTGGACCTCGTCATCTTCGGCAGGAGCAGCCCGCTTGGACGCAGCCTTCCTTGCAGACATCGCCTCAAGAGCTTTCTTATATTCCGCCAGCGCTTCATCACCCTTAGAACCCGACATCACACCTGAAAGATAGAACCAATCTCGTTCAATACTCGTGAAAGATAAAAAGAAGGAGTAGAGACAAGGTATTTACCTCTGATACTGCACCGATCTAGCGCTTCGTCGCTTACAAGGAAAGAAACTTCACGACGATCAATAGGAAGTTCCAGCAACTGCTCAAGTACGTTCCCCCCTGAAGAATAGTCCGCGCGAGGTATATCTGTAGAAAGGAAACAAAAAAAAAACATCAGCACCGAGCAAATAGAAGAAGCCATCGCAGTCTCTGTGACCCACCAGCTGCACGCCAAGTGGAGCATAATCCAGGAAGGGGCATCAAAGCGAACATCAAAGTCCAACCCCCCTCAAAAACAGGATGGCGCTTCTTCTCAGCCTTTGAAAGCTCCCGAACAGGAAGTTCCTTGCCGCGAGGACGCAAGAAGTACCTGAACTCCCCACCATTCAAAGGAGAAACATAGTAACAGTATAAGACCTCAGTGACTCCGATAACCAAACCTTCATGGTCACTAAGATTCTGCATAGCTATCAGGTTCCTCCAGGAGGGAGGATTCAGCTGCCCCGGAGAAATGTCCATCGCTTTAGAAACTTTGGCCACCAGGGAAGGAACTTGATCTCTGAAGCCTGACTCAAAGAAGCCTTCGTAGACAGGGACTTCACCCATTTCAAAATCCGAAACCCTATCGAAAGGACCAGAAATCCGAATGATGATGTCATCAGAAAGGTGGAATTTCCTTCTCCAATTTGCGATCTCCTCTACTCCTATCACCGATAAAGGACCTATGGGCAAAAAACTATCTCCTCCCACAGATGGCAGATCATCTCCAAAGGTAGAACCCCTAAGGTTCTCTATTTCAGCGGTCAGGTCCAAAGAAGACTCTAAGGAATCCATAGACTCGCGAGCCTCGTTTCCAACCCTATGTCTTGAGCGAACCCTAGTGCCTGTCGAAGAGGAGCCGAGGGCAAGACCCTTTTCATTTTTCATCCTAGCAGGTTAGAAATAAAAGACGGGAAGAAAGAGAGTATTACCTGAGAAAATGAAGATCTAAGCAAGAGGCTAGGCGGCAAAAACGGAGAAGTAAAAAACGGAGAAGTAAAAAACGGAGAAGTAAAATCGAAAACCCTAAGAATCAACTTACACGCGTCAAAAAATATAAACGGAACCGTGCGGGAAAGCGAGTTTCGAGGTAGTAGGGGGTCCTTTCCTCTTCCTACCAAGTCCCAGGAATCCGAGGAACTAATGGAACTCTGAGGACCACCCTACCAGCACTACTTCTCCGGCCCAAGGGGTTCCAGCGCATATCGAAGACTTCGGTTCTCTCCAACGAGAAATATCTCCAGCCTCATCATCTCCAGAAAATTCAAGACACTACTATTAGGCTCCGGCCAAATAAGGAGGAACCAATCCTTAACTGGGTTCAGAATGAGCTCCGGCTTGAGTGGAACCCAGGAGAGCGAGACCAATGGAGCAGAGTCCTGGCTAAGGGGAGCCTGCTGAGAATGAGCAACCCCGGTTGACTTGAGTGCACAGGTTATTCCCTGAGTTCGATGACGACATCGAGAAATAAGGGGCAAACTGTGAGGGAAAAATACCCCGGTATCATTTCCTCTAGCCTCCGGGCAGGACCCAGGCCCCCGGGTCCCCGATAAAGGAACGCTCCAGGTCTCCGCTAAAAGGAACCCTGAGACCAGTCCCAGGGACCGACCTCCCTTCTAAGAAATGGAAGATTTCCGATAAGGAGAACCTTCCATATTTCCGAATATGGAAGAGTTCAACCTAAATCAAACCGACTTCAAGGCGACTATATAAGGGCTCCTACGTCCTAAAAGCAAGGGATCGACTCCTTAAGACTTAGAGATTAGAGCTAGGCGGCTAGAACTAGGGTTTATACACCAATCATTGTAGTTCTGGCTTGTTTACTCAATAATACATCTTCTCAAGTCTTTCTCTCTATTATTAACCTCAAATCCCCACGAAATACTTACAAACAAATACATACTACCAGCTTATCCATCATTCCGTAGTACTCACAAAGATCCTACACAAAAATCCCCTAACAAAATCCATGATCTCCCCTTGTTCCCAATCCTCAAGATCATCGCCCTCCACACGAAGCTCCGAGTCAGACAGGATCACTCCATCAATCATCAAATTCGCCTCATCCAACCCCTCCGAGTGAAGAGACTGTTCGGCGGCCACTTTAGCTTCCTCATCAACTTCACCTTGTTCCTGTACAGCCAGGGCATCTTTCACCGCCGCAACCTCCTGACCCATACCCTCACTCTGAACTTCAGCCACCTCTTCTTCAAACGTTAGTGACTTACGAGCCTTTGAGGAAGAAGCATTGCCTTCTGTTCCAATCCCCTTGACACCACCCGTCCCATGATACCCCGTAACCCCCTTGAAAGCATCAAACATAAGTTTAGTGGGGTTCAAAGGACGATGCTCTCCTTTATCATGCCGCTGCTGTTGTTGAAAATCCCTAGACTGGAAACCGTCTTCTTATTCACATACCCCATATGCCTTACGTATCCTTCTCCATAGCCCCTTGGGAACTTCTCCTTATACAGATGATAAGAACCGTCCTGCTTGTGATGCCCATGTTTCTCTCTAGCAATGCCCTTCCCCTTATCACTCCCTCTCGCTCCTTGGATCCCTTGAGACCGACCATACTGACCCTCTCTCCGTTCACCATACTGCTTAGACTCGTTTGCAACTACGGCTTTAAAGCTTGTTGCGCCTGCTCCAGCCTCAGCAGACTCGCCAGCCTTTAGAGTAGCATCTCCTTCCTTGATCAGCTCCGGGCATCGAGACTGCCCATGAGTGAGGCAAAAACAATCCTTTCAAAATCCAAAAAGCTTCTCGTATATGAGCCCCATCGTAATCTCCACACCTTCCTCAAGCAGTTACGGAGAACACCAATGGCTTGAACCCATCAATCTCCACTCGAACCCTCCCTGCAATGAGGTCCACCGGTACTTGCACCGTTCCTATGGCTTTGCCCACACTCTGGAAAGTCTCAGCTGCCCGAAACTGCAGAGGAAGGTCCATTACTCTGACCCAGAAGGTGATCTTCGACGGGTAATTCGGTTCCAAAACCGGCTTCCATCTGACCAGCGAAATCATCCAATAGTCAAAATGAAAAGGCTCCATCTTAAGAACCTCCACAATATATTCCTCCAATTCAAACGCAAACTGAAAACGCCCTATCCCAAGATCAGTACCAACCACCATTCCTTCAACATTCAAGATCCTTGGAAGCAGGAACAAGAGGATCTTCATGTCCGGCTTTTGCGGGTTCATACACCGACCAATGAGTGTTTTGGAGAAACTCGCAATGAGCTCCGAGTTATAAAACCATGGAACCGTAACACGCAGACCTGGCCTAGCCATTTCACCTTTCTTTCCCCCAGATTTCACGATCAACTGGCCTTGAGACATGATGAGAACCGAAACAGAGAAAAATATGAGATCGTTTAAAGTAGAGAAAATGCTAGTGAGTTGTGATATAAAAAACCTCTTCTCTATTATGTCTATATATACTGTTGCCACTAAAGACATGTTCCTTATACTCCAATAAAGAGTCTGATACCATATCAAATAATTATCGTCAATCAAATCATGAAAATTTGTAGGTTTGATTACTAATTCCTTCTTAACCTTTATCCCAAATCCATTAGATTCTCGATGAAGCATTACTACCAATGAGATATCGAGGAAGATAGAAACAATATAATTCATATTCCTATTCCATAATCTCACTTCTAAAGATACTAGATCCTTTGAATATCCAAAGTCAAAAACACCATATAAAGCCATAATGAGATAGATACCATTCCGAAACAAACCCCGAAGATTGATTTGGAAAATCCCATCCCGGAGATTTCCTAATCTCATGTTTATGACACCAAGATCCTCCCGATTTCCTTCGCATCCCTTCAAAGTACTCCAATTGGAGCAGAGTTGAGTAGATTCGACCATATATTGACCTTCCTTCTTCCCCTCCTTCCATGAGATCTCCACGATCCTTACATTGAGAAGGAAAATAAAAAAAATATCCGATTAAGAGACACCAAGGTAGATACCCTCATCCCCCCAGACCAAAAGAAACCGAGAAATCACGGTAAAAAACGGGAAATCATCGAAGTAGCCAAATCGCCATTATCGTCGCCTCCGCCGCCCTTTGTTCTTCCATTATCAACCAATCACAAGTTCTCTATCGATTTTTTATCAACAAATTTAATTTATCAAAATTATTATAAATTTTAATTACATATAAAACTTACCGCAAGTAATATTTATATAATATTATCCCGCGATATCGCGGAAAGTCATCTAGTAATAAGAAAATACAAAATTTAAACTTTTGTAAATATTTAAATGTGCTGACGCTATTTATTTTCGTGTTGTTGACGTAAGCGGGGAACCGGGGCGTCTCATAATGGGGACCCAGAGGCCGGTGTCCTGCCTATGGTATGGAAGAATTCAATACATGAGTATTATTCCCCAACGGTTTGCCCGTTATTGCTCAATTTCGTCATCAAACTTGGAAATAACCTGTGCACTCAAGTCAACCGGAGTTGCTCATTCTCAGCAGGCTTCCCCTAGGAAGGGCATCGCTCCAGTAATCCTGCTATCCCGGGTTCCTCTCAGGCTGGAGCCATACTCTGAACCCGGGGGAGGACTGGTTCCCTTGTAATAGACCGGTGTCTAGCGCTATCTTCTTGAATCGCTGATTTCTTGTTTGAAGATGGAGAAGTTCGGGGCTTTTAGCGACGCCTTGGAGATGGCGGAGCCTGGAAAATTGATGATATCCGAAGAAGAGGCCTGAGCATTTGAGCGTGATGCGTTGAGTCAGATCTGGAAGCTGGTGCGAGTTTTGTTGAAGGTTCCGGATGCTTCGAAGGATACTCGGGTCGACTCCTTTTTTGGAGGTATGTATTTTTTGCGAAACTTCCCTTTTTAGGGAGGATTTCCCTTTCTCTTACAGGGACCGCGTTTCCTTTTTAATGCTTGTCGTTTATGTTAGGGTATTTTTGTGTACAAGCGATCCGTGCTCAGCTCTACGGAATGATAGGAGGAAGGAGACGTGTCGTTGAGTGTATTCTCCTGCTTCGATAGTTGATAAACCTCTTAGGATACTGCCATATGGGTATGGGCCAGTATATGTCGTCGGTGCCTTAGTAGCAGCAGGGGAGATTGGTCGTTAGGCGAGGGCCGCCTACCGATAGTGAAGATCCTAGGGTCTTCTTGATCTATGATCGATGGTTCCGATTACCAGGGTCGGTCCCTGGGTGCGTCCTGATCTGTAGTTGATGGTTCCGACCATTAGGGGTTGTCCCTGAGCGTCTAGGTGTGGAACCGTGGAAGGTGTTTAGGTTTATAGCTGCATCCTTCAGTGGGGATTGCCTACGTACCCTTCAGTGAGGGACAAGCCGTTCGTAGCTCATGTATATGGAGGCACGGAGCCTAGATGGGCGCGGAGCCTGATGGAGGCACGTAGCCTGATGGAGGCGCATAGTCTAATGGATGCATGTGGACTAGGGAGCACAGGGCTCTAGTGGGCACATGGCCCAAGGGGCACGTAGCCTTGGGAGCACGGGGCTCTAGTGGGCACATGGCCTAATGGGCACGTAGCCTTGGGAGCACGGGGCTCTAGTGGGCACATGGCCTAATGGGCACGTAAACTTGGGAGCACGGGGCTCTAGCGGGCACATGGCCTAATGGGCAGGTAGCCTTGGGAGCACGGGGCTCTAGTGGGCACATGGCCTAATGGGAATGTAGCTTTGGGAGCACGGGGTTCTAGTGGGTACATGGCCTAATGGGCACGTAACCTTGGGAGCACGGGGCTCTAGTGGGCACATGGCCTAATGGGCACGTAGCCTTGGGAGCACGTAGCTCTGTAGTTGGTAGGAGTCATCTGTTCTAGAGGGCACATGGCCGGAACAGATGGTAAACCCATCGATATGCTGCAGTGAGCCGAAGGGGGGAACCCGGGACCTGGAGGCAGGAACCTGGAAGCCGGAAGCTGGACTAATCTCTTCATGGAATATTTTTCCCCAACAGTTTACGCTAGAGATTCTCTGGGATATTTGGAAACATCCCTATTTCCTTTTCTGGCTCTGCGAGGAGGGGTGATCCGAATGTATATAAGGGCTCGTGATATCCTCTAATCGGCCTCAATCCAATTCCAGCGCTGACTTCCGGTTGAGAAAGATGAATTCCGAATTGCTTGCGTTTCCATCCTCACTCGTGGGTGGCCGTCCAAGGCCACGTCGTCTTTTCACCGATCCTTTCTCATCTCCTATTCCTTCTTGGGGAGATGTTCCAGAGGCTGACAGTGAGGCGGTCCTGATGGCACCCTTGAGACGGCGCAGTTCAAGTTTCTTTGATGATGGTCCCCATTCCGAGATCCGAAAGGGAGATCTTGCTAATATGCGGAGGAAGTATGTGATTCATCCTTCAGTGGGGATGAGGAGCCCGTCTGAGTTCCAGCGTGCTCCAGATGGAGGAGCTTGTGAGGTGGCTATCTATGAAGCATATCTGTAAGCAGGCTTCTGGGGTGTTATCCCTTCCCTTATAGGCAAAGTATCATCTTTCTTTGGTTTATGTCCTTCTCAACTTACTCCCCTTACTTGGAGGACTTTAATGGCTATCCAAGAACTTGGGGAACTTCATGGATTTTCCGTCGGGGTAAACGAGATTCTATACTTGTACTACTTTGCCCCTCTAGTGAACAAAGCAGGGTTCTACCTTCTCGGATCCCGCAATGGCACTCCTTTAGTCGAGGAACTTTCGAGGGGTATCGGGGGCAACTATCTCTTCGGGGATGGTTGGAACAACTAGTATGTATTCGTGAAGATCCAGGAGCCATTTGGCTATCTTGCGTCCTGGCGTACTGTCGGTAAGTCCTTCTGTTTATTTGAACCTTGAGTTTTACCGCTCCTTTTGGGTCTCGTTTTTTATTGATGCTTGGTTATTGCTATCAGAAGTGTCTCGTCCGGTTATCTTTGCTGGAGAAGCAGTAGCGAAGCTTATAATGGGATTTTCTCCACGATTTCGATGGGTGATGTTTTTGGTGAGCAAGGAGGCCTTGCGTCATAGCCGCGTTTGGGGTAAGGGAAGGACCCTAGGAACGGAACACTCTACTGGTTCAGTTTGGATATAAACTACGGATGGAGAACTGGATGGATTGAAGGGTCGCACGAAGGTTGCGGAAGGCCTCTGATATTCCCGACTCCAATGGTGCTTGATATGACTCACAAGACCACCAAATGAAAGTTCTCTCGTTGTTGCTTGATATGACTCACAAGTCCAACGATTTGAGGAAGTGTTTACTTGGATATGACTCACCAAGAAACAAGACAAGTTATTAGAAAGAACAAAGAGTTTTAACTCAGAAAATTCAAGACAAAATCGATTCCTTTATTTTGTGGCTCTTAGGCCTTATTTATAGGATTACAAGTTGTAGAGATCCAAAGAATGATGTGATAAAAACAAGACATAAAAGACTGAAAACAAAGACTTGACTAAATAAAGTCTTTGACTGAAACTTGGACTGCCTCTTGATATAGCCACGACCAGGACTTTGAAAAGTGAAGAATATGCTCCTGATATGGGCCAAGACATGTCCTTTTGAGGCCTGGTCGAAATCCATCTTTTCCATTAGTCAATATTTTATCGGTTTCTCCATTTGGCCCAAACTAGTCTGTTTTTGAATCTTTTTGAAAACCATCAAGCCCAAGACTTTCTTGGACATTTAGAACATGAATATTCACCTTTGGCATGATTAAATTGGTCGTTGGTTCATCAGAAAGAAGGTTAGCCATTTCCAGCTTCTCGGGTGGTCTGGAGAGTTTCGCCCAGGTCGCCACTTGAGATCCGTTGTGGGGTCGCGATTCTCAGAGGAGCCTTCTATCTGAATGATTTTTCTTTGTTTCTGTTTCTGAAACTCTGGCTCTTGTTAAATCTCCTTGATTGAATAATGGCCCTTCGTAGCTCCCTTTGGGTTTTGGAATAATCGGCTCTTTTTATGCACTCTTTCATATTGCTTTGCATTTTCTGATGGTAGTACTTCAGATTTTTTAAGAGGATCTTCCCCGCCTATTTCTCGGTTGAGGTGAGACTCGTAGTATATGATCACTCCTTATCATCTCCGTAGGTTAGATAATAGGATCCTGGGAGTGGATCGCTTTTAGGCCTTTCCTTAAGAAATGTCGCGAAAATCGGGAGGTCATCTTTGGACGTCGGGGTATATTCCCAGACCTGGAGATTATGCAGGGACCAGAAGGCCGTCTAGGAACCTGGAGGTTACAGCTAGGATCTACGAGATAGGTTCTGAACCCGGAGGTGTCAAGCTTTCCAGAGTACGGACTCTAGGAGTCTGGAGATTGTTTTCGTATCCCGGAGGTTGCGTAAGGACCCGAAGGTCATCTGGGAACCCGGAGGTTTTCCTAGACCATGAGATCACATTTGGGACCCGGAGGTCGTAGGAGAACCCGGAGGTCGTAGGGGAACCCGGAGGTCGTAGGGGAACCCGGAGGTTCTCCTTTAGATCATGAGATCATGACTGGACCCCGGGGGCTGTATGGGAACCCAGAGATTCTTCCTTAGATCATGAGACCAGATTTGGGACCCAGAGGCCATATGGGAACCAGGAGGTTCTTGAGATCGTAATTAGACCCTGAGGTCGTGTGAGAACCTAGGGTTTTCCCTTAGACCTGAGATCGTATCGGGACCCTGGTGTTGGTATTTGGACCTTGAGGTCATGCGGGAACCCGGAGGTTCTTAGAGAAGTAATGACCCCGATGTGCCTTAGGCTGCACAGGGGTTCTAGCTTCTTCCTAATATTATCTTTAGAATCCTGAGGCCATATAGGAACCCGGAGGTTCTTCCTTAGATTCCGAGATCTTTGCTTGGAACCCGAAGGTTATATGGGAACCTTGAGGTTCTTCCTTAGGTTTTATACATAGGACCCAAGATCGTATGGGGAACAGTGGGTTTCCTCTTTAGATCGTGGGCTTGTATACGTACCCGGAGTTCCCTTGGGAACCCGGAATATGTGTTTTCGCAGGGACCGTACTCCGCCTTCCTAGGCAAGACTACTACCGGTACCAGTTTGGATTTCGCATTCTACCGCTCGGAAGCTGGCCACTATCGAGTTCCTATGTTGTATTCTACTTCTGCAGGAAGTCACTAACAGGCTTAGAGGCTGCTGATATGGGTGTAATAACCCAAGTGCCAGGCTTTGCTGCCTTCCACGTCTGAATAAGCAAAGATTATCAGCTGCTCTCGGACTTTTTCACTTTTGCTCCCTGTATTTCACAGTACTTTTGCAAGTATACCCAGTGTTCCCTGTATTGTATAGCACGTAGTGTTTTAATACATGTACTTTCACATATGGTACTCTAGGGACCCCAATGCGCCATAGGCTGCACAGGGGTTTTAGGTAGTTTTGACAGCATACTCAGGCTTGCGCATACTCATTCCTGCTTTATGTCTCATACCCATTTAGGTTTTCTATGGACGTGCCACTGTGGCCGTGCCACTTTTTGATAAGGGTTGGCCATGATCGGAGGTCTTTGGAGACCTGATCAGTTTCTTAGCCGAGCGGCCTCTCTCGTTTCGTCGAGTAGGTCGAGGCTCAGCGTCCTCAGTTCATTATTCTCTTCTTGAGAGGTAGACCCTGAGACCGTTGTTCTCACGTGCATCTCTGTGGGTATTATGGCCTCAGAGCCATAGACTAGCAAGTAAGGGTTTTCCTGTGTCGCGGTCTTGGGAGTGGTCCGGTAGGCCCAGAGGACTCCATGCAGTTCTTCCGCCCACTTCCCGTGGGAACCCTCCAGTCGCTTCTTAAGCATGTTGACCACGGTCTTGTTCGTGGATTCGGCTTGTCCGTTAGACTAGGGGTGTTTGGGTGTGGCGAAGGTAAGCTTTATGCCCTAGTCGTTGCAGAACTCCTTGAAGTTGTGGCTTGTGAACTGGGGTCCATTGTCGGTGACGATCTCAAGGGGGACCCCGAAGCGAGTGATTACGTTCGTCCACAGGAACCTGCGGTTGTGGAGGTCTGTTATCCGGCTGAGTGCTTCTGCTTCGACCCATTTGGAGAAGTAGTCAGTGACTACCAGAAGGAAGACCTTCTGCCCCGGCACAATAGGTAATTTCCCCACTATGTCCATGCTCCACTTTCTGAAGGGCCACAGTGACCTTATGGACGTGAGGTTTTCAGGAGGGAGTTTAGAAACTGGAGTGTGCCTTTGACACTGGTCGCAGTGGTTGGCTTGCCTATTGGCGTATGCGGCCATCGTGGGCCAATAGTAGCCTGCCTTTCTAGCGGTTTCTCGAGGTGTAACACTTCCAACTACGGGCCGGAGAAGGATCTCCGATATAGCTTCTCTTGTGAGATACAATACCTTGCGGCTTGCTTCTTGATTTTTCTGGCCTCCTCGCGGTCTTTGATGTGGGAACCGAAATTCGCACTGTCGATTTACGTTTAAATTAGGAAACTAGGAAAACCCTAATTTCCCAGAGGTCCCGGATCTCTGCGAGAGCCAACGGCAAGTGACCAAATATATGCGGAAATCATGAAAAGATAACAAACGAGTTTAGAGAAAATAGTAGATCTTATTTCGAGTCCGCGTGAGAGCGTTGCGATCATTACAAGAGATCATAAAAGCTTTGGCCACAAAGGCTGTCAGCGAGTTACCTAGTTCTAGCGGCCTAAAAGCTCAAACCTAGTTGACTCGCACCTCGATAACAAAAGACGAAGAAAATACAGAAAAAGTTATTGATTGATTTCGGATTGAACCTTATGAAAGGCTGCTTACGTACCCGTTTCGAGGATCAAGCCGAACATAGTTCAAGAGTGAACCAAGAGATCGAACTGCTTGTGCACGTTCGTCTGGTAATCGGGTGCCAGTCATGGAAACAGAGCATATCGAGAATAATGCCTCAGAGTTTCTAAGTGCCGAGAGTTCTGACTCTAAAAAAGTTTTCCCTTGTGTCTCTCGCCTAGGACTCCTTATATACTCGCTCCTAGGTCGGTTTACGCTTTTTCCTCTTCTGCCCTTAAGCCGTCATAACTTAAAAATGGAGATCTTCCATTTTTCCCGATCTTTCTAATTATCTTCGAATACTTCATATTTATCCGCGGAAACTTGACATTTATCTTTCCTTGCGAACCAAGCATAAACAGTCCTACAGTTTATGGGCTTTTGGTTAAGAAATCGTAAGTGGGTTTCGAGTCACGTCCTAGGTCACTGTGGGCCGTTGTTTGACTCAAAACGTTTATTACGGCTTCTTTCGATAAAAATTAACTTTCCGCGGTTTTTATCGTAAAGTTCGATTGAAGACTTCAAATGACGAGAAACATGAAATGGGTTGGCTACAGTCTTCGGGAGATAGCATTAAAGAGTAGACGAGAATGCATGGATTCGTGTCGTATCGATTTTTAGGAAAGCACGGTCGCTACGTAGCGACCGAGTCATGGGCGTGCTCGGTCGCTACGTAGCGACCGAGCTTCGGGGAGAGCTCGGTTGCTACATAGCGACCGAGCTTTGGGGAGAGCTTGGTCGCTACGTAGCGACCGAGCTTCGGTGAGAGCTTGGTCGCTACGTAGCGACCGAGCTTCGGGGAGAGCTCGGTCGCTACGTAGCGACCGAGCCATGTACGTGCTCGGTCGCTACGTAGTGACCGAGCTTCGGTGAGAGCTCGGTCGCTACGTAGTGACCGAGCCGTGTACGTGCTCGGTCGCTACGTAGCGACCGAGCTTTGATATCTTGTATAATTACATGATTTTAGCCATTAATTCTTGTACATTTTGATCATATAAATTAATAATTAGGCATCTTTAGAGTCCATATTGTATTCATTGTCCTTATTAGGTGTTGGAGTGTGCCATGGAGTGATTTGAGATGTTTGGGAGCATTGTGATCCAAAAAGGGATGAAAGATGAGCATGGATGGAGGCTTTAGAGAAATCTTCTGTTGCTAAGATTTTGTGGAAACAAGGAAAATTGAGTTAGCTTTCTAGTGGAAGTGGTTTCAAGTTATTTGGAGATGTAATGAAGGAGTTATGATCAATTTACTAGAGGCATATCCATCCTGGTCGAGCATCGCAGAGTGACCTTCCAGAGCGACACCATAAGGTAGCTCCCAACCCAGAGCGACCTCCCGGAGCTACACCACGAAGTCACTCGCCTTTTCATCACTTTGGAGGCAAAAAAAAATAGGCCTGGAGCGACCTCTCAGAGCGACCACCTGAGGTAGCTCCCAACCCAGAGCGACCTCCCGGAGCTACACCACGAAGTCTCTGTGCGTCATTTACTCAGTCGAAACTTATGATTTTCTAGGGACCTTTAGTTCATTTGTCTTGACTTTTTACACTTTCTAAACCTAAGTTTAAGTACCTTTTGTAAGCCAAGGAGACAGAGGATCTTTGATCTTGGAGAAAACCACCAAAAACCTCTTGAAAAAGTTCATCTCTTTGATTCATTTGATCATATGTTATCCTGTTGATTTCTAATCTATAATCTGTATTTCTCTACATGATTAATCTGAAATCCAATATGGGTTTAAAAGGAATCATGAAGAGTAGTGAGTAATTCACTCTTGAATTCATGGGTTAGGGAGATTAAGGGTGATTAAGCTAGATCTAGGATGTTATAGTGTAGATCCTTCTTATTCCCTGCTAGTAGAGTATTCATAATGCATCTTCTGAGTTGGCTTCTCAAAAGTTGATCTTTAGGCATTTCCCACCCACAAGGTGTTTGATGAAATGCCTGAGACAACTCTCCTAAGCTTTTAACATAATTTACCAAAGACATTTGTTGTTAAAGGTGTTAAGATAGCCAATAGACTTGTTAGTAATGATTGCTTTCATATTATTCAACCAAAGACATTTGATGTTTGAAATATGTTAGTAAATGAACATTCATCTAGACATAGAGTTTGTTTAAGATTGTGTCTAAGCTTAAGGTTGATATTTTGACTGATCATTTGCCATCCTTAGTTCGAAACTTGATCACCCAAGGTTTAATTCCTATACCCATGAGTTCTCTTTTATCATAACCAAAGAAAGTCACTTATTTTATTGTTTTATTGTTCTGTTATTGCATTCTATTATTTGTAGTAGTTTAAAACCATCCAAATTATCGGTTGCACTTAGATTAAGTACGTACTTGAATTCTCGGTGCTTTGAAATCCCTTAGAATTGGTTCGACAATCTTTTATACTACATCATTTGTCTTAGGAGCCTTGAAAATTCCTAACATCAAATTGGCGCCGTTGCCAAATTCTGAGTTGATTTCAACATTGAGATTTAGTCACTTGCTTGAGACTAAGTCATTTTTATTTTCTTTTGTTACTGATTCTCCTTCTTCACCTCCCTTTAACTTTCAGGTGTATGAACTTGAGGGGCAGGGGTCCATCAAACCTAGTTCCAAGAGTTGCAGACATCAGAGCTTTAGAGAGAGAGTGTGCTAGAGCGAGAAGAGAAGAAGAGCAACAGGCTCACTTGCAGAGATTGGATATTGATATGGCAAATCAACCGCAAGGGCCAGAACACCCACATCGAGCAGCTCGACCCATTGGCACTTATGACCGTCCCAACATTCATGGTCATAGACTGGGAATCCGAGCACCGGCTGTGGCAGCTAATAACTTTGAGATCAAATCAGGACTCCTCAACGTGATCGAGAACAACAAGTATCATGGCTTGGCTTTAGAGGACCCATTTGATCAGTTGGACAGGTTCGACAGCTACTGTGGGTTGTCAAAAACCAATGGTGTGTCAGAGGACGCCTTAAAGCTCAAGTTATTCCCTTTCTCTTTGGGGGATAAGGCACGTCAGTGGGAGAAGTCTCTACCCAGCGACTCTATCACCACCTGGGATGACTGCAAGAAAGCATTTTTGGAGAAGTTCTTCTCTACTTCAAGAACTGCTAAGCTGAGAAATGAGATTTCCAGCTTTCAACAGAAGAACTCAGAAGGATTCAGTGAAGCCTGGGAGAGATTCAAGGGCTACCAAGCTCAATGCCCACACCATGGTTTCTCTAAGCAAAGCTTGCTGAGCACATTCTACAGGGGTGCTCTTCCTAAGTACAGAGCCAGATTAGATACAGCTAGCAATGGGTTCTTCTTGGGAAGAACTGAGGAAGATGCAGAGGAGCTGGTTGACAACATGGTAAAGAGTGACGCAGTCTACAGTGGATACCACGACAGAGGCAGTAGAACAGATGACAAGCAAACGAGGAAGGAGTTAAAGGCTCTACTGGATAAGATAGACATACTCATTGCTGATAAATCCACCCAAGAGCAGCTGAAGTTTGTTGGTAACCCAAACCAAGAGACACCACATGTTGTCAATGAGGTTGAGGGTTTGGAAGGTCAAGAAGAGCTGTGTTTCATCAACAACAATGGCAGTTGGTACAAGAAAGAGCCCAACTTTCAGTACAACAACTACCAACAGAAATCCTATCCTAACAACCAACAGAGTGGTTATCAGCCTAGGAACAACCAGCAAGGCAATTATCAGCCTCAGCAAAACCTTCCTCCTGGTTTCTCCAACAAAGGGAACCAGTCTTCTCAACAACAAGCTAATCCTTCTACCTCTACTCCTCAGGAAAGCAGCATTGATGTTCTACTGAAACAGATCCTGGAGTCTCATACTAGAAGTGAGAAGCAGGTTGGATATGAGTTGAAGAACCTTCACTCCAAGATTGATGGAAGTTACAATGAGCTCAACAACAAGTTCAGAGCTTCGGAAAACCAGTTTGCTTCCATGACCACTCACCAGAATCGCCAGCAAGGGTCTCTACCTGGAAAATCGGAGAAAAATCCCAAGGAGTATTGCAATGTTGTCCTCTCTACTAGTTCTTCAAGGATTGAATTGAGTAACCACAAGAAAGAGGTAGATGAAATTGAAAGATTGGTGTTTGGAACTGGGATTGAACATGTTGAGCATCTGATTGTAGCAACAGCTGAGGCAAAGATTGTGGAGGAAGCTGACAAAATGGTTGAAGCAAAGATTTTGAAGGGAGATGAACCCAGGGCTGAGAAACCAGTTGCGAAGAGAGCTGACAAGAAGCTGAAAGAGGTCAAGCTGGAGGACAACACTGAGGTTGAGCAGTCACCCTATGACAAGCTCCCATTTCCACAAAGGGTCCTCACCAAAGCTCAAAAGAAGGTGATTTCAAGTTCAGAAAAGACCTAAGTGATATTGGACTTAAGCTTCCAGCGATTTCGGGTATGCGTGAGGCTCATATCCAAATGATGCTCATTAAGGACATTGTAGACCACCAACAGAAGTAGCAGAGCTTCTCAACATCTAAACTTTGAAACTTGATCCACCAGTCACATCAAAGTCTCTCCCTAAACTAGAATCCCAAGGGAAGTTCACCTTGTCTTGCTCCCTTGGTAAACTCACCTTTGATGATGCTCTTGTTGATTCTGGTGCAAGTGTGAATGTGATCTCAATGGAGATGGTGAAGAGTCTTGAGATTGAACACATGGAGTCAGATACTTCCTCTCTCACGTTTGGGGATTCTTCTTCTACTACCCCTATAGGTTTCATCAAGGACTTCCCTTTGAAGATTGGTTCTTGCAACATACCTATAGACCTTACTGTCTTGAAGATGGCAACTAAAAAGAGAGTTCCATTGATCCTGGGCACACCATTCCTTACTAGTGTGGGTGCTTGCATCGATTTTGCCAACAAGAAGGTCACACTCCTCAATGTGAACAAAGCTGTCTCTTACCCAACTAAATCTCCACTGGATGTTGAGTATTGTGGAACCATCACTTGTGGAGATCCCTCCATTGAGAAGATCAAGGATGCAGTGGTTGTTAGTAAGGAAGAAAATCTTGATGGAGAGTCCTCTAAAGAGATTTGTGATGAGCACTTGAAAAGTGCTAAAAAGGAGGAGGTGAGTCGAGCCACAAAGGCTGCTCATGACAAGAAGGCCACAAGGACTCATCAACTCCAAGATGATCTAACCAAGCTTCAAGAGCCTCTCTCTCAGGTCCTCACCATCACTCTTGAAGGTGGGAAGGATCCTCCTTCTCCACTTTCCACTTGAGGTACCACTCCACCACCTTTCCATTGTATATACCAGTTTTTCTTTGCATTTATCTCTCTTTTAGGTATCTCTTTCAACTTACTAACACAGAGATTGTGTGAACTAAGTTTGGGGGAGGTACCAAGGTACCAAGTATTTGATCATGTTTTCTTTGATAATTTTGAGTCTCATGCATTGCATTGTACATACATATTTGCATAGAAAAACCAAAAAAAAATTAACTAAAAAAAAAGAGTTTTTGAAAAACACAAAAAGAAGCATGTAGTTGCATCTTGCATCCTTAAGATTGAGTCTAGAAACATGCATATATGTTGCATTCACTTGCATAGGGAGCAATGATTAAAAATGCCTTAAGGTACTTGTCTGGAATCCATCTCTTGTAAAAGCTTGCATGTTTCGAGCCTTGAAAACTCTTGTTGGAACCTGTTTGCTTGCTTGATATTGACATTGTTCTTGAAACCAACTCCAAGCTGAACTTGAGCGAAATGAACTTAATCTCTCTTGCACATGGGCACTTGCATACTTAGTCATGGATTTCATACACATTTGGGTTATCTTATTTCATTGCACCACTCTCTGTTAACCCAAATGACACTCCCATGCCCTTGAACCCTTACCATTCCTTGAAACCAACTTTGATTTGCTTGAGTGAGGCCTTTTATGAAAGCTAGTCATGTGCAAAATCTTGAGAGTATCAGGAGCGACAATGGTTTGTTCTTATCTTTAGCTAGCACTAGAACCTCATTTGAGCTGGCACTTAGGATGGTTGTCGGGTTTGTGAGCTTGATTTTGATCTTGGGATTGGGATATGAGAGGAAAGTGAAAGAAATGAACCAAAAGAGTAAGAAAAAGAAAGAAAACCACTAGGGATAAAAAAAAAAAAAAAAAGCTCTAGAGTTTATAAGTAGAATCCCCTTTAGAATCAAAAGAAAAGAAACATGAAAAGAGTGGGGAAAAGAAAAGAAAAAGAAGAGCTTAGTGAATAAGAAAAGAAAAAATTCCTAGTTGGTTAAGATAAGTGAAAGAAAAGTGTTCATTGTGTGAGAGATGAGAGTGTGGTCTTTGGGGTGTTTGAGATGAAAAAGGGTTGAGATTACCCAAGAAAAGGGATAGAGTTTAAAGATCTTTAGGAAAGAGGTAGAATGATGAGAACAAATCATTGTATGCATGAATTGCTCCTTTTCTTAGATAAACTTTGCATAACGTTCTTGCTCCTATTTTTTTGAGTGTGAGTCACCACAAAATATGCATTTGAAAACCCTTTGCTTCACATTAGACCAATTTCACTCACCAAGCCAAATGATTGAGATCATGTGCCCATTTGAAAGAATCCACCTTGTGTGTGTGCGTGTGAATAAATGTGAGAGTTGGTTGAAGGTATTTGTTGCTTGATTAGCATTGCGACCTGTGTAAAGGAATAAGAGCATTGATAGGCCTAGAGAAGCTAGAGTATAACAAGAAGTGTTTGGCTATGAGCTCCCACCTTCAAACCTCTCATCCCTATGAGTTCTTGAAAGTTCACTTAGGGACAAGTAAAGAACAAGTTTGGGGGAGTTGATATCTTGTATAATTACATGATTTTAGCCATTAATTCTTGTACATTTTGATCATATAAACTAATAATTAGTCATCTTTAGAGTCCATATTGCATTCATTGTCCTTATTCGGTGTTGGAGTGTGCCATGGAGTGATTTGAGATGTTTGGGAGCATTGTGATCCAAAAAGGGATGAAAGATGAGCATGGATGGAGGCCTTAGAGAAATCTTCTGTTGGTATGATTTTGTGGAAACACGGAAAATTGAGTTAGCTTTCTAGTGGAAGTGGTTTCAAGTCATTTGGAGATGTAATGAAGGAGTTATGATCAATTTACTAGAGGCATATCCATCCTGGTCGAGCATCGCAGAGTGACCTTCCAGAGCGACACCATAAGGTAGCTCCCAACCCAGAACGACCTCCCGGAGCTACACCACGAAGTCACTCACCTTTTTATCACTTTGGAGGCAAAAAAAAATAAGCCTGGAGCGACCTCTCAGAGCGACCACCTGAGGTAGCTCCCAACCCAGAGCGACCTCCCGGAGCTACACCATGAAGTCTCTGTGCATCATTTACTCAGTCGAAACTTATGATTTTCTTGGGACCTTTTGTTTATTTGTCTTGAATTTTTACACTTTCTAAACCTAAGTTTAAGTACCTTTTGTAAGTCAAGGAGACAGAGGATCTTTGATCTTGGAGAAAACCACCAAAAACCTCTTGAAAAAGTTCATCTCTTTGATTCATTTGATCATATGTTATCCTGTTGATTTCTAATCTAAAATCTGTATTTCTCTACATGATTAATCTGAAATCCAATATGGGTTTAAGAGGAATCATGAAGAGTAGTGAGTAATCCACTCTTGAATTCATGGGTTAGGGAGATTAAGGGTGATTAGGCTAGATCTAGGATGTTATAGTGTAGATCCTTCTTATTCCCTGCTAGTAGAGTATTCATAATGCATCTTCTGAGTTGGCCTCTCAAAAGTTGATCTTTAGGCATTTCCCACCCACAAGGTGTTTGATGAAATGCCTGAGACAACTCTCCTAAGCTTTTAACATACTTTACCAAAGACATTTGTTGTTAAAGGTGTTAAGATAGCCAATAGACTTGTTAGTAATGATTGCTTTCATATTATTCAACCAAAGACATTTGATGTTTGAAATATGTTAGTATATGAACATTAATCTAGACATAGAGTTTGTTTAAGATTGTGTCTAAGCTTAAGGTTGATATTTTGACTGATCATTTGCCATCCTTAGTTCGAAACTTGATCACCCAAGGTCTAATTCCTGTACCCATGAGTTCTCTTTTATCATAACCAAAGAAAGTCACTTCTTTTATTGTTTTATTGTTCTGTTATTGCATTATATTATTAGTAGTAGTTTAAAACCATCCAAATTATCGGTTGCACTTAGATGAAGTACGTACTTGCATTCTCGGTGCTTTGAAATCCCTTAGAATTGGTTCGACAATCTTTTATACTACATCATTTGTCTTAGGAGCCTTGAAAATTCCTAACATCAAGTTTCGGGGAGAGCTCGGTCGCTACGTAGCGACCGAGTCGTGTGTATGCTCGGTCGTTACGTAGTGACCGAGCTTCGGGGAGAGCTCGGTCGCTATGTAGCAACCGAGCTTCGGGGAGAGCTCGGTCGCTATGTAGCGGCCGAGCTTCGGTGAGAGCTCGGTCACTACGTAGCGACCGAGCTTCGCTGAGAGCTCGGTCACTACGTAGCGACCGAGCCGTGTACGTGCTCGGTCGCTACGTAGCGACCAAGCTTCGGGGAGAGCTTGGTGGCTACGTAGCGACCGAGCACGCTGCGTAGCGACCGAGCACGCTGCGTAGCGACCGAGCACTCTGCGTAGCGACCGAGCACGCTGCGTAGCGACCGAGCACGCTGCGTAGCGACCGAGCACGCTGCGTAGCGACCGAGCACGCTGCGTAGCGACCGAGCACGCTGCGTAGCGACCGAGCACGCTGCGTAGCGACCGAGCACGCTGCGTAGCGACCGAGCACGCTGCGTAGCGACCGAGCACGCTGCGTAGCGACCGAGCACGCTGCGTAGCGACCGAGCACGCTGCGTACCGACCGAGCACGTTGCGTACCGACCGAGCACGCTGCGTACCGACCGAGCACGCTGCGTACCGACCGAGCACGCTGCGTAGCGACCGAGCATGCTGCGTAGCGACCGAGCACGCTGCGTAGCGACCGAGCACGCTGCGTAGCGACCGAGCTTTGGTGAGAGCTCGGTTGCTACGTAGCGACCAGATTTTGCGCTGGTTGCTACGCGGCAACCTTGTTCGCGTCTTTCTCCAATTTTTCGTGAATGTGTTTTCTCCGCAAGATTCTTCGTAAAAATAGATCTTTTTCTAAGATTTATTTTTCGTAAAAACGTTCATGCCGATTTTTACGGACTTTCAGACATTGATTCCGTAGTGACCGATTTTGACCCCAACAGTTAGCCCCCCAGCTCGTTAGAACCATGAGCTTCTAGCGTGAGGTTTTAGCGAGTGGCGTGGCAAGTTAGGTGAGTTAGGCGGAATTAATGGTCGAAAACGTCTGTGGTAAGTGGTCTTCTCGCTCTTCTAAAAGTAGAACGCGATAAGATTGGGGCTGCGCCTTATGACGGCTTCCTACGTACCCTTGTTGAAGGGATCAAGCCTTTCGTAGTTCGTCTTGGAGTTAAGGTTTGTATGACTAGTTTTCCAGCGAGACCTTTACGATCTGGTTTTTATGTAGAGGTTATCAGGCGTGTTGCTGCCGATGGCATTTTATATGGGTGTAGAAGGAAGACTACGAGTTGTTATCTCGTAATCTAACTCTATGTGAACTGCTATATATGTGATCTGTTTCCAGAGTTTTCCGCAGTGTGTAAACTTGTGGGATTTCTGAAGACGCTCGAATATTGGCAAAGAGACAAATTTTGGGATCTCGTATCAAGGTTTTTGATAGTATGCCTAGAGATGTTAGAGACCAGTGCGCTGGGTTTAGGGCAAGACCTAGGTTTACTCCTGGTTTTAGAGGGTGTGATGACTAATTTGACTTACGTATCCCGTTTCAGTTTCATCCTGATTCCATACCGATTTAAAGTCCGCGATAGGTTCTCGGCTTATACGACTTGTATGGTTGGAACCGAGCATCTCTCCAAAGACAATTTTTAAGCCTCCTGGAAGTGCTGACCAAAAATTTTGGGTTTCTTTTATAGCATTATTATCCTTGTGTCGGATGTACGAGAGTCATCTCTACGAGATGGCTAAGTCTGTTTAGGACGTTAAGAGTTTGTTGTGATCAGCAACAAACTTAATGGTTAAAATTACCGTTTTGAGTCTTCACGAAGCATATGTTTTGAGAAGATGTTAGTGCGTATGACTGTCTGGTCTTCCAAGAAAGTGTTTTTATCGAGGAAAGAAATTTCGTCGAAGAACGAATCTTCAGGCATCTGCGATGTCTCGCGATGCTGAAGATTTGTTATTCTTTCGTATGCCGCGTTTCGTGCTTAAAATGTTTGCGGGCTTGAAGATGTTTCGCGATGTTGCAAGGGATTAGTCTTAGCCCTGCGTTTGGGAAACATTCTAGTTTGACTACGGATGTTTGCAGCCAGAATTGTTGTTCCTGTTTCGATTTGATTTGCGATCGAGGAGTTAGGACCAAGGGGTCGCGTAAATTTGTCCCCGGAAAGAGGCATCCTCCTATACCGTGCTTTGTGTGGTGTTGGCCTTCCGAGATTTCTTTCGTGTCTATTTGAGGATGTTCCGTATAGCTATAGGAGCTCTGTTACGAGTTTCCTTACATGCCGCATTTTACGAGTAAAACACAGCGGGCTTAAAGTGAATCGTAGTATATGGAACTTGGTCGATTTTTGACAAGTGGAACCTTTCCGTTAACTGTTTGGTTGTTAGGACTGAGTTTTGTTATGATGAACTTACCGTATGATTTCCGTTTTTGGGTGGTACGATAATGTTTGTGTAATCGTTACTTGGCGTTTCAAGACAAATTCCGGATTACCGTTTAGCCGTCAAGTTATTGGAGCGGTGGTCGCTCAATTGTTTTGGCTTTGCATGAAGGTTGTGCTCAGTTTTATAGCCAAGGACGTTGTTGCCAAAGGATTAGACCATGACACTTTCGTGCTGTTAATAAGGTCAAGTCGGTTAGAATCATCCTTAAAGGGGATGCTGTAACCTAGTTCGGCTTCGAAGGAAAGGCGTAATTGGGCGAGTGACGAATGGCGTTTATTGAGATTGATAAGCCGAGTATGCCCATGGTGGTAGAAAACGTTTTTCCACTTTAGGGTTAATTTATACGATGAAAGTTTCGTATAATGTTTCCTTTATTTGTATGGAAGTTGTTTCCTTTGTTTTCCGAGGGAGATAAAGCCTAAGAAGCTCGATACAGAGCCCGTTCGGAGTCAGTTGCGGGGTGATTTCCTGCTCGGACGTGACCAAGCGGAATGAGAGTGGATGCCAGTGAGTCGCGGGGCTAAAGAATAAGACCTTTCAGATCGTGGTGGGAGGAAGTAAAGTTTATATTGGTCGTCCAATGTTGGATCATACAGCTTGGTTTTTTGCTATAAGGAAAGTACTTTTTCGTAAAACCAGTTACGTTTACTTTCGAAAGGTACTTCATATGACATGATCTGATTATACGAAGGATTTTTTGCGTAAGTAACGGGCTACTGATTTTTACGAATTTATTAAATTGACGTGACATATGGAGATGTCAAAATAACGATGTTTCCGCAGTTTTTGAGAAACGTTTTCGCTTTTGTTTTTATTCTTTGGTGAAAGTTTCTCTGAGTCACTCATGGAGTTTTACCAAAGGTTATTTCACCGAGATCTAGTCGCGAAACGTTTTTGCAGGTTTCTTGAACGAATCAGTTAAACAGTGATAGACTTAGTCGACGAGCGGGGAGGACGTGTTCTCTTTGTCGTATTTTCTGTTACTTTTGTTCTTGATTTTACGTTGTCGCAAATGTTTTTGATGTTTTTCCATGAGTCGGTTGGTTCAACGGAAAATGAGAGTGATGCTTTGATGCCTGAAGATTTCTCGTATAATGATTCTTATACGAAACTCGTTTTATCAAATTGTAAAAGATCTTTATGACTTCTGTAAATCATCGACTTTCATTCTGAAGTTTGGCAGAGGTTTTCTAAACGAATGACTGCGATGATAGATGCTGTATAGTCTTTGAGAATTTTTCCAACATGGTTTGGATCAGTTCCTAGCGTTTAGACGAATCTCAGATTGTCGTTTGCTTTAAGGATGATCTTGACGAGACATCGCATTGTATGAATATTTTTGAAGTATGGGAGTATACAAGTATAGTATACACACCTACTCCGTCCCTTTTTTCTCGAGGAATAGAATGATCGACAGTCCGAGTTGGTTTGAAGGCGACGCTTGGACTGTGATTTGGTTGTTTCCAGGTTGAAGACTTGAAATATGTCGGTTCCGAAAGAATTGCCAGAAACGAATCGGTTTTAAGACGACGTTCATGTCTCTAGTTTTTTCTCTCCTTAGGAAGCGAGCTTGATATGTGTGGCGATCGTTTCTCGATTTTCGGAGAGTTTAGATCGGTTTGCAAGATCTGGACGAACAGTTATGGGAGAATATATCGAGACAGGAAAAATCACCTAAGACTTAGTTCGCTGGACTATCCCCCTAGGTTTTACGTTCCCTAAAGTTCTATGACAGTCTCAAAGGCGTTTTTATTTCTTAGTAATTTCCTACGAAAACTCCAAGTCTTATTTCAAAAATTTCAAGTCGCAAATACCTTAGTTCTCTCGAAGAAGCAGTTTTGTCTCTTCTCAGTTTTGCTTTCTCGTTTCTCCTTCCTCTTCTTGTGTATGTTCGCCTTTTTCGATATTGGTGTTTATCCTTTCAGACTTGACATTTATCTTCCGAACTTGACTGATACGAAGTCAATAAAAAGGTTCAACGTAATCGTATAGTTTAGGCGGCTAAGGTGTTAAGTTAACTGTTGCCGTATTATACGATTAATCTGAATCCACGCGAGAAAACTAGTCTTCGCGGGTTTTTTTTATAGTAAAGTTTCAATGGTAACTCCAATCGAGACGAAACAAGGGACGTTTCGATCGAGATTTGAAGGAGAATACAAAGATGGAGGTCGCTACGTAGCGAGTGGAAGCAAGCCAAGAAGAGTCCTACTAGTTTTCGTCGTAAAATCTCAACGGAAACTCTGATTGAGACGAAACGAAAAGCGTTACGATGAGGATTCAAAAGAGAACGCAAAGGAGGACCCTTTTTAGGCTTGACAGGTCGCTACGTAGCGAGTGGAGAGTTGGCTTGAGCTCGGTCGCTACGTAGCAACCGAGCCGTGTGCTTGCTCGGTCGCTACGTAGCGACCGAGCTGTGTAATCGATTTGTTGCGCTTCCTTTTTCCGCATTAACCTAGGGGTTTTCTGCGGTTTTTGGGAGAACAAGTTTTACCCTTCCAAATATTTTCGGAAAACGTGTTTTGGTAAAATCCTTACGCATTGAGATTTCTTTTGTTCGGTAATGAGCCAAACTTACGGGGTTTGATAAGATTTATCGTTTCCCTTTATATTCAAAAGAGAAATCGCGAGATCGTTTCTTTGCACGTCCTGTGGCGAAAAGTCGCGGCAAGGTTTTCGATTTTCTCAAGAACTGTGGCGTTTGCATAGGCGTTGGCCATAGGCTGAGTGGCGGCTGGAGATTTCTTACCAGCGTTGTTGCGAACTGCGATTTTCTCTTTCGTATTTCTAGACATAGTTTTGATCAAGTGTTTTGCGGCTATGAGTTAGAGTAATCCGTACCCCCCCCCTCCTTCTAGCGCCAAACTGTGGGAACCGAAATTCGCACTGTCAATTTACGTTTAAATTAGGAAACTAGGAAAACCCTAATTTCCCAGAGGTCCCGGATCTCTGCGAGAGCCAACGGCAAGTGACCAAATATATGCGGAAATCATGAAAAGATAACAAACGAGTTTAGAGAAAACAATAGATCTTATTTCGAGTCCGCGTGAGAGCGTTGCGATCATTACAAGAGATCATAAAAGCTTTGGCCGCAAAGGCTGTCAGCGAGTTACCTAGTTCTAGCGGCCTAAAAGCTCAAACCTAGTTGACTCGCAGCTCGATAACAAAAGACGAAGAAAATACAGAAAAAGTTTTTGATTGATTTCGGACTGAACATTATGAAAGGCTGCCTACGTACCCCTTTCGAGGATCAAGCTGAACGTAGTTCAAGAGTGAACCAAGAGATCGAACTGCTTGTGCAAGTTCGTCTGGTAATCGGGTGCCAGTCATGGAAACAGAGCATTTCGAGAATAATGCCTCAGAGTTTCTAAGTGCCGAGAGTTCTGACTAAAAAAAAGTTCTCCCTCGTGCCTCTCGCCTAGGACTCCTTATATACTCGCTCCTAAGTCGGTTTACGCTTTTTTCTCTTCTGCCCTTAAGCCGTCATAACTTAAAAATGGAGATCTTCCGTTTTTCTCGATCTTTCTAATTATCTTCGAATACTTCATATTTATCCGCGGAAACTTGACATTTATCTTTCCTTGCGAACCAAGCATAAACCGTCCTACAGTTTATGGGCTTTTGGTTAAGAAATCGTAAGTGGGTTTCGAGTCACGTCCTAGGTCTCTTTGGGCCGTTGTTTGACTCGAAACTTTTATTACGGCTTCTTTCGATAAAAATGAACTTTCTGCGGTTTTTATCGTAGAATTCGATTTTATGACTTCAAATGACGAGAAACATGAAATGGGTTGGCTACAGTCTTCGCGAGATAGCATTAAAGAGTAGACGAGAATGCATGGATTCGTGTCGTATCGATTTTTAAGAAAGCACGGTCGCTACGTGGCGACCGAGCACGCTACGTGGCGACCGAGCACGCTACGTGGCGACCGAGCACGCTACGTGGCGACCGAGCACGCTACGTGGCGACCGAGCACGCTACGTGGCGACCGAGCACGCTACGTGGCGACCGAGCACGCTACGTGGCGACCGAGCACGCTACGTGGCGACCGAGCACGCTACGTGGCGACCGAGCACGCTACGTGGCGACCGAGCACGCTACGTGGCGACCGAGCACGCTACGTGGCGACCGAGCACGCTACGTGGCGACCGAGCACGCTACGTGGCGACCGAGCACGCTACGTGGCGACCGAGCACGCTACGTGGCGACCGAGCACGCTACGTGGCGACCGAGCACGCTACGTGGCGACCGAGCACGCTACGTGGCGACCGAGCACGCTACGTGGCGACCGAGCACGCTACGTGGCGACCGAGCACGCTACGTGGCGACCGAGCACGCTACGTGGCGACCGAGCACGCTACGTGGCGACCGAGCACGCTACGTGGCGACCGAGCACGCTACGTGGCGACCGAGCACGCTACGTGGCGACCGAGCACGCTACGTGGCGACCGAGCACGCTACGTGGCGACCGAGCACGCTACGTGGCGACCAAGCACGCTACGTGGCGACCGAGCACGCTACGTGGCGACCGAGCATGCTACGTGGCGACCGAGCACGCTACGTGGCGACCGAGCACGCTACGTGGCGACCGAGCACGCTACGTGGCGACCGAGCACGCTACGTGGCGACCGAGCACGCTACGTAGCGACCGAGCATGCTACGTAGCTACCGAGCTTTGGTGAGAGCTCGGTTGATACGTAGCGACCAGCTTTTGCGCTGGTTGCTACGCGGCAACCTTGTTCGCGTCTTTCTCCGATTTTTCGTGAATGTGTTTTCTTTGCAAGATTCTTCGTAAAAATATATCTTTTTCTAAGATTTAGTTTTCGTAAAAACGTCCATGCCGATTTTTACGGACTTTCAGACATTGATTCCGTCGTGACCGATTTTGACCCCAACATTTGACATCACCAAATTACCCAAAGGAGTGAATTACTCTCTCAAATAAGAGGTTCAGTTGTAGTACTTAGGGATCGAATCCACAGAGAGCTAGGGAACCTAATAAATCTAATCAGATTAGTTAAGGTAGGTTGTTTAATGATTTAATGTAAAGTTGTAGGTTTGTGAGCAAGTAATTGCTTGATTGATTGATTGGGGTTTTGGTATTTAAATTGAAATAGCTAGACTTAGGGTTTTTATTCAGGCAATTAGGATTATAGTCCTACAGATGCCTAATAAGTTGTATGCATGATATTATAGAGCTCAACACTTAATAACCAACAATTAGGCTTTCGCTTTCTAGGCTTGTCTATTGACCAGTGTCGATTGATTATTCTATAGGAATATCGATCGGTACACTTGTTGAAACGTCGACCGATTATTCGATTGGAATATCGATCGACGCTCTTGGTCAAGTGTTAATGCGCGGATTGAATATGCTCACTAAGCTTCCTAGATCAGCTTTCTCCTTATTCTAGCAATCTTAGCTCAATTAGGATGGATTTAGGGTGAGATGCAAGCTATCGCTTATGTCTACAACTCCTAGGGCAAGTTCTAGGTAGCTAATCTAGAAACAGGTATTAATGACAATCCTAAAGATGAATATCACAACTTAGCAATCTATAGTTGAGACTAATCCCTCATAACCTATTTAAACCCTAAAATCTAACAAGAGAACTACTCAGACATGGCTAAGCAATTCATAACAACAATAAGCTATAAAAACTACATAGATAAATAAATAGATATCAATGGAGTTCCAATCACAAATCTCTTCGGATCTTCTCTCCAATCTACTAAAAATCCTAGAAAACCTTTACTATGAAAATAATAAAACAAGAAAGCACACTTTGCCTCTAACATGTTGGCAAAGCTTATATAATTAGGTTAAAACTCGTCAGGGGTAATCTTGTAAATAGGTGAAGACTTGGGCTCTAGGTCGGCTGAGACAAGCAGGCTTTCTGCGCACTTCGCTGTCGATCGATGTCAAGATGTGAACATCAATCGATTATTCTTCCTCGATGTCGACCGATAGTCGTGCTCGATGGTCATCTCGGGTGCTTACTCCAAATATCTCCAAAATGCTCTCACTTTCCTCCAAATCACTCCTGATCCTATAAATATACTAAATGGACTCTATAATATAATTTAGTAGTTAAAACACATATAAACCATGGGTAAAAGTGGGTCAAATCCATGGTCTATCAACTCCCCCAGACTTACCATTTTGCTTGTCCTCAAGCACAACATATAGGCAGTCTCTTTGAAAGAGGTTTGAAAACAGCAGGGACTCACATAATTTTAAACTTAGAATCAACACCTTAAACAGTCCTAGTCTCAGAAGCACACTATACCATATCTTAGTCTAGCAACCAAGTTCATCTAGTCAACAACTTAGCAAATCATGTCTGACAATCCCTTCTACCAACCTCAGTTTTTTACATAAATAAAGGTGTAGGCTTTACCTTGGGGGTATAGATCACAGGATGAAAGGATGCTCAAACAAGTATCTGGACCTGCAGGTAAACAATAGTTCATATCCTTTCTTTCTACTAATTTTCTATCTCAGTCAAAGTTGCTTATATTGCAAGATCATTGACCAAGATTGGACAGGCTTCCATAAATCAAACTTTAATGGTTTTAGCTACCAAATCCTATTCACTTCTTTTTGACATATATCCTAGGATTATTTGTGAATCAAACCTTAATGGTTGTAGCCACCAAGTCTTGTTCTAATCCTTTACCTATATAATTCTTATGAACCAAGCCTTAATGGTTGTAGCCACCAAGTCATGTTCGAATTCCTTCCTAATAATTTATCTATATATTATTATTATAATTTTTTTTTTTTTTGCATAACTATATCTATAATTTTACCTTCCAGACTTGTTTGAAGAATCCGATCCCATGTATACCAAGCCCCATGACAAGCAGACTTGAGCTCAATTAGGTTGGATGTCAGCTTTGGTCCTTCAATCACTCTCAGCAAGTGTAACATAGTTGACATGTTGATCCACTTTGGTATCTTTAGTACTATCTGCAACTAGTAAGTCTAGAATGGTGTGGTTAGATAACAAGCAATATCAATAAGTTCATCATCCCCTTCTAGAATCAATGAAAATTTTTTGAAAATATTTTAATAAAACTCATGAATAAACTACTATCAGTAAACCTCCCCCAGACTTAAACTACACTGTCCCCAATGTAAATTCAGTCAGAGTTATGGTGATAACTAAATCATAAGGACTCAATGTAACAAGTTAGAACGATATACCAGACCAGAATGGATGTCGATCGATGTAAAGGTGTTGATATCGGTCGCGGCAGGTGATGTTCTGTCGATCGATGTCGGCAGTGTTTCGTCGGTCGATACTCACGGTAATCGTCTACTTGGATCTTTTTTTTATGACCTGCAATAATTAAAACCAACATAAATACTAGATTAATAAAAACTTATTAAATATTACCTAATATTGTGTTGCCTCTCACTCAGCGCTTTGTTATAGTCATTTAGCTTGACTTTTGCAGATGATTTGGCTAGTAATGTGGGAAGTTGGAACTTGCTGGGAAAAAAGTCTCCATCTCTTCTCTGCGCTTGTTGAACTATGTACCAGTGGAGTCTCTCATTGCTTCATCTCCTCTGCGCCATCCGTCCTTCATTGTTGTAGTTGTGTTCTCTATCTTCTGCAATCTCTCTCCAAGACTCTAAAGGTTGATCTGATGTCTCATAAGTGTGGCGTAAGTTTCAGTTGAGATCTTCCCTACATGGTTGTGTGTATCAGACATGTCTGATGTCACCCTTGGTACTAGCCTGCCTCGGTTTGTAGCTTCATCGACCGATGTGCGTCTATGATTGTCGGTCGATTTGTTGTTGCGTATGTCGATGGGATGGTGGAAACGTGTTCTTCTTCCCTTCTTCTGTTGCTCTTGTTTCTGTCACGTCTTTGCATGTTGAGAAGTTCTTCATATCTGAAACCTTCATGAAGTTCATCTGCTCCTGGCTCATGTATTTCTGTTTCTACTGCATAGCTTTCATGATGTTGATCATCTGCCTAACTGCCAATCGAGTAGTCTCTTTCTCGTGCACGGTCGACCCTAGTGTCGATCGATGGGTAGTAGGCAATGTCGGTTGTTGCTCGTTTTTGGCTTGTCTGATGAAGATGAGTGTCGATCGATGGTAAGACGGTTCTGTCGATCGATGGTAAGACGGTTCTGTCGATCGACGGCGCATTCCTTTTCAAAGAGGAATGATGTAGAAGTCTATCTTCCTCATCGAGAATGGCTCTGTACTCTATAGCTCGTTCCTCCTCATAATCTTCATCATACTCCTCTGTATGCATGGTCTCTCTGGTGTGTGTTGCTATGGTGGGATTGTAGTAGTCGTTCTCCCCAATTGCTTGGACTACTGTCGACCGATTCGTCTTTCGGACTGTCGATCTATTTCTGATGGGCACTGTCGATCGATGTGGCTGTGTGAGTTTCGATCGACGCCGAATATTCTGTCTCATACTCAGCTCCACAGTGGCATGCTACGATGAGTCATGGGTCATCAATTCTTCTAGAGGGCGTTTGTGGCTTCTTGACTGGAATAGGGTTGTAGTGGACATGAGGATCTATGAGCGTCAGGCATAACTGGTTGGTTTGCATATTGCACATTGCTCCTACTGTCGACAAGAAGGCTCTCCTAAGTAGTTGAGAAGAGTTCCAGTTTAGCTTGATATCCATGACATGGAAATCAACTGGAACTAAGGCATTACCAATATGCACCTCTAGGTCTCTTATGATTCCTCCTGAGCTCCTCTGAAAACAATCCACATAAGTGAATGATTCCGTGGAAGGCTCCACCTTCAAACCCAGATTGTCTGCCATAACCCTAGGTAGGATGCTGACTGATGCTCCTGTTTGCACAGTGCATGTGGGAATTCAATACCCTTCACCGTGCATGGTATTGCAAACTTCCCAGGATCACTCTTCTTCTTCAGTGTAATCCTCTTCTTCATCTTTTCTCTACCTTCACAAAACATTATCCTAATGTGTTCTTCGGTCTCTCTGGTTTCTCTGAAGAACATCCACAATCTGTGGGTAAAATAAGCCTCCTCGAATGGCTTTTCTAAAGGAATCCTGAAGACTCTCTTTTGGAAACTTTCCATTTCCTTCTCATTAGCTCCCCTCTTCAGATGTTTTGCCAGTTTTTTCCTTTCTTTTCCTCATGCTTCTTCCCATAGGAACCCTGTCAATTTCCATAGGAGCTGCTGAATCATCTGAATGTGTACTGGTGGCCTCTTGTGGGTTATCTGAAGGTTTGGGTTGTGGCCTGAGTGCATTGAGACGTGCAACGTCTATCTTTGGCATCTGTACTCGGTATGTAAGAGGTGCTCATTGATCGATGGGCGCTGAAGGTTGTCGATGGATGACACCAATGCGATCCGCCAAAATCATCGAACTTTCTACTTCGAAATCTCCTTCTTGCAGCTTCTCCTGCTTCACCACTTGCAAGAAATCATCATCTATGATGGCATTCACGTGGTGCTTCGTCACATCATCCCCTACCCCTCTGTTAAGGTCTCTTGCCTTTTAACAGCTTCTCTTGTCTAAACAACCTGCATCTCCAGGTTCTTCACATGAGTGCTCAAAGTCTCAAACTTTGTGTTCAGGTTGGTGTAGACAAAGTCAATCTTCCCATTGAAGTCCACCGTCATGCGCTGCTGTCCCTCAAGAACCCTATCAAGCATCTCTCAATCTTGTTCTCTTGAGTAGGTGGGTGTGGCTTCTGGTAGTAGGAGTTTCCATAACTCATGTTGTTGTTGTAGTTGTTGTAGGGTTTCTGCTGCTGCGAACTCTGGTTGAAATTACTTCTCTGTCCATAGAAGTTTCCATTCTGGTTTCCAGACCTCTGAAATTCAGTTCCACTAATGAAGTTCACATCTTCTTCTACCTCAGCTCTACCCTATGGGTCTACAGCCTCTGCATCCTCAACTAACCAGACCTGCCTCCTGAGAAGCTTGTGAACACTGTCCAGCTTTGCCTTCACTTCATCCATATGATCATTCCCAAGAATGGTTGTGTATCTCTTCCTCTCAAAGTCAATGTTCTTGATGCTGCTGCTGGATGCTAAGTATTCAATAACTCTCACAGCCTCTTCTGGATTCCTGGTGTTGAAGTTCCTATTGATGGAAGCATCAAGAGCCATCTAATATTGCACCGCGATGCCTCTGTAGAAAGTACTGCGCAGCTGTACTTCATTGAATCCATGGTGTGGAAAATCTCTTTGATAAGACTTGAATCTGATCCATGAGCTTCTGAATGATTCTGCAGGCTCCTGAGTGAATGTGGCGATCTTGCTCCTCAAGTCTTCAGCACGCGCCTCATCAAAGAAGTTTCATAGGAATGCATTCTTGATGTCGCTCCAGGATGTGAGAGATCCTGGTGGTAACTGCTTAAGCCAATGCGAAGCATCTCCAGCAAGTGAGTACTTGAAGAGCTTGCATAGGAGGTAATCTTCAGAGACTCCCTCGACTTTAGCAGCAGATATAAGATCCTCGACCCTCTCTAGATGGTCCATAAGATGCTCATGAGATAACCCATAGTAGGGTGTCTATCCCACAAGTGTGTAGTACTGCGGCTTCAACTCGAAATTCCCCCTCTGAATAGTTGGAGGACGAATGGCTTATCTGTTGGTGTAGAACTGATCTGGACGGTTGTAATCAGCCCACGTTCTGGGTCGAGCAGCCTCATCTACAGGTAGAGCAGTGCATGTAGTATTAGTATCAGACTAAGGGTGCAGCCCCCTGAGCGTCTATCCTCTGACCTGCTGCATTACGCAGATGACCTTCCTGGTCATGCAGGTCTCCCTTCTCATCACGTAAAAGTATGAAGCTCGCAACCATGTCTCGCGGCTCAGTATCGATCCATGTTCGAACTGAAGTATCGATCGACGTCGGATGGAAGATGTCGGTCAATGGAAGAAGAGTGTCTTTGGTCGATGGTGGTGAGCGAGTCTCGGTCGACGAGACTGGTGTCTGGGTCGACGGTGGCTGACGAAAATCGAGCGACGAACAAGTGTTGTTGTCGATCGATGACGAACATATTCCTTTGCGGATTGAACGATCCAAGTTTGCAGGATCTGATGAGAATAGCAGTTGATTTTCCTTGTTGCTTCTGGTACTGCTGGGCATGTACCTGAAAGGACAAGAAATATGTCAGAAAGTGGTTTTAAGAAGAAACCTAGACTAAACAGATTAATTTATAAGGCGATCAAAGCTCCCCGGCAACGGCGCCAAATTTGATAGCACTCAAATTACCCTAAGGAGTGAATTACTCTCTCAAATAGGAGGTTCAGATGTAGTACTTAGGGATCAAATCCACAGAGACTCTAGAATTACACAATAGATTTATAGTCTTTGAAATAAGGCTAGATTAATAGGTTAATAGGTTTTAAAGCAGTAAATGAATTGGTGAGCAAGGTAATTGCTCGATTGGTTTGATTTGAGGTTGTTAACAATTGGGTGGATAGCTAGATTCAGGTATATTCTCAGGTGTGATAAGTAAATAACTTCATTTGGTTTTTAGGGGGTTTATTGATATTAATTGCTCTTGAATTCAAACTCAGATATAATCAATTAGAGTATCTAATCTGGATCTCGGATTTCAACTATCTTAAGTTAATCGCGAGAAAGTGTCGATCGATGATTCATTAAGAATATCGATCGATACACCTTTTAAAATATCGATCAACAGAACTATCGTTACATCGATCGATGCTTTTTTCAGAAAGCTTTATGGACAGGTTTGATTTATATTCTCTAACTTACTAGATCAACTCTCGTGTGTATCTTGTCAGTTAGATCATGCTAGTTAATTTCAGGTATTGAGTCAAGCAATGGCTTGTTCTCAATTAATCCTAAGATTCTAAGTTTAAAGGGTGATCAATCCTTAACTTAGTTTTTAGAACAACTAGATGAAGAACTATATTTTTAAACACCCTAGCAACAATTTAAGTCAGTGATACATTTATCAACCTATTGAGAAAACTAAGTCTAACAGTAAGACTACTCAGACATATTCATAAAGCACATGATTATGATGGTCTGGAAATACTTAAATAAATGAATAATAAAGAGTAAGCAATATAGTAAAATGAAAGCAAAGGAGTTCAAGATCTTCTCTGTTTTGCAGTTCAGATCTGTCTCTCCAATTCTAAACTCTCTCTCTCTCTTCAATGGTGGTCTCTTTTGCTTCTCTCCAAACTAGGTCTCCCCAAAAAGGTCTATAGGCAAGTCTGCCTCTAAAATAATACAAAACCCTAATAATATAGCCTAACAGGCGGCCAGGGACTTAGAATGTAATTATTGAAACTTTTGTGAAACTTGCAATCTTCTAATTTTGTCATTAACTCGCGGGTGGCTTCGCTGTCGATCGATGAGAAGAGCTTTTCATCGGTCGATATTTTTTGGTAACCGTCGGTCGATATTCTGATAAATAATCGACTATCTTCTATTTCCAGCAAAGCTCAAAAGTCTCCAAATAGCTCCAAATACATCATTTTCCTCTAGTAAGTACCCGAACCTGTAATTGCTCTAAAAGGGTCCAAATGCATATGAAAGACTCTAAAACATGTACAAACCATGGCTAAAAGTGGGTGAAATCCATGGTCTATCAACTCCCTAGACTTACTCTTTTGCTTGTCCTTAAGCAAAACATACTAGAGCAGTCTCTCTAAGAGAGGTTTGAAAACAGCGGGGACTAACAGAGTTAAAACTTAGAATCATCACTTCTATAATATTGCTAACCATATCAAAGGAATCCTAAATTTAGAAGCACATTATACATTATCCTAGTATAGCAACTAAATACAACTAGCCAGCAACTCAACAGATCTTGTCTGACTTTCTCCTCCATTAACCTCATTTCTTGCATAAATAAAAAGTGTAGGCTAAATCTTGGGAGTATCGATCAAGGGACACAGGATTCTTACTCCAGCAAGTATCTGAGTAATCAGGTAGTCTTATTATGGTTTCTTTTCTCTATATCTCTCTTCTCTGTATCTCTAAAATCATCATAATTTTTTTCTTTTCTTTTTTTTCTCTTTTTTACAAAGTGTAGCGAATACCGGGGTCACAGGAGACACTCCTACCCTTCATTTCCACAATGTGTGATCCTTCCCTTCAGACTTAGAATAATGGGGTAACAGGAGACACTCCTACCCCTCTGCCTCTTCCAGGAAATCATTTCAATCTTTTATATCCTAAGATGCTGAGAGAGGAAAGAAAGAACCCTAAAA